>NC_050087.2:3853185-4172024 GCF_009764565.3 Dermochelys coriacea | reverse complement strand
CTTTTCCATGGGTCCAGATGATGAAGATGTCATCAATGTAGTGCAAGTAGAGTAGGGGCATTAGGGGACGAGAGCTGAGGAAGTGTTGTTCTAAGTCAGCCATAAAAATGTTGGCATACTGTGGGGCCATGCGGGTACCCATAGCAGTGCCGCTGATTTGAAGGTATACATTGTCCCCAAATATGAAATAGTTATGGGTGAGGACAAAGTCACAAAGTTCAGCCACCAGGTTTGCTGTGACATTATCTGGGATACTGTTCCTGACGGCTTGTAGTCCATCTTTGTGTGGAATATAGAGGGCTTCTACATCCATAGTGGCCAGGATGGTGTTTTCAGGAAGATCACCGATGGATTGTAGTTTCCTCAGGAAGTCAGTGGTGTCTCGAAGATAGCTGGGAGTGCTGGTAGCGTAGGGCCTGAGGAGGGAGTCTACACAGCCAGACAATCCTGCAGTCCGGGTGCCAATGCTTGAGATGATGGGGCATCCAGGATTTCCAGGTTTATGGATCTTGGGTAGCAGAAAGAATACCCCAGGTCGGAGTTCTAGGGGTGTGTCTGTGCGGATTTGTTCTTGTCGTTTTTCAGGGAGTTTCTTGAGCAGATAGTGTAGTTTCTTTTGGTAACCCTCAGTGGGATCAGAGGGTAATTACTTGTAGAATTTTGATCTATCAGTCCTCGTCCTCAAAGGAAACTTGTCCAATACTTTCAAAAGATGAGACTGGGAGCTTAATTTCATAACTCTGTTAGACACTAAAAATCATGACCTTAATAAAGACACTGGATTTATGGTTTATTTAAAAATTCTATTAAAATGATGTTAAAATAAAAATAAAACAGTAAAGAGTTTAAGCATAGAAGTTTCTGCTTATCAGGGAATAACGTACAGATTATCAAGGGGTGCAAAGTTCGGTTTAGGATCATATGGCGTAAGGAATACATAATCTGCAATATCCCCAATTGCGGGTAAAATGTTATCGGGTCTATTACAACAACCTGTAACCCACTAACCCCCCTTTTTGTCCTGCAACTACAGGGGTGTTAATTGGCCACTTCACCTTGAATGGTCCCTTAGAATATGTGCTAACTACTTATGCTAAACAATCTATTTGATCTTGTATTTAGCAGTGACTCATAGACATTAAGGTCAGAAGGGACCATTATGATCATCTAGTCTGACACTCTGGCAGGACCAGATTAAGACCTTTAGAAGGCCTAAACACTAAAAAGATTATGGTCCCCCACCCCCCATGTAATTCAAAATAAAAACAATACTATATTGTAAAATAAAATTTTGGTTTTTGAAATGACACAGAACTTACATGTATGCTGAAATTAAAATAGCTTCTTTCTAGATTTTCTGATTGCAAAATTCTGGATAAATTCATCGAAGCTGACTCGACAAAGCATGTCCGCTTTCATACATAATAGGGAAAGTGAATCAAGTCTGTCCTGACACATTGTTGTTCCCTGAGGGTTTTTTATTCTTTTCAGCTGAGGAAAAGGAGCATCCTGCGGAGCAGTTAGTAATCATCAATGTTAGAAAAATACGTAGTGCGATCTCTACATTTGGAAATACACATTGTATTCCCAAAAAGAAAAGGAGTACTTGTGGCACCTTAGAGACTAACAATTAACTGGATACAATTAATTTAGGCTTGAATAGAGACTGGGAGTGGATGGGTCATTACACAAAGTAAAATTATTTCTCCATGTTTATTCCCCCACCTCCCACTGTTCCTCAGAAATTCTTGTCAACGGCTGGAAATGACCCACCTTGATTATCACTACAAAAGGTTCCCCCCTCCCCACTCTCCTGTGGGTAATAGCTCACCTTAAGTGATCACTCTCCTTACAGTGTGTATGGTAACACCCATTGTTTCATGTTCTCTATGTATATAAATCTCCCCACTGTATTTTCCACTGAATGCATCTGATGAAGTGAGCTGTAACTCATGAAAGCTTATGCTCTAATAAATTTGTTAGTCTCTAAGGTGCCACAAGTACTCCTTTTCTTTTTGCGAATACAGACTAACACAGCTGCTACTCTGAAACCTGACATTGTATTCCGTCTTTCAATATTGTGTCATGAAGATCAATGTGACTGAATTTCATTTTTCCTGTTTCATTAAACTTTGTGCGCATAAAACAGTGGAACTGCCGTACTTCTCCACAGAGATTCATGTTCAAGTCAACAGGGTATGAGTCAACCAGCTTTTGGGAACCTTGTGAATATTGTTCATCAGATAAGTCCATATCGTTTAGAAAAGAAAATCTACTTGATACGTCTTTGTACACTTCACCTCTCCTCTTCATATGAGCTTCAAGTGTATCAATTATAGAGTAGTAAGTAGATACATGAAATTTGTCTCTAGGACTCAATGCTGTTTCTGTTGCACTGCTATCACTTGCTTATTGCTTCCTGATTCGCTTGCAAGACTGGGCTTCTTTGTAGTTAGTATCAGGCAAGATGTCTTTTGATATGTCTTCAAATCTTTCGAAATCATTCCTCAAAGTGTGTAAGTGGTCTGCTAATAATTGACAGAGGTCTGCACATATTTGCAAATCCAATTCTTTTTCTTTGGAGAGCTTGACTTGTGTTGTAAAATTTCATTCCACATGGTCAACATGAATACAAACTCTAGTTGTTGCATCTTGTTTGCAATGTTTTCTGCTTCTCATATAGTTTCTCCCTTTTGTGATTGATCTTCAGCTATACTTGCTAATGCATCCAATCTTTGAGTAGGACTCCAGAATTGCACTTGTTGCCAGTGCATGTGCCTCACAGCGAGTATTAGAAAGAGATTTCAACACACAATCATTGCCCAAATATGTTTTAAGAATTGCCCATCGGTGTGTTGAGGCAGAGAAAAATGTATAAACTGGACTGTTGAGAAAAAACTTACTGCCACTGGATAACAATCAACAGCACTGCAGCCAACAAGACTGAGAGAGTGTGCAGCACATGGTATGACTATGGCATATTTGTTCTGTTCTAAAAGCTTCTTCTGCATTCCTTGATAATGCCTTGACACGTTGGCAGCATTGTCATAAGATTGACCTTTGCACTTTGAGAAATCTATTTTGCAAACTTGGCACAGATAATGCAGTACTTGATTTGCCATTTCTTCACCAGTGTGGCTTTTCAAATTGAGAAATGTTATAAATCGTTCAACTGGTTTTCCATCTGTGGGGGAGACATATCTTAGTACAATACTCAATTGATCAATATGTGAAAGATCAAGTGTAGAGTCAACAGATAAACTGAAGCACCCAGCAATACTTATTTCATCCACAATAGCTGAATAAACTTCATCACTCATTAGACCAATGAGTTCATCACATATTGTCTTGGATAAGTATGGGGGGTTACCTTTGCCAGCATTCCAATATTTTGAGATATGGCCTGCTAAAAAAAAAAATTTTTTTTTTTGAAAAGTTTCAGAGTAACAGCCGTGTTAGTCTGTATTCACAAAAAAAAAAAGTAGTACTTGTGGCACTTTAGAGACTAACAAATTTATTTGACAGGTTTCAGAGTAGCAGCCGTGTTAGTCTGTATTCGCAAAAAGAAAAGGAGTACTTGTGGCACCTTAGAGACTAACAAATTTATTAGAGCATAAGCTTTCGTGAGCTACAGCTCACTTCATCGGATGCATTTGGTGGAAAAAACAGAGGAGAGATTTATATACACACACACAGAGAACATGAAACAATGGGTTTATCATACACACTGTAAGGAGAGTGATCACTTAAGATAAGCCATCACCAACAGCAGGGGGGGGAAAGGAGGAAAACCTTCCATGGTGACAAGCAGGTAGGCTAATTCCAGCAGTTAACAAGAATATCAGAGGAACACTGGGGGGTGGGGTGGGGGGGAGAAATACCATGGGGAAATAGAAAAGGAGTACCGGTGGCACCTTAGAGACTAACAAATTTATTAGAGCATAAGCTTTCGTGAGCTACAGCTCACTTCATCGGATGCATATGGTACTCCTTTTCTTTTTGCGAATACAGACTAACACGGCTGCTACTCTGAAACATGGGGAAATAGTTTTACTTTGTGTAATGACTCATCCATTCCCAGTCTCTATTCAAGCCTAAGTTAATTGTATCCAGTTTGCAAATTAATTCCAATTCAGCAGTCTCTCGTTGGAGTCTGTTTTTGAAGCTTTTTTGTTGAAGTATAGCCACTCTTAGGTCTGTGATCGAGTGACCAGAGAGATTGAAGTGTTCTCCAACTGGTTTTTGAATGTTATAATTCTTGACGTCTGATTTGTGTCCATTCATTCTTTTACGTAGAGACTGTCCAGTTTGGCCAATGTACATGGCAGAGGGGCATTGCTGGCACATGATGGCATATATCACATTGGTAGATGCGCAGGTGAACGAGCCTCTGATAGTGTGGCTGATGTGATTAGGCCCTATGATGGTATCCCCTGAATAGATATGTGGACAGAGTTGGCAACGGGCTTTGTTGCAAGGATAGGTTCCTGGGTTAGTGGTTCTGTTGTGTGGTGTGTGGTTGCTGGTGAGTATTTGCTTCAGATTGGGGGGCTGTCTGTAAGCAAGGACTGGCCTGTCTCCCAAGATCTGTGAGAGTGATGGGTCGTCCTTCAGGATAGGTTGTAGATCCTTGATGATGCGTTGGAGAGGTTTTAGTTGGGGGCTGAAGGTGATGGCTAGTGGCGTTCTGTTGTTTTCTTTGTTGGGCCTGTCCTGTAGTAGGTGACTTCTGGGTACTCTTCTGGCTCTGTCAATCTGTTTCTTCACTTCAGCAGGTGGGTATTGTAGTTGTAGGAATGCATGATAGAGATCTTGTAGGTGTTTGTCTCTGTCTGAGGGGTTGGAGCAAATGCAGTTATATCGTAGCGCTTGGCTGTAGACAATGGATCGAGTGGTATGATCTGGATGAAAGCTAGAGGCATGTAGGTAGGAATAGCGGTCAGTAGGTTTCCGATATAGGGTGGTGTTTATGTGACCATCGCTTATTAGCACCGTAGTGTCCAGGAAGTGGATCTCTTGTGTGGACTGGTCCAGGCTGAGGTTGATGGTGGGATGGAAATTGTTGAAATCATGGTGGAATTCCTCAAGAGCTTCTTTTCCATGGGTCCAGATGATGAAGATGTCATCAATGTAGCGCAAGTAGAGTAGGGGCATTAGGGGACGAGAGCTGAGGAAGCGTTGTTCTAAGTCAGCCATAAAAATGTTGGCATACTGCGGGGCCATGCGGGTACCCATCGCAGTGCCGCTGATTTGAAGGTATACATTGTCACCAAATGTGAAATAGTTATGGGTCAGGACAAAGTCACAAAGTTCTGCCACCAGGTTAGCCGTGACAGTATCGGGGATACTGTTCCTGACGGCTTGTAGTCCATCTTTGTGTGGAATGTTGGTGTAGAGGCTTCTACATCCATAGTGGCCAGGATGGTGTTTTTAGGAAGATCACCAATGGACTGTAGTTTCCTCAGGAAATCGGTGGTGTCTCGAAGATAGCTGGGAGTGCTGGTAACGAAGGGCCTGAGGAGGGAGTCTACATAGCCAGACAATCCTGCTGTCAGGGTGCCAATGCCTGAGATGATGGGGCGTCCAGGATTTCCAGGTTTATGGATCTTGGGTAGCAGATAGAATACCCCAGGTCGGGGCTCCAGGGGTGTGTCTGTGCGGATTTGTTCTTGTGCTTTTTCAGGGAGTTTCTTGAGCAAATGCTGTAGTTTCTTTTGGTAACTCTCAGTGGGATCAGAGGGTAATGGCTTGTAGAAAGTGGTGTTGGAGAGCTGCCTAGTAGCCTCTTGTTCATACTCCGACCTATTCATGATGACGACAGCACCTCCTTTGTCAGCCTTTTTGATTATGATGTCAGAGTTGTTTCTGAGGCTGTGGATGGCACTGTGTTCTGCATGGCTGAGGTTATGGGGTAAGCGATGCTGCTTTTCCACAATTTCAGCTCGTGCACGTCGGCGGAAGCAGTCTATGTAGAAATCCAGGCTGCTGTTTCGACCTTCAGGAGGAGTCCACCCAGAATCCTTCTTTTTGTAGTGTTGGCAGGAAGGTCTCTGTGGGTTAATATGTTGGTCAGAGGTGTGTTGGAAATATACCTTGAGTCGGAGACGTCGAAAATAGGATTCTAGGTCACCACAGAACTGTATCATGTTCGTGGGGGTGGAGGGGCAAAAGGAGAGGCCCCGAGTTAGGACAGATTCTTCCGCTGGGCTAAGAGTATAGTTGGATAGATTAACAATATTGCTGGGTGGGTTACGGGAACCATTGTTGTGGCCCCTTGTGGCATATAGTAGTTTAGATAGCTTAGTGTCCTTTTTCTTTTGTAGAGAATCAAAGTGTGTTTTGTAAATGGCTTGTCTAGTTTTTGTAAAGTCCAGCCACGAGGAAGTTTGTGTGGAAGGTTGGTTCTTTATGAGAGTATTTATTTATTTATTATTATTTATAAATTTATTTGAGCATAAGCTTTCGTGAAGTGAGCTGTAGCTCACCTCCTTTTCATTTTTTTTTGGTGCCTCCTGCTTTGCTGGTTCCCTAAGCATGTGCTTAGTTTGCCTATTGGGTAATCCAGCCCTGCACTCTGGGTACATTTCCCAAACCTGAAGAGGTGCTCTGTGTAGCTCAAACGCTTGTCTCACTCACCAGCAGAAGTTGGTCCCATAAAAGATATGGGATTTACCCACCATGTCTCTCTACTATGGAAGTCAGCAGTGGCAGTGAGCCCGCAGTGCCTTTGAAGGTCAGGCCAACGCCCTTCACGTGGGGTTCCGAAAAGACAGGCAGCAGTTACCCCAAATCCATCCTCCTACCCCTTAGGGGTGAATGCTGCTCTGTTGGTTACTTCAGATTTTCTGTTCACAGGGAGGCTTGAGTAATATTTTTTCTGAAAGGGGGCAGAGCTTTAAGGGACTATCCTGCCACCATGTGGTCTGACTAGGCTGTGAACTTCCCAGGGCAGAGATCTGTCTTCCTCGGTGATTGGGATGCGACCAAAAAGGGGTTACAGTCGCCTCCTCCCTAGAGAACTCCCCCTCTCATCCGATGAAGTGAGCTGTAGCTCACGAAAGCTTATGCTCTAATAAATTTGTTAGTCTCTAAGGTGCCACAAGTCCTCCTTTTCTTTTTGCGAATACAGACTAACACGGCTGCTACTCTGAAACCTCTCATCAAGCTCTGTTGATCACTAGGGCCAAACTGCTGTTGGGCTGGGTCTCAGGCGGGCTGGGTTCTAGTTTCTGCTCCATCACTGCCCGGCTGGGCATTCTTGGACAAGTCAGGACTCCCCGCCTCAGTTTCCCCAGTGCAGTAGTGCATCAGGAGGCCCCGCAAACCCAAGGAGGAGCTACACTAGAAAGCCTTTTGGTCCCAGCACGGAGCGGCACTGGGAGAGGTCCCTGTCCCCACTACGGACCGTGCGTCCCCACGGTGGAGCTGCACCGGGAGGCCCTGCGTCCCCACGGTGGAGCTGCACCGGGAGGCCCTGCGTTCCAATCCCCCCCGCGCCGCGGCAGCAGCTCGGCGACCCACAGGCGAGCGCGCCCCCTCCCGTCTCAGTTTGGTGGGCGGCCCCCGGGCGAGCTGCGTCAGCGTAACCCCGCTACGTCAGCACGCAGCGGAGGGGTCAGCCGCCGCGGGGGCCAAAGGGGCGGGGCCCGGCGGCCAGGGGGCGGGGCCGGGCTCGGGCTCGGGCTGGCGGCCTGGAGCTGGGAGGCATGGAGCCGGGGCGGCCCCAGGGGAGGCCAGCGGGGCCGGGCGGCGGCGGCGGCGGCGGCTCAGGAGCGGGGTGGTGAGCGCCGGAGCGGGCTAGGAATGGGGCGGGGGCTTGGGCTGGTACCGGGGTGGGGCGCAGAGGTGTATGGGGCGGGGGGGGACTCGGGAGCTGCCACTGTAGGGAGGGGGACGGACAGAGGCCTACGGTGGTTGAGGCCCTAGTGGGGGGGAGGAGCTGGCCTGGGGGGGTAGAGGCGCCTGGCGGGAGTGGGAGAAGAGTTGGCCTGGGGGGGAGGGAGGAGCTGGCCGGGGGGGCAGAGGTGCCTGGTGGGGGGGAGGTTGGAGCTGGCCTGGGGGGGCAGAGGTGCCTGGTGGGGGGGAGGTTGGAGCTGGCATGGGGGGGGCAGAGGTGCCGGGGGCGGGGAAGAGAGGAGCTGGCATGGGGGGGGCAGAGGTGCCGGGGGCGGGGAAGAGAGGAGCTGGCATGGGGGGGGCAGAGGTGCCGGGGGCGGGGAAGAGAGGAGCTGGCATGGGGGGGGCAGAGGTGCCTGGGGGCGGGGAAGAGAGGAGCTGACATGGGGGGGGCAGAGGTGCCGGGGGCGGGGAAGAGAGGAGCTGGCATGGGGGGGGCAGAGGTGCCGGGGGCGGGGAAGAGAGGAGCTGGCATGGGGGGGGCAGAGGTGCCGGGGGCGGGGAAGAGAGGAGCTGGCATGGGGGGGGCAGAGGTGCCGGGGGCGGGGAAGAGAGGAGCTGGCATGGGGGGGGCAGAGGTGCCTGGGGGCGGGGAAGAGAGGAGCTGGCATGGGGGGGGGCAGAGGTGCCGGGGGCGGGGAAGAGAGGAGCTGGCATGGGGGGGGCAGAGGTGCCGGGGGCGGGGAAGAGAGGAGCTGGCATGGGGGGGGGCAGAGGTGCCGGGGGCGGGGAAGAGAGGAGCTGGCATGGGGGGGGCAGAGGTGCCGGGGGCGGGGAAGAGAGGAGCTGGCATGGGGGGGGCAGAGGTGCCTGGGGGCGGGGAAGAGAGGAGCTGACATGGGGGGGGCAGAGGTGCCGGGGGCGGGGAAGAGAGGAGCTGGCATGGGGGGGGCAGAGGTGCCGGGGGCGGGGAAGAGAGGAGCTGGCATGGGGGGGGCAGAGGTGCCTGGGGGCGGGGAAGAGAGGAGCTGGCATGGGGGGGGCAGAGGTGCCCGGGAGGGACGGATTGGTACCAAGAGAGTAGAGGATTCTAGTGGGGAGAGAAGCTGGCAATGGGGAAGGGCAGGATCCCGGGTGTGGGTGGGCGGGGGGGGGGGTGAGGTATTAACTGTCACTGCAGGGGCATCTGGAGTGGTGCATGTGCCCTGGGAGAGGGAGGTCGGTGAGGGGTGGGAGAGCAGAGGTCACTGGCCAGGGGGATTTGGTGCAGATCCCTGGGATGGGGAAGCAGGTAGCAGCACACTGGTGTTGCAGGGATGGTGCATACTCCTGAGGGAGTGAGGCGGTGACACCCTGGGGGGTGCAGGGGCTTTTGGAGGAATGGTGGGTGCGTTGAGGGGGTTGCATACCCGTGTGGGGTTTGGTTAATGTATACACAGGCCATTGTCGCAGGAGGCTTCCACTGCTGTTGCAGCAGCCGTGTGAGGGAGGAGGAAGGTGAATTGTGACTCAAGTCTGTACAGCAGGATATATTATATTCATCTCATTCTTATGCTCTCTTCCTAGGGCAGTACCCCTTTGTGGTTTGCTGCATTCAGCACACCAGATACTGACCTTGCATAACAGGGCGATGACAGTGCATGCATGGCCTAGCATTCTCCTATGTGCTCTGTGACCTTGTGGTGTCCCAGAGCCTGTGGAGTTGTTTGAGCTTATGGAGTTTGATTCTCAGCAGGATCTTGCAGCCTGCTTTTTTGTTGTTGGTGGGTTTTTTTTTTTTAAGTGCCTAAAGTCTGCTTTGTGCTTTAAAGGCCATGGCAGAGAGAAGATCCCTGGCCCAATGAGTTTATAATCTAAATAGGTTTCAGAGTAGCAGCTGTGTTAGTCTATATTCGCAAAAAGAAAAGGAGTACTTATGGCACTTTAGAGACTAACAAATTTATTTGAGCATAAGCTTTCGTGAGCTACAAAGCTTATGCTCAAATAAATTTGTTAGTCTCTAAGGGGCTACAAGTACTCCTTTTCTTTTTATAATCCAAATAGCGTTAATTCTTACGTGCTATGGTAATAAACACTGTACAAAGCCCTTAGGGCCACGCCGATGATATACAGAGAAATGTGTGCAACACAGTGCCCTGCCCTTCTCCCCAGAATTTTTAATTTGGATCGTAATTTGATGTAAGATAAATAATTTCACATCTCTTTCTTGGTCTAATCTTCTTTCTCCCTGCCTTCTTTACTTCACTTCAAGTGACTCTGCTGTGAAAATTCCTCCTTCCCTTGTTTGCCCTCCCTTACACTACTAATCCATCTTGGCTGAGTCAATATTAACTTCATTTTACAGGTGGAGAAACTGAGGTGCAGAGGGGATGTGGCTTGCTAAAGTTGTTTGCAGGGATTCAAAGGCAATGACAGAATCCAGGAGTCCTGACTCCAAGTTTCTCCCGCTCTGACCACCAGACCACACTCCTCTTGAATAGAAATCCAGAAGGCTCCTAGTTACCTGTTCACACTTCCCCTGTTTGTTTTTAAATGTTTGATTACACTGTAAATCAAATGCAGCTTAAACTGTTTTGACTAGCACAAAGGCAGCCAGATGGAAACTGCTCTTCAATTGGATGTGGAGGGAGTAGGGGCATGCTTGTTCTTGCTGAGGTTGCAGTTAATGCCTCTGTTCTGTGAGAAGGCCGCTGCTACTAGGAAACTCATTCTGATTCTAATAAAAAGTATTTACATGCTATACAATTGGTATCTTGTGGCAGGAGAAAGGTTCTCTTGAGAGGTGACTTCCCAGGATCCTATGCTTAGCTAGTAAGGCAAAATGTGCTTAAATATGCAAGGGTTGGTGCTATATAAATATCTTTGTATTAAAACTCTGCACACTGTTTAGGACACTGAGTAAAACGGTTGATCATGTAACACAGGGGTAGTCAATAGGAAGACCATGGGCCAAATGTGGACCGCCAGACGCTTTTGAATGGACTGCAACATCTTTTTATTTACTTATTATTATCATTATTGTTCTTGCAATGTGAAAAATGTTTCTCTGCAGTCTGGACCTTGACTATACCTTGACCAAGAAATTTGGACTGTGGAAAAAAAATAATTAACTACCCCTGATGTAATGTTTTGTTTGAAATGTGGCGACATCATGTATCTCTGTGCCTCTCTTAACCATGAAACATGGACTATTATTTGACTTAGTGTTATCACAAAGCCACATCACGTGCCCAGGAGTCCAAACTCCAGTGTTCAGTATGTGTGATGCAAAGTGGGATGAAAAGTTACATCCGTCTCCTAGTACAGTACTTTTTGGCTAACACAATACAACATAATGCCAGGCTCAGCCCAGGACAGGTCATTGTAATCCTTCAAAAGTTTATATCCACATCTGGAACTCCTGTGCCTAACCTTCAAGAGTAAATAGTGAAGGCTCAGGTATAAGCAGAACTTCTGGGTGGAGCATTCCCATAGTGAAGCCAACACAGGACTCCCACTAAGATCCAGATGCTTGTTGAAAGGATACTAAGATCAGAGGGGTTTAAACTCTCCCCAAGTCCTCTTGGAACACGTCTGGAGCAGGAGACATGCTCTCATTCATTTCCTGATCTCCTTGTTCAACGGATCAGCATCTGTGTTTTTCCTCCAAAGCAGCCTGCAATCCTAAAATGAGCGACTCTAAACATAGGATGAGTTCTGGGTTATAACGACAGTTGTATCTGTATGAAGAAGCTGATGTTTAAAGCAGAAGAGATGCATGCATTATATCTTAAAATACATTAAATGGTGGCCATGACTTTGTGGCTCTCTTAATGATGAATACTGAAACCATTGTTGAAAAGAGGGTTTCATAACTTAGTTCATAACTTGCATCCGATGAAGTGAGCTGTAGCTCACGAAAGCTTATGCTCTAATAAATTTGTTAGTCTCTAAGGTGCCACGGGTACTCCTTTTGTTTTTGCGAATACAGACTAACACGGCTGCTACTCTGAAACCATAACTTAGTTCAGTGAGAGCATTTGCAGTGGGAGGGGCTTTCAACATAACTAAAAGGAAAGGCTAAATCTTAAAATTATACGTCATTACTCACTGTTCTTTTGAGATATGCTAGAGACCTGAGTGCAGAAAGGGTTTGGGATTATTGTGTGATTGTGTCTCCCAAGGGGTGTGTGTGAGGGTGGATGGCCATTCCTTCTCTTTGCCCCGCTGAGCCTGGGAGAAGGGACGTGTTCTGCTCTGTTGGTGCTGAAATATCTAAAAAGGGATAATAATGGAAAGTGGGTTTCATTCTTCTATAGCTAAAATAGACTGGTGATAAAAAACTACTCAAGATAGTTAAGTCCCAGGCAGTGTGCGAAGATCTACAAAGGGATCTCTCAAAACTGGGTGACTGGGCAACAAAATAGCAGATGAAATTCAGTGTTGATAAATGCAAATTAATGCACATTGGAAAACATAATCCCAACTATACATATAAAATGATGGGGTCTAAATTATCTGTTACAACTCAAGAAAGAAATCTTGGAGTCATTGTGGATAGTTCTCTGACAACATCCACTCAATGTGCAGCAGCAGTCAAAAGAGCTAACAATATTGAGAATCATTAAGAAAGGGATAGATAATACAGAAAATATCATATTGCCTCTATATAAATCCATGGTGTGATCATTTGAATACTGCGTGCAGATGTGATCGCCCCATCTCAAAAAATATATATATTAGAATTGGAAAAGGTTCAGAAAAGGGCAACAAAAATTATTAGGGGTATGGAACAGCTTCCATATGAGGAGAGATTAATAAAAGTGGGACTTTTCAGCTTGGAAAAGAGACAACTAAGGGGGGATATGACGGAGGTCTATAAAATCATGACTGGTGTGGAGAAAGTAAATAAGGAAGTGTTGTTCACTCCTCATAACACTAGAACTAGCGGGTCACCAAATGAAATTAATAGGAAGCAGGTTTAAAACAAACAAAAGGAAGTATTTCTTCGCACAACGCACAGTCAATCTGTGGAACTCTTTGCCAGAGAATGTTGTGAAAGCCAAGACTATTAATGGTTTAAAAAAAAACTAGATAAATTCATGGAGAATAGGTCCATCAATGGCTATTAGCCAGGGTGGGCAAGGATGGTGTGCCTAGCCTCAGTTTGCCAGAAGCTGGGAATGGGCAACAGGGGATGGATCACTTAATGATTCTGTCCTGTTCATTTCCTCTGGGGCACCTGAATTGGCCACTGTTGGAAGACAGGATACTGGGGAAGATGGACCTTTGGTCTGATGCAGTATGGCCGTTCTTATGATCTTATGACTGGTAACAGTTAGCTGGGAGATTAACTCTCATTTCTATCATAATTAAGGCTGAGAGTCTGTTCCAGAAGTCACGGATTCCCTGACTTTCCAGGACCTCAGTGATTTCTGCAGTGGCCAGTGAGGCTGGTCCAGAGGCCGCCCGAGCAGCTTGGGCAGCCCCTGCGCCAGCCACTGATGGGGCAGTCTCTGGCTACTGTGCTCCCTTCCCCCCCAGCAGCATCTTAATATTATTATTTGTATTGTATTTGTTGTGAACTGGGACCCCATTGTGTTACAGGCTCTACAAACACAGATCAGTCTCATAGGGGCAGCTGCAGACTACTCTGCTGAGTGCTAAAACCTGGTGGGTTCTGATTTCACGTAGAGAGAAACAGGTATTTTTTTAAAATAGTCTCTATCTTTCTTTCTGCAATAAAAGCACAATTTGGTTAGAACAATGACAAGCAAAATCTGGAACTACAATATAATAATCCCAGCCTAGGGGCTGGATTGCCCCTTCTCATGGGGCCCATTGGTGACTAACTTATAGTTTTCAGAGTAGCAGCCGTGTTCGTCTGTATTCGCAAAAAGAAAAGGAGTACTTGTGGCACCTTAGAGACTAATAAATTTATTTGAGCATAAGCTTTCGTGAGCTACAGCTCACTTCATCGGATGCATCCGATGAAGTGAGCTGTAGCTCACAAAAGCTTATGCTCAAATAAATTTGTTAGTCTCTAAGGTGCCACAAGTACTCCTTTTCTTTTAACTTATAGTTGTGGTGTTAATAGAAGAGCTCAGAGACCCTTGCTACCATGGCTTTTGCTCTGAACTGGAAATGGTAGATGGTATTGGCAGTATTTTAAGAAGTGATGTAACGGCCAGGGATGGGGTTAATTTAACCCCCTCAAGGGCAATTTAAGCCACTTGTTCAGGAGATGCTGGTTTTACCCATAGTCAGCTGCCTTGCTGAATCATCTTTTCCACTCCACTCCCCCTTATCTCTGGTCATCAGAATGTCTTTGAGTGTTGAAACTGCCCAGATAACAAGAGGGAATGCTATAAAGAAACTGCTTTGGGAGGACAAGAGCTTTCACAGGGAGGAAAGAGATAGTTCTGTAGTCCGGACATTGACTCTCTCACTTGGTCAAGAAGAAATGACTAGTGAAAACTTCTAGTGATGTAGCAGTGTCGGTCCCAGGACATTAGAGAGACAAGGTGGGTGAAGTAATATCTATTATTGGACCAACTTCTGTTGGTGAGAGAGACAAGCTTACACAGAGCTCTTCTTCAGGTGATAACTGGCACAAAAAGTTGTAGGTGCTGGGAAAAGCCCCAGGAGGGCTGGAGAGGGTCACACTGTGGGGGGGCTAGCTTTATAATGGAAGGTGAACGGCTAACTGGATATACCAGAGGGATTCAACTGTAAACTTTTGGGGACAGGGACCATGTTTTGGTCCTGTGTACAGTGGAGTCCATGACTGGGGCTCTTAGCTCCTACCACAGTACAAATAATGAGCTGTAAAGAAGTGTAGCTGTTTCCCCCATATAAGTGTGTAATGACGCTGAAAGATGGTGGGATACCACTGTGGGTGAGCACTGTATAAATGCCCAGATAGACAGGATGACCAGTGAGCAAGTGGTTTAAAATCAGGACAGGAGATGGGGGGGGGATAATAGGTGCCTACATAAGAAAATGCCCCGAATATCGGGGCTGTCCCTATAAAATCGGGACATCTGATCACCCTCCAGATATGGGTAAAATAACCATATGGCCCTGCTCAGAGCTATGAGGAGGGATCCTCCATTCTGGCTGAAGCCATCTTAAAAACCAGTAACTGCTTCAGCATGGAGCGGTCACATGGCCAGCAGGGAAGATCAAAGCCCAGCACCAACTGCAAGAGCCTCTGTAACCCTACATGCTTTTGGTATGTTACTAGACTGGGTTCCCCCTTGGCTGATATACATCCCCATTTTATGATTATGACTGGCTAGCAGTCATCAGCTATTCATGCTTCCCAGTTTACTGCTGCTGGGAAGCAGAATTGCAGAACCCTAGAAATGCCAGGAAAAAAAAGGCTAGCTGGACTGAAATGTATAACTTGGTAAGTAGTGGTTCAGGATTTGTGCAGGAGAATGGTCTGTTGTTTGCTGAAAGAGGTATTGGATGTCTAAACAAAAGAGGTACTGTATTTGCCTTTTTTCTGAGTAGCAGCCGTGTTAGTCTGTATTCGCAAAAAGAAAGAGTCCTTGTGGCACCTTAGAGACTAACAAATTTATTTGAGCATAAGCTTTTGTGAGCTGCAGCTCAGCTTCAGAGGGTGTGGAGAATAATAATCCAGAGTATGACACACCTTCCAATTACCTGTTTGAACTTTTACAGTTCAAGGAGGCATGCACACAGAAACAGTTGCTCTTCATATTCTAGAGCAAGGTAGTTAGGATAAAAAATTTCTGAAGCAGAAATGCCTGATGGAGCTATGTAACGTAGTAATCAGCCTCAAAAATGGATTCCTCCTTTTGAGGGGAGCTACAGGCTTTAAATCTTTCCTTTTCCGCCTGACACTGCCTTCCCTGTTGTATTGGCATTCACAGGCCTGACTATCCTTTTGATTTAATTCCAGGGAGTTGTGTGTGATCAGCATGTGGATATGTAGCATTACTGGGAATGTCATACACCAAATAAAACCCACAAATTGTTATTCTGACCCAAGAGGGCAAAAACATGGCTTTCCGCAGAGATCCACAGGACATCTCTAAGAATTTGGCTGGAAGGGCTTATCCAAACAAACTCATAGATTTTAAAGCCAGAAGAGGCCATTAGATCTTTTATTCTGACCTAAAAAGAAAAGGAGTACTTGTAGCACCTTAGAGACTAACAAATTTATTTAAGCATAAGCTATCATGAGCTACAGCTCACTTCATCGGATGCATTTCAGTGGAAAATACAGTGGGGACATTTTATATACACAGAGAACATGAAACAATGGGTGTTACCATACACACTGTAACAAGATTCAGAGTAGCAGCCGTGTTAGTCTGTATTCGCAAAAAGAAAAGGAGTACTTGTGGCACCTTAGAGACTAACAAATTTATTAGAGCATAAGCTTTCGTGAGCTACAGCTCACTTCAGATCACTACTGATCACTACTGTAACAAGAGTGATCAAGTAAGGTGAGCTATTACCAGCAAGAGGGAGGGGGGGAAACCTTTTATAGTGATAATCAAGGTGGGCCATTTCCAGCAGTTAACAAGAACATCTGAGGAACAGTGGGGGGTGGGAGGGAGGGAAATAACATGGGGAAAAATGTTTACTTTGTGTAATGACACATCCACTCCCAGTCTTTATTCAAGCCTAATTTAATGGTGTCCAGTTTGTAAATTAAATCCAATTCAGCAGTCTCTCACTGGAGTCAGTTTTTGAAGTTTTTTTGTTGAAGAATAGCCACTCTTAGGTCTGTAATCGAGTGACCAGAGAGATTGAAGTGTTCTCCGACTGGTTTTTGAATGTTACAATTCTTGACGTCTGATTTGTGTCTATTTATTCTTTTACGTAGAGACTGTCCAGTTTGACCAATGTACATGGTGAAGGTGCTTTGCTGGCACATGATGGCATATATCACATTGGTAGATGCGCAGATGAACGAGCCTCTGATGTGATTAGGCCCTATGATGGTGTCCCCTGAATAGATATGTGGACAGAGTTGGCAACGGGCTTTGTTGCAAGGATAGGTTCCTGGGTTAGTGGTTCTGTTGTGTGGTGTGTGGTTGCTGGTGAGTATTTGCTTCAGGTTGGGGGGCTGTCTGTAAGTTTACAATGCTTTCAAGCTTTCATACTTAAGCATTTGCTGTCTGGACAAATTTCAGAGTAGCAGCCGTGTTAGTCTGTATTCGCAAAAAGAAAAGGAGGACTTGTGGCACCTTAGAGACTAACAAATTTATTTGAGCATAAGCTTTCGTGAGCTACAGCAGGACAGGCATAGTGAATGAATGTGTCATGAGAGTTTAAACTGGGCCAGTGTTTGTAGCTTGACAGCAGAGATAGGAGGGAAATGGTTTATCTCACACCCAAAGAGAAATGTGTTTTGCAAGGAGATATTTAGGTCAGTGTCTTCCTGTAACGAATGTTTGCCGTGTGATCATCTTCCCTTTTGCCTTTATTAACCTCTCTGAGGCTGTGTTAATAGAACTTGCTGCAGAAATAAGTAATTTCCTTCTGGGGAACTTGTTTTGAGGGAAACACAATGTATTGAGGAATCTGTTCTATTAGGTTTTAGAATTAAGATTTCATCAGAATGGCTTCTAAAAATAAATCTGTAAAGCTTTAAAATTCAAAGGGAGGATGTGTGAGGATTGTGTTCTGTAAATAGGCTTCTGTAGAGCAATGGATAAAGTTTTCAAAAGCTTCTAAGTCTCATTGAAAGTCAGCAAGACAGGCTTTTAAGTCCTAAATTACCTTTGAAAATGGGACTTCAGAAGCACCTAAGCGACTTAGGGAGCCTAACACTTTACCCATAGTGACTACATCTACTCCACTGTAAGGTAAACTGTGCTGAAAGCCGTCTCTACTATCCTGTAGAAGATCAGTCAAGATCTCTCTCCAGCTGGTCTGGATGGTTAACCTGACCTACCTGAGCAACAGCAAGCTTATACTCTGGTAGATCACATCCATTGTAGTCAGTGACCCTCTCTAAGACAGAACTGTCCTGGCCAGTTTGGGATCACTTGCACATCACATAGTCGCCTGTTTAGCCTCTCTGCCCTGTTCTGGCAAATTACCATGGTATTGGAGTTTTTCAAACTCTTCTGTAGGATTCACTTGCGTTTGTTGCTGGCTTTTGTACACCAACAGAGAGAATTGTTGTGTCGGTGGTGGCTGCTTAAGATTCTAGTGTAAAAATCATTTGCAGCGCTTGTTCTGAAAGAGCAGTAAAGAAGACAAGTCAAATGCTCACATAACTAAGGTGGGTAAAACTTTGATCTAGCCTTGAAGATGGGTGTCCATCTAGGAGGGAACTGCATAGGCAAACTAACAACTAAGTCTAAGACAGAACTACTGTACTCTTGATCTAAAAGAATCTCTTTGGCCTCAAATCTTGCTGATGCTATATCCAATCATTCGATCTTGGTGGTGCTGTTGAAACTGCTGCAGACTGTGGTAGTTTCCACGTCATTGGATCAAGGTGTTTATTTCACCTAACTATTTTAATTACCACACTTGGTCAGAAATGTAGCTGTGGCAGCAGAATGCTGTGTAGCAACAGCATTCATTTCTGTAAGGGATGTGGGTCTCTGTGGAATTCTGCTGCTTTTAAGACCACAAGAGTATATGGCATGTGTAACCCACACACTTCCTGGGTGTGGTGTTCTGTCCCATCTAGTGGCACCAAGACCACTTAAAGAGAGATTGAGTCTGCTCTACAGCCTTAGCTAATAGAAAGTTGGCTTTTAGACATGCGGTAGAGGCTCATGCACTAAGATCCTGAGGTCCCAGGTTCGATCCTGCCCATTGACGACCGGGGTCTGTCAGCATTACAAAACAATAGCTTTCAAACTAGGATCACCAATTGTCTGGTCCTCTTGTGTCTGCAGAGTTGGAAGAGGTGATGATCCATAGGAGGATTTTTTTTTTCACTTGCAGAACAGGTGAAAGCTAAAGCATTGCACCAAAATATTGCAGCCTTCGTACATGGAAATCTGAAGTGCTGTGTGAGGCACTGAAACAGACAGTCTGAACTTCTGTAGGCCCTCATCTAAGGTGAGCAAATGTGCTTGTTAGTGACGTGAGGAGCAAACAACTAATTTGTCTAACGTGGCACTAGCAAATTTCATTGAGAACCGTGAGATGCAGAGAGCTCACAGAACAGTGTTTACTCTGCATTAATCTGTTCTAGAATAAACCATTTAAAATCTTGAGCATATTTGAGTAGATAAATAGTAGGGTTGCCTTTCCTACAGAAAAGGAACGGTGCCATTTCAATTGAGCAAATTGCTGTGAATGAGCTGAATTCTGTTCTTTTACAACGTCATCTACACATTAGCTGTGCTGGTTTGTTTGATTGGAATGTATGAACTGTAATTATGCTTTGAACACCTTAACTTGGGCACAAATTCACTTAATGTTAACATCCAAATGGCATTTTCCTTGTATGCCCACATTAAGATGGAATTTAGGAAGATAACATTGCCAATATATGGCATTGTCCCAGGAACAAAAATACCCTGTTAATATATAACAGGCTTTGAGGACATTAAGTGCTTTACATACCTTGCTTAGATGTTATCGGGACTTGAATATATCATTGGGATTTTTTTTAAGTTGACATATTAATATTTAGGGAGGATGCCAGCTTTCATCTGAAACTCTGTACCCAATTCTGGCCTCGTTCTAAATCTCCTACATTTTCATTTTTAAAAATAGACACAGGAAGAGGTCCTGACTGGCCATTTAGTACCATTAGAAGAGCATTCTGATGCCGTGGTGATGAACATGATCTCAATTCTTAAACCACAGCCCCATAGTGTAGGATGTGTGGTTGCCAGTTCTACACATAAAGGAATTTCCATACTTTCCTGCTTCCCTGTTGTGGTTTCATTGTTTGTAAGTGTCACAATTCAGGGCAACCGCTTCTGTGTTTCCCTTCAGTGATCCATCAAGTGCACCCATTCTAGGCTCCTGGGTCCTCAGCTGTCACCTCTCTTGGGTGGCAATCCAGGTCTCTCTCCCTCCTGACCAGGGTTTCTCCAGGCTGCACCTTTCCCTGCCTACACTGTGACATTCCCAGCAAGCCAGACTGCCTAAAGAGGCCAGTGTCTGCTCTTTATTTTCTGTTTGAAGGCTATGAACAATGTATTGGCCAGCAGTTATGAATTACCACTCAGATCTTTATAAGTAAGCACATTGCTTCTTAAGGTAACAGCATTATAGAGAAAACATTTAAAAAAAAACCCAAATACTACATGCATGCTAATAAACTTACCAGAGGTCACCCATCAGTCTTATGGGGCCTCTGTAGGTCAAAGTTCTTCCAGACCTTCCCAGGAAGGATTGTTGGCCCCCCTTGGACATAAGTTCCTGCCTGTTTTCTGGTTCAGAAAGAAGACCTTGAGTCAGTTTAAACTAAGGCAATTTACCCAAAAGTGCTTTCTTTATCTATTGGTCTCTGGAGAATCTAGTTTGAACTAGTATATGTGAGCCTTTCCAGGAGGTAGTACCCCTCTCTGAGGGGGGTTACAACCTGGTTAAGTTGCTTTAATCACCACCCACTGTTTTAAGTTCTTGTAGGAGCTGTAGTTATGACATCGTGCATCAACTATGGGAAAGGGACTGAGAGACCTTTTCCATTGGACCATATGAACTGGAACCATAAACTCACTGAACATTAAATCCCACCAAATGAGGGTAGATCCATCCTCATGATCCTCATGGATCCTCATCCTCATGATGAGACTTATGGATCTAAAGGTAGAGGAGGCCTGGGATTACTTTAAATCAAAACTGCAGAAGCTATCGGAAGCCTGTATCCCAAGAAAGGGGAAAAAATTCATAGGAAGGAGTTGTAGACCAAGCTGGATGAGCAAGCATCTTAGAGAGGTGATTAAGAAGAAGCAGAAAGCATACAGGGAGTGGAAGATGGGAGGGATCAGCAAGGAAAGCTACCTAATTGAGGTCAGAACATGTAGGGATCAAGTGAGACAGGCTAAAAGTCGAGTAGAGTTGGACCTTGCAAAGGGAATTAAAACCAATAGTAAAAGGTTCTATAGCCATATAAATAAGAAGACTAAGAAAGAAGTGGGGCCGCTAAACACTGAGGATGGAGTGGAGGTTAAAGATAATCTAGGCATGGCCCAATATCTAAACAAATACTTTGCCTCAGTCTTTAATAAGGCTAAAGAGGATCTTGGGGATAATGGTAGCATGACAAATGGGAAGGAGGATATAGAGGTAGATATTACCATATCAGAGGTAGAAGCGAAACTGAAACAGCTTAATGGGACTAAATCGGGGGGCCCAGATAATCTTCATCCAAGAATATTAAAGGAATTGGCACCTGAAATTGCAAGCCCATTAGCAAGAATTTTTAATGAATCTGTAAACTCAGGAATAGTACCGAATGATTGGAGAATTGCTAATATAGTTCCTATTTTTAAGAAAGGAAAAAAAAAGTGATCCAGGTAATTACAGGCCAGTTAGTTTGACATCTGTAGTATGCAAGGTCCTGGAAAAAATTTTGAAGGAGAAATTAGTTAAGGACATTGAAGTCAATGGTAAATGGGACAAAATACAACATGGTTTTACAAAAGGTAGATCGTGCCAAACCAACCTAATCTCCTTTTTTGAAAAAGTAACAGATTTTTTAGATAAAGGAAATGCAGTGGATCTAATTTACCTAGATTTCAGTAAGGCGTTTGATACCGTGCCACATGGGGAATTATTACTTAAATTGGAGAAGATGGGGATCAATATGAACATCAAAAGGTGGATAAGGAATTGGTTAAAGGGGAGACTACAATGGGTCCTACTGAAAGGCGAACTGTCAGGCTGGAGGGAGGTTACTAGTGGAGTTCCTCAAGGATCAGTTTTGGGACCAATCTTATTTAATCTTTTTATTACTGACCTTGGCACAAAAAGTGGGAGTGTGCTAATAAAGTTTGCAGATGATACAAAGCTGGGAGGTATTGCCAATTCGGAGAAGGATCGGGATATTATACAGGAGGATCTGGATTACCTTGTAAACTGGAGTAATAGTAATAGGATGAAATTTAATAGTGAGAAGTGTAAGGTTATGCATTTAGGGATTAATAACAAGAATTTTAGTTATAAGTTGGGGACGCATCAATTAGAAGTAACGGAAGAGGAGAAGGACCTTGGAGTATTGGTTGATCATAGGATGACTATGAGCTGCCAATGTGATATGGCTGTGAAAAAAGCTAATGCGGTTTTGGGATGCATCAGGAGAGGCATTTCCAGTAGGGATAAGGAGGTTTTAGTACCGTTATACAAGGCACTGGTGAGACCTCACCTAGAATACTGTGTGCAGTTCTGGTCTCCCATGTTTAAAAAGGATGAATTCAAACTGGAGCAGGTACAGAGAAGGGCTACTAGGATGATCCAAGGAATGGAAAACTTGTCTTATGAAAGGAGACTTAAGGAGCTTGGCTTGTTTAGCCTAACTAAAAGAAGGTTGAGAGGAGATATGATTGCTCTCTATAAATATATCAGAGGGATAAATACAGGAGAGGGAGAGGAATTATTTAAGCTCAGCACCAATGTGGACACAAGAACAAATGGGTATAAACTGGCCACCAGGAAGTTTAGATTTGAAATCAGACGAAGGTTTTTAACCATCAGAGGAGTGAAGTTTTGGAATAGCCTTCCAAGGGAAGCAGTGGGGGCAAAAGATCTATCTGGCTTTAAGATTCTACTCGATAAGTTTATGGAGGAGGTGGTATGATGGGATAATGGAATTTTGGTAAGTAATTGATCTTTAAATATTCAGGGTAAATAGGCCAAATCCCCTGAGATGGGATATTAGATGGATGGGATCTGAGTTACTATAGAAAATTCTTTCCTGGGTATCTGGCTGGCGAATCTTGCCCATATGCTCAGGGTTTAGCTGATTGCCATATTTGGGGTCGGGAAGGAATTTTCCTCCAGGGCAGATTGGAAGAGGCCCTGGAGGTTTTTCGCCTTCCTCTGTAGCATGGGGCATGGTTGACTTGAGGGAGGCTTCTCTGCTCCTTGAGGTCTTTGAACCATGATTTAAGGATTTCAATAGCTCAGACATGGGTGAGGTTTTTCATAGGAGTGGGTGGGTGAGTTTCTGTGGCCTGCGCTGTGCAGGAGGTCGGACTAGATGATCAGAATGGTCCCTTCTGACCTTAGTATCTATGAATCTCATCATGGTATCCGCTCATTATACTCCACGCCTGAACATAGCCATTATATGGACAACATACCCCCATATCTCAATGTCTGTACCTTGACCCATTAAACTTTTACCCCCAATCGGGGAGTTTGCAGGTTATGTATTCCTTACGCCACCTGCTTCTAAACCGAATTTCGCACCTTTGATAATCTGTACCTTATTCCCGATAACCAGAAACTTCTATGCCTAAACTCTGTACCGTTTTCTTCTTACTTCAGCATTATCTTAATAAAATTATTAAATCTCTCTTCCCCCTCCACCCTCAATCCTCAGAGTAGAACACACAAGCCATTCATTTAAAACAGTGGACCCCAAAGATGGTGTTGAAATGTCTGTCACAAGCAGCACTAATCTTGGAGCTGGCACCAGAAACTGCAAGAAATAATGTCCATGTTGATTAGTTTCTCTAGGTGGTCTGCTCACTTCCTTCCCCCCCCCCACCCCGCCAATTCTTGTTTTTAGTTCCCAAGGGACTTGTTTTCTTTGTTTAAGCAGGCTTTTTCTAAATCAGGTCCACATGAAAACATCTATTTCTAATATTTGGTGAAGCCTTTTTAAAGCAGGGAAAGGGCTGTATAAATTCTAAGCATGCGGCTGTTGTACTTTTATCTGTCTGTTAGAAGTTGCTAGTTCTATAGTCCATACTGTAGCCTCTTTTTTTTTTTTCTCCCTGATTCATGCAGTCTCTGATGTGTTCTTGCCCTAACTATGCCTTTTTCCCTTCTTTTTTGCAGTTAATGTGACCTATTCTAAGGATCCCCCCTCCAGTCAGAGGTCTTCCACCATGGCACCTGGCAAGGAGCGGAAGATATTATATGGTAACACTCCACACTTGTGTGCATGTTAGGAACACAGGAATTGCTATACAGGATCAGGACCAGCTGTCCATATAGTTCAATACCTTGTTTCAGGCCAGTGTTTGGTACCAGGCTCCTTAGAGGAAGATACAAGAATTCCCATAATAAACAATTATAAAATAGTTTTAGGCAAAGTTCTTTCCTAACCTCAAGCAGTTTCCATCCTTCTCCTGTGAACTGGCAAGATTATAGATTGGAAACCACTTTAAAATGGGAGAACCAAGGCTGGGATTTTTCAAGACCCTCAGGGAAGTAGGTGGCCATATCCCATTGAAATTTCATGGGATTTGGGTGCTTAACTCTACTAGGCTTTGGAAATCCCAGTGCAAATTCTTCCCTCTCTTAATCAGAAGGAGATTGTGACTGAATCCAGTCTTAATTGTTATTTGCATGCTACTTGCAGTAGAAAGCAACAGGTTTTGAGATCCCATGAAAAGAGTGTAACAAATCTCTAGACAGATAGTACTGTCTGTCCAAGTGGTCTGGTTACCATCTTTCCAGTTGCACTGTCTGCCACTCTCAAAGAATTGCAATAGGCAAGAGGGTGCCTGGCTGTGAGCAGGGAGTTTCAGTGTATTGCATAAAATCTATTGAGAGGTTACCTGGGAAACGACAATCTTACTGCAGTGCTAAAGGGGCCCCCCGCATTGTGGATTGAATTTTGGAGGATGGCTTCCTCATGCCCCCTTCCCTTGCTGTGCCACACAGAATATCACGGTCTACACTAGGGGAAACTACTTGGTTTCAACCATGGTTGTCCGCTTTGGGGGGGGGTTTCCTCCATGAAGACTATAAGAAAACAGTGGATTTCAGCAAGTAAATGACAAAGATGGTGAAAACTCAATCAAAGCCCCCAACTGTCAAAGAAGGGCAGAAATTGACATTGGTAAAACTTGGTTGGACAGACTGAGAATTCTGTCCCTGTTTTCAGTTGCTTCAACCATGGCAGAGAATGATTTGAAGTAGATAGGATAGGGCTGGGGCCTCTACAATCTACTTATTATTTGTATTGTGGTGGCACCTTGGACCAGGGCCCACCTGCGCTAGGCGCCAAGTGAACACGGAACAGAAAGAAAATCCCTGCCCCAGAGTATTCAGAATGTAAGGCTCACTTTCTTTCTCTGGTTTCCTCAGCAGAAGGAAGTAAATCATGCTTAGAATATTGTGTAGGTATATTTAATCCTGCCTCAGCACAGGGGGATGGACTAGGTGACCTCCTTCCAGCCCTATGTTGGCTGCTGTAGATTGCTGTCCTCTGCGGCTAGTTCGTTCTGTGCGTCATTTCCTTCAAAAGTGGGATGGATGCTAAAGCGTCAACACCATAACCTGGGTACTCGTCTAGTCAATGGAAACCAGCCTTTATAGTAGGAAATGGTCACTGTCGAGGCAGGCAGGCCTGACAAGACCTGTAGTACTAGTTTTGGCTTGCAGGCTGGCCTGTTTTGGCTCTCCAAAAGCAGTATGTGAAATACAATAATCAGCTCATGGAGCAGAAGAGTGGCTCAGCAGCATTCATGCTTGTATCTGTGCTCACAGAGGAAACACTCTCTAGACTCACTGTTGGTGGCTCTCCTGGAACAGGAGCTGGGGTTCTACTGATGTTACAGCGGCTCTGTGGTCTTCAGAATCCGGTTGCTTAAATATCTAGATGGCTTTAACTTTAGTCCTGTCAGCGTTGCCTGTGAACCAGTTAGTGAAAGCAGTGGATAAAAGAGGAGAGACCAGACAGTAACTTTAAATCCTGCTTCCTTAGTCTAATTAGAGAAACGTTGATCTGGGTTTTGTACAGTACTTGCGTTGGATAGTGACAACATCACAGTTGGGTGCAATTCACTTTTAACCTTGAGTGTCCCAAAATGCTTCTGGTATTGCGGCTCCCTGCCTAGGACTTGCACACAGCCAGCATGCTCTTTGTGTGCTGTACAGCTTTGATTCAATCACTTGGAATCCAGCAGTCTGCTAGCAGTTATCCCAACCAGTTTTGTCTTTACCAGACTTGGTTAATGTTAGGAGGTGATTTGCAGCACACCCCTTGTCCCGAACTTCCCTAGATCCATGTGCTCTGCAGTCTCCACACCTCTTCGAAGGTATAAGATCTGTTTGCTCTTTTAATGAGACAAAACACACCAGTTTGTCCCATTAACTGGAGTTGACATTCACTTTAGTACAGTGCTTTTCAACCTGTGGTCCGCGGACCCCTGGAGGTCTGCTGCAGACTGTCTAAGATTTCCAAAGGGGTCTGCATCTCCATTCAAAATTTAAGGGTCCGCAAATGAAAAAAGGTTGAAAACCACTGCTGTAGTACTAACACAGTGATACTGGTTTAGATTAATAGTAAAACAAGTTTATTAACAAAAGAAGATAGGATTTGAAGTGAGCTCAAGTATAAGATAAAATTAGAAATGGTTACAAGCAAATAAAAGTGAAAACACGCATCTAAAAGTCTAAAACTTAATCTAGCAAGTTTGATTCAAGGCTTTGTTCAAAATGGCCTTTCTCACCCATAGTTTTCCAGCAAGATGGTGACTGACCCTCTCCTCAGTCAGGTTTCAGAGTAGCAGCCATGTTAGTCTGTATCCACAAAAAGAAAAGGAGTACTTGTCGCACCTTAGAGACTAACAAATTTATTTGAGCATAAGCTTTCGTGAGCTACAGCTCACTTTTGTTAGTCTCTAAGGTGTCACAAATACTCCTTTTCTTTCTCCTCAGTCAGGATCTCTTCCAGAGGCCTAAAGGTGCTGGTGCCTTTTTCTGCTTAGCTGAAAGAGAACTTGGGGTTCTCTGTCCCTTCTTTTATAGTCTATTGAATCTTTGAAGTGTATTCTTCTGAATTAAAGTTTCACCAAGCTCTGAGGAAGGTGACATGGAGTTTGGTAAAGCATGGAGCTTCCTTCACTTTCTTCCCTCCTCATTGTGTTTGCTAATGTGCAGATTGTTCTATTTCCTGCCATCTTCTCCCCTGCTGTCCTGATGATCCTGTTTACTACTTATATGTACATTGAGGTAAACACATTCCTTTGTTTAGGATTGATCTCTTTGGCAACTTCTGCCCAAGCAGGGCTGTCTAGTTTTGAACATGTGCATCATATGGGGGAATTCATAACTTTCCATATAATGTTGCTTCCGTATATTTCACCATATTATTGACCAGGGAATTATTAGTTTTTAAATTATACCTCACAAGGCATATTTTGTACAAAGATTGTTACAGTACTTTGTAGGGAGTTACTAAAGGGGTTCTTTGGGTCACTCACAGGTAGAACTAAGACTCTCTGGCTGGCCTGTTTTGGTATGATTTACATCTTTGAGATTAGCTGTTTCAGGTGGATGAAAATTGTGGCTGAAGCCAGTTCTCAGGTTGTCACTTTCCAGCACCATTAAGCAACAGATTGACTGTTCATATAACTTCCTTAGTTTGGTTGAACTAGCTGAGCAAGATATTGTGCAACCAAAGCCACTAAGAAAAGAGACAAACAGGTGCTGTTGCTTTAAATCTATTATATAAACAGATGGGCTGGCAGGCCGGTCAGGTATTTAGGAGGCGGGGAAAGGAGGAGGAACAACCAGCTTCAGTTTGCTTTGATGATGCAATTGGAAACTGTATAAGAGCCCAAACCTTGCTTTTACTTCTCTGGTTATAAATGGTCACTTTTGCCTTTAGTAAAGGAGGCAGGATTAATTTGGATGCTGCTTTTCCTCCTCTGAAACAAAAGCATGCCAGGAGGTGGTAGCCAGAGTGAGTATAACATGGAGGCTGGAATCGGCTTTTTGTTCCGGGCCAGTTCTGGGAGGAGTGGAATGGAGTTAAAGGACTTGATGTGAAAGTTTTGGGGGTTGTAATTCTGTCACTGGACTGACCTTGTTTACATGACTTACAGCCTAAAATTACATACTATCCAGAGAATTCAGCAGGACTGGATGTCTGCTGTGTGCTCTCTTTCAGATCTTGGGAGTTGCGAAAATGATCTTCTAGTCTCCTTTAAAAAGAACAGGAGGACTTGTGGCACCTTAGAGACTAACAAATTTATTTGAGCATAAGCTTTCGTGAGCTACAGCTCGCTTCATGCATCCGATGAAGTGAATTGTAGCTCACAAAAGCTTATGCTCAAATAAATTTGTTTTTTCTCTAAGGTGCCACAAGTACTCCTTTTCTTTTTGCGAATATAGACTAACACGGCTGCCACTCTGAAACTAGTCTCCTGTAATGTCTCTTACTCCTTGCTTCCAAAGATCTAACAAACTGTGCATTGTGCCTTTCTGAGGCTGAATTCAGTGCATTATCAGCATCTTCTAGGGCTTAAACTGAACTTCCAGGCATGCGGCAAAAGATGGTAGGTTTTCTGGACAGGGCTAAGGTTTGTTGAATGAAGGGTGAGGGGAATGCCTGTAGGTGTTGGCCCACCTGAGTTGCACTTTCAGCAAAATCCCAGCAGCAGTGAAGTAGTAATTTCATTTATTCTATTGGTAATGATTTGGTAATGAGAGCTTGGGCAGGCATCTTAATATTTGAAATAAAAAATAAACTTGTCTCGCTCGCATGTGAACGCAAGAGCTGGAGAGTGTCAAGTGGAGAACCCAGTCTCATTGAAGAAGCTTCTTTATGTGGATTTGCCGCTCCACACATGTTTCATTCCTCCACGTGTTTGAAAAAAACCCGAAACCCCCAACCAACCAATCCTGGCAAGGGATGGCAGAGGGGCGAGAACACTCGCTTTTTGCTTTGCCTATGGCGCTTGCTAGGAACGTGGCCGGTTTAAAATGGAACTTGCATCATTTCAGCACAATGACTCCTCCCTTGTTTTACATGTGGCTTTTTGTAAATCCAGAAGATGTGTCTGAAGACCATGAGGAGGTCATCAGCACGATCTACAGCAGCCCAGTCCCGCAGCAGTCTCCGGAGTCCAATGATGAACCATTCACCACCTACTTCGATGAGAAGATCCCTGTCCCTGAAGATGAAAAGGTCAGTGTGGCTGGGCCCCAGACTTAGCAAGCTTACCTTGGTGGGGAAATGGCTTTAATGAAAGTGGTAGTAATCTAGATGACTTGTTTCCCTTTGTGGGCGCTGGGTCCCTTTTCAGTTTAAATTGAGGCGCTAGATAGGAGATCTGGCTGCTTGTTTCTAACTATGGAGAGCTACGTTGAGAAGGGGGTGAAGTGTCTGCCGTGCTTGCATGGGATTCGTGACCCAACTAAAACAAAATGAGTGACTGTCAGCCAACTAACGCAAAGCAAGTGACTGCCAGGTTTACTACATGCTGTGGATGCCAGTTACCCACATGTCTATTGCTGCATTCAGAGTAAACAGGTCAGCTTAATCTGAACAGCAAACACTCCTCATGCTGCCTCGATCAGGGTTGGCAGACTTTTACAGAACCTTCAGAGCAGTTGTCTGTTTCAAGTGAATGCACACTCCTAATGAGGATCGGCGTAGCACTCGCCCCAAAGTCACATTGCTGTCTTTAGTTATGTTTCCCAGGACAGCAGTTTCTGCTTCAGCAGAGAGACATCTAGTGTGTGATTCCCAGATGGAAATTGGCTTTGCTCTTACCAAGAAAAGCAAGTCAGAATAGCTGTTTCAATGCTAAGCTGGGCCCACCAGCATAATGGCTGAGCCATATACCCTTCACAAGGAGCTCTGTAAGGGATGCAATTGCTGTCCTCTCTGTAAAGAGCAGGCAAGCCAGCACTTCTCAGAGGATTGCATGCAAAGTTAGCTTGATATCATCCCCCAGCTAAAGTGCAGGTAACACTGAAGGTCTCAGAATAAAGGGCTGCACTTCGGAATTCAAAATGAAGAGAGACTGATGAGGGAATGGAGAGATCTTGCCAGGGGCTGGTTATTATTTTGCTGGCAGCTAAAAAAGCTTGTAAGCTCCTCTTACCAATTTCTTTGTCTTAAAAATGGACCGGTTCCTGGAGGCTGAGCTCTGTTTTGATTGGAACCCACACCAGCCTTTGGTGCAGAGCGGAGTCTTAATGTCTCAATCTTCTCTTCCATTTTAAAGCACTCATGGTTTAGCTTCCGCAAACTCTGGGCCTTCACAGGGCCAGGTTTTCTCATGAGCATCGCCTACCTGGATCCAGGCAACATCGAGTCGGATTTACAGTCAGGTGCTGTCGCAGGGTTTAAGGTCAGTGTGAAACTTTCCAAGCTGTGAAGCAATTTTAGGCTGTACATCCAGGCCCACCACCTCTCCTATCAGGTGCCTAGCACCGCTTCCAGATGATAGCACGGAATCCGTGCTCAGCTAAGTGCCAAAGGCCTCATCAGTGCTGTTGTGCTGAAAGGTTTGGCCAAACTCCCAACTGCAAGGGGTCTAAAGGTCTGCTCCCTGCGTTGCTTGGAAGTTACCCTCTAAGCTTTTTACTGATGACGCATTGACTCCAGGCTGGTGTTACGTGCCTTTGATACTGGTGAGGAATGGGTTTAGCAGATCTTAGGCTTGCAGTATGCCTGAGAGTGAAACCGGGCAACAAAATGGCTTGCAGGTTTATTTGCACGCAGCTCCTTGTGTATGTCAGTCTCTGGCTTATAAAACTAAGCATGGAATCTCAACAGGACTGCACTTCCAAATGGATTGACTACGTTCCTGGCTCCTATTAAAAAGGTCTGTGGAGGGGACTGTAATCTCAGGAGACCAAGATGCTCTCCAGTACAAGTCCTTGTAATGATGCTGGTTCTGCTGGGACCCAACTGAGAGTGCCAATTCAGGACAAATTGCTTAAAGCAGGGCAGTTACAACCCAAGGCTGGGGTTTTTATGCACACCAAGGCAAACCAAACCAGCCAAAGAAAGGAGACTTTGCTCTTACCCCACTGGCTAACCACAAATCACACAAGCAATTCCCTTAGATGCTCCAGTTTCCCAGTATCCCCACCAGTGCCACTCATTATGGGGACAGATGGTTATGAAAACCTATACCCCAGTAAAAGAAAAAAGGTTCTCTCGATCCCAAAGAACCCAAGCCCCAGGCGTAGGTCAATATACAAATCAGATCTTACTCACAAATCACGCTGTTGCCAATCCTTTATAATCTAAAATCTAAAGGTTTATTCATAAAAGGAAAAAATATATAGATGAGAGCTAGAATTGGTTAAATGGAATCAATTACATACAGTAATGGTAAAGTTCAATAAATAAAGTAGAATAAACTGCAGGTTCAAATCAAGTCTCTGGAGTACATCCACAGCTTGTTTCATTCCTTTGTTTAGAGCTTCCGTTTGTAGCAAAGTCCCTCCAGAGGTATGAAGCAGGATTGAAGACAAGATAGAGGAGCTGTAGCAGCTTTTTATATTCTCTTGCCATGTGGTCTGTCTTTCTTTGTTCCAAAGACAAGCTGTCCATCACATGGCATGGAAAAACCTCGAAGTTCTGTCTATAGGTATGTCCCTGCATACCTTGCTGAGTCACAAGGCGTGTCTGCCTTCTCTCAATAGGTCATTTGTATAGCTGATGGTCCTTAATGATAGGTTTCAGAGTAGCAGCCATGTTAGTCTGTATTCGCAAAAAGAAAAGGAGGACTTGTGGCGCCTTAGAGACTAACAAATTTATTTGAGTGTAAGCTTTCGTGAGCTACAGCTCACTTCATCAGATGGTCCTTAATGGGGGATCAAGCAGCCTAGGCAGAGCTGACACCAACTTGTCTGGAGTGTCACCCACAAGCATAGCACAAATTTGAAATACAGACGGTATAGAGCCAATACTTATAACTTTAAATACAAAAATGATACAAAAAGAAAAGGAGTACTTGTGGCACCTTAGAGACTAACAAATTTATTAGAGCATAAGCTTTCGTGAGCTACAGCTCACTTCATCGGATGCATTTGGTGGAAAAAACAGAGGAGAGATTTATATACACACACACAGAGAACATGAAACAATGGGTTTATCATACACACTGTAAGGAGAGTGATCACTTAAGATAAGCCATCACCCACAGCAGGGGGGGGAAAGGAGGAAAACCTTCCATGGTGACAAGCAGGTAGGCTAATTCCAGCAGTTAACAAGAATATCAGAGGAACAGTGGGGGGTGGGGTGGGGGGGAGAAATACCATGGGGAAATAGTTTTACTTTGTGTAATGACTCATCCATTCCCAGTCTCTATTCAAGCCTAAGTTAATTGTATCCAGTTTGCAAATTAATTCCAATTCAGCAGTCTCTCGTTGGAGTCTGTTTTTGAAGCTTTTTTGTTGAAGTATAGCCACTCTTAGGTCTGTGATCGAGTGACCAGAGAGATTGAAGTGTTCTCCAACTGGTTTTTGAATGTTATAATTCTTGACGTCTGATTTGTGTCCATTCATTCTTTTACGTAGAGACTGTCCAGTTTGGCCAATGTACATGGCAGAGGGGCATTGCTGGCACATGATGGCATATATCACATTGGTAGATGCGCAGGTGAACGAGCCTCTGATAGTGTGGCTGATGTGATTAGGCCCTATGATGGTATCCCCTGAATAGATATGTGGACAGAGTTGGCAACGGGCTTTGTTGCAAGGATAGGTTCCTGGGTTAGTGGTTCTGTTGTGTGGTGTGTGGTTGCTGGTGAGTATTTGCTTCAGATTGGGGGGCTGTCTGTAAGCAAGGACTGGTCTATCTCCCAAGATCTGACCTACTACAGGACAGGCCCAACAAAGAAAACAACAGAACGCCACTAGCCATCACCTTCAGCCCCCAACTAAAACCTCTCCAACGCATCATCAAGGATCTACAACCTATCCTGAAGGACGAGCCATCGCTCTCTCAGATCTTGGGAGACAGACCAGTCCTTGCTTACAGACAGCCCCCCAATCTGAAGCAAATACTCACCAGCAACCACACACCACACAACAGAACCACTAACCCAGGAACCTATCCTTGCAACAAAGCCCGTTGCCAACTCTGTCCACATATCTATTCAGGGGATACCATCATAGGGCCTAATCACATCAGCCACACTATCAGAGGCTCGTTCACCTGCGCATCTACCAATGTGATATATGCCATCATGTGCCAGCAATGCCCCTCTGCCATGTACATTGGCCAAACTGGACAGTCTCTACGTAAAAGAATGAATGGACACAAATCAGACGTCAAGAATTATAACATTCAAAAACCAGTTGGAGAACACTTCAATCTCTCTGGTCACTCGATCACAGACCTAAGAGTGGCTATACTTCAACAAAAAAGCTTCAAAAACAGACTCCAACGAGAGACTGCTGAATTGGAATTAATTTGCAAACTGGATACAATTAACTTAGGCTTGAATAGAGACTGGGAATGGATGAGTCATTACACAAAGTAAAACTATTTCCCCATGTTTCAGAGTAGCAGCCGTGTTAGTCTGTATTCGCAAAAAGAAAAGGAGTACTTGTGGCGCCTTAGAGACTAACAAATTTATTAGAGCATAAGCTTTCGTGAGCTACAGCTCACTTGAGCTGTAGCTCACGAAAGCTTATGCTCTAATAAATTTGTTAATTAGAGCATAAGCTTTCGTGAGCTACAGCTCAAGTGAGCTGTAGCTCACGAAAGCTTATGCTCTAATAAATTTGTTAGTCTCTAAGGTGCCACAAGTACTCCTTTTCTATTTCCCCATGGTATTTCTCCCCCCCACCCCACCCCCCACTGTTCCTCTGATATTCTTGTTAACTGCTGGAATTAGCCTACCTGCTTGTCACCATGGAAGGTTTTCCTCCTTTCCCACCCCTGCTGTGGGTGATGGCTTATCTTAAGTGATCGCTCTCCTTACAGTGTGTATGATAAACCCATTGTTTCATGTTCTCTGTGTGTGTGTATATAAATCTCTCCTCTGTTTTTTCCACCAAATGCATCCGATGAAGTGAGCTGTAGCTCACGAAAGCTTATGCTCTAATAAATTTGTTAGTCTCTAAGGTGCCACAAGTACTCCTTTTCTTTTTGCGAATACAGACTAACACGGCTGCTACTCTGAAAAATGATACATGCATACAGATTGCATAATCATAACCAGCAAACCATAACCTTGTCTTGGACACCTTATTTGACCCCCTTTATACAAGTTTTGGTGCCACTACAGGACCTTGGTTGCAACCATGTTCTATATGGTCCCAGTTCAAGTCAATAACGTGAGAGTCCTGGCTTGTTCATCTGCCTCCAAAGCACCTCATTACTCAAGGTTACTTACCGTACTTTGTTGCATCTCTTTCAGCTGCTTTGGGTTCTGTTGCTGGCCACTGTCATTGGTCTCCTCCTGCAACGTCTGGCAGCGAGGCTGGGAGTGGTAACAGGACTGCACCTTGCAGAAATGTGTAACCGGCAGTATCAAAAGGTGGGTGACCTAAAGGCCTTTAGATTTGAAATAGTGACTCTGGATGCTGTTCCCACGCACTGGGCTGCTTTGCTCATCTGTGATCTTAGTCCTGTCACTGAAAATAAAGCTTTCTGAATGGCTGGGACCCAGGAATGTTGAGGAATTGAAATTCCAGGAATGGCTAAGGGGGGGAACAGCAGACATGGAGCTGCCACTTCCAGACAGGTTTCAGAGTAGCAGCCTTGTTAGTCTGTATTCGCAAAAAGAAAAGGAGTACTTGTGGCACCTTAGAGACTAACAAATTTTCAAACTTCCAGACAGTGCCTTCAAAATGGTTCTGAACTGAAGGGCTTGGGGATGGTACAGGTGACACCTCCTTTGGTCTCCATTGTTGGTTCAAAATTGGTGTGAATGGTGCTTCCTCCTTTGTCTGAGAGCTAGTCAACACTAGAATTGTTACAGTGGCACAGCTGTAGCAATTGAGCTGCAGCGCTTCTAGTGCAGAGACACTGTTCCGACTGGAGCTTAGCTACCACCACTCAGGGAGGTGGAGTAATTAAGCCAACGGGAGAGCTTCTTCCACCGACATAGTGCTGTCCACACCGGGCACTTAGATCAGTGTAACTTATGTTGCTCATGGGGTGTTTTTTTCACACCCTTAAGTCATTTAAGTTATACCAAAGTAAGCACTAGTGTGTACAGGCCCTTAGTCTAGGCAGCCTCTTAGGGGACAGATTTTTTAAAATACGTTTCTTTAGGGAAAGAGTTCTTGCTTTTCTGCATGCAAAGCAATAAAGGCCAGAAGAGACACGGTCTATCTCAAAAGCCATTCATTGTGTGTGTGTGTGTGACAGCTTTTCCTTTTGTACAGTAAAGCACAATGGGTTCAAAGAAAAGCCTTGCTCATTGATGGGGAGGGGTGTGTGTGGAAAAGCATCCTTGGTTTCCCAGTGACTAGTCTGAAAGGTGGTTTGTTGCTGGGCAGTGGCTGGGGGATGAAAGGAAAGATTAGACATGAAGCCCAAGGGAGATTCAGTGCATCCTCTAAAGGGATAACAGTAGTTTAAATGCCCTTGCTGAGTTTACATTGGTCTTTCTCCAATTTCTAGCCTCCGTTTTACAAAGAAACTGTCTGACAATCTTGTGGGTATGTGTCAGTTTGTGACTCATTGTCTCAGGCAGTCTGCACCTCTCTTATGATTCATGTGAATGTTACTATTGATCAACATATGTTAAATCAGCCTCTAACGGTGGTGTTTTATTTCTAAAAATAGACTTGTGAAGTTCACTTTTGCATAATGGCCATGTAGCTAAGGATTTCAGGATTGACTTCTGCAGTGGCCTGTGGTTGAAAGAATGGCAGGGTTACGTGCTGATACTTGGCAAACAAATGCTAATGTTACCCCGGATTTAGCACTAACAGAGTCTCTGGATCTGGCTCATGCTAGCTTCCTTTGATATAGGCTTTATAATACAACTTTGCACATATGTTTGAGGGTGTTGATGTACTTTCCAAACATGAAACCTCATAGCATGCCTGCCTACTGTGAGGTTGGTGGTATTGTTCCCATCTAGAAAGGAGAGACTGGGGCACAGACGTTGAATGATTCTCCTGTCGTCTCACAACATTGGCAGAGTCAGGCATAGAACCCAGGATTGTCCTGACTCCCTAGTTTCTGGTTCGAACCACTGAATTGGGTTTCCTTGTCAAATGACTGGAGAGATTTAAAACTAGTCTTTATTTTAAAAAACACGGGGGATGTCATGAAGAAAGAACGCTCATTGCAGTTGGCTGTTGAGGAAATGCTCCTGGTTGTGTAAGCATATGGTTATGACTTAACTTTTCAGCTGAAAATGAGTAAAGCCATCCAGTGGAAAACGTGGATCTCCCCTTAGCCAGTATTTCCAGTAATCTTACACAAACCAGTTTAAAGGGACTGAGTCAGACAATCAAGGCCATAAGGTTGGATTTCCCAAATCTCTCATAAGAAAAGTCATGACACCTTGATTACATTTCTGTTGGGAAGGCATTTTGGGGTGTTGATTTAAACCTGTCACAAATGCACACCTGCCATTCTTGCTGCTCATATGCTGCAGTAAACACATCTGTCTAGTTTCACTGTCCAAACTCAGCAAGGAGCAGAAAATAAACTGTAAAAGTTGATCCGCATAAGGTCTTCAAAACTCGTTAGCAATGCCTGATACAGTATATACTGAAGTCATGGGTGTCTTCCGTTGACTTAGGTTTCCTAAATGGTGCTTTAAACCCCCATAAGTCTGGCAGGAAGTTGGGGAAAAGAAACATCCCCTGTAATAGTCTATTCATTATTTCTGGTTTTAATTTCAAGTATCTGAAGCTCAGTGTTTGTATCTAGGTCCCTCGAATTATGTTGTGGCTGATGATTGAACTCGCTATCATTGGGTCGGATATGCAAGAAGTAATTGGCTCGGCAATCGCTATAAACCTCTTGTCTGCTGGGAAGTAAGTTGGCTTTTATCACCTGAGAAACAGGAAATGAATGTCATTCTCCATCTGCTGCCCATATCCCGTTAGAAAACAACACTCTTTGTGCCAAAAAGGACCCTTTTATTTCCTGTAGTTGAGAATCTTAGCAGATCACTGCCCTGTTCTGCTCACCAGCGTATGAGCTCCCTCTTTGCATTGTGTATTACATAAAAAGTGTTTGAGATTAAAGGTTTTTAAATAAAATGGGTATTTCTGAGCCCACAATTGGCACCAGCCATTGCTGAATTGACACATTGTAGAACTGTAAATAAGCTTCCCGTTGGCTTTTAGGCTTCATGTTAAACCAGAACCTTACTATACATAGCACCGGAGGAGCTTCTGTTAAATCAGAACTAAAGCTGGAAGGAAATTGGTGTAGAGCAGGGGTCAGCAACCTATGGCACGTGTGCCAAAGGCAGCACGTGAGATGATTTTGAGTGGCACTCACATTGCCCGGCCACCGGTCCCAGGGGCTCTGCTGCCAGCCTGGGGTCCCGTCCGCTCAGCCCGCTGTCGGCCCCAGTCTTAGGCGCTCTGCTGCCATCCTGGGGTCCTGGCCCCTGGGCCGGGGCTCTGCAGCCACCCCCAGCTGTGGCCCACTGGCCCCAGCCTGGGGCAGTGAAGGGTGCAGACAGGGGCAACAGGGGGCACAGCTCAGCACACCCACCTTAAAAATTGTTCCAGCACCACTGTACTGGGATATTTTTAACTCCTGATTTGCTGCATACGTCACTATCACATCACGTGGAACAGCACATTGCTTTTGACATTGTGTGCCGTCTGTCGTGATTTTTTTCCCCCTTGTAAGTTGAGGGGTACATTTGACAAAATGTCAGCTCCTAAGAAAGCAAAGTTAGATGTCCATTCATTTCATTTCACAGCAACATTTGTTGGCTAAGTCATGGCAAGGTTTTGGCGTGCTTTGTAAACTGTTTTGATGCAATCAAGGCCTTTTTGTCAGAAAAAGGACAAAACTACCCCGAATTGGATGATGACAAATGGCTGTGTAAGCTCATGTTTCTAAGTGACATCACTGGTCACCTAAACGAACTCAACCTCTATCTCCAGGGTGCAGAGCAAATGGTTCTGGATCTTTTTGAAACCTGGAAGGCATTTGTTGTAAAACTAGCAGTTTTTTCTCAGGATATTTGAACTTCAACTTTCCGCTACTTCCAACACATAAAAGAGCTATCAACACATTGCATGGTCGGTGTCAATGAGATTGGAATGTACATGCAAGAACTGGAATCAGAATTTTCTGACAGATTTCAAGATTTCCAGCGATTTGGCCCAATGCTTTCTTTTCTAATTAAACCTGAAAAGTTCAACAAAAGCGACTTGGATTTGTCTGTATTTCAGTGGATGGATGTTGAAGATTTCAAAATGCAGCTCATTCAGTTAAAAAGCTCAGAATTGCAGGCATCATTTTGGAGATCTGCGGAGTGTACATAAAGCTACCGAGAGAGATCATGGGGCCTCTATTCTGACCTGCTGAACGTCCCTGCCAGTGAAATTTAACTGTTTGTAGAAAATTGCGTTTGCAATGCTTTCAGTATTTGGATCCACATACCTGTGTGAACAGGTATTTTCACACACAAAATCTGTCCTCTGTCCCTCGTGGAACAGGTTAACAACTGATCACTCAGAAGCCTGTGTGCAGCTTAAACTATCCAAATACGTGCCAGACATTGGAAAACTGAGCAAGGAAAAGCAAGGGCAAGGATCACACTAAAATTATAAGATCTGCATTTTAATTTAATTTTAAATGAAGCTTCTTAAACATTTTAAAAATCTTGTTTACTTTACATATAACAATAGTTTAGTTATATTATAGAGAGAGACCTTCTAAAAAACATTAATGTATTACTGGCATGTGAAACCTTAAATTAGACAGGTTTCAAAGTAGCAGCCATGTTAGTCTGTATCCGCAAAAAGAAAAGGAGGCTTGTGGCACCTTAGAGACTAACACATTTATTTGAGCATAAGCTTTCGTGAGCTACAGCTCACTTCATCGGATGCGTAAAGTGAGGTGTAGCTCACGAAAGCTTATGCTTAAATAAATTTGTTAGTCTCTAAGGTGCCACAAGTCCTCCTTAAATTAGAGTGAATAAATGAAGATTTGGCACACCACTTCTGAAAGGTTACCGACCCCTGGTGTAGACTCTTAGCCTGGAAGTCCAGAGCCCAACTGTGTTTTAGCTCGGGTATACCCTGCAAGTTAGCCACTTCCACCAGGCAACATAGAAATGGAAACTTAATCAGAAACTACAGGCTCATTGCCCTACAGTAGATGAGAAGTATGTCTCGCTCCAGAAACTCTTGGCTTGCTGTGCAGAGAAATGTAGGCATGGTTTAAGGTGGAACTCTTATATGAACTGTTTATGTAGAAAACAGAGTTTGTCTCTTGTCTTAAGTAACCAAGCAGCTTGTCAGATTACAAATAAAACCTTGATAACAGCATACATAAAGTGGCCATGATCTCTGCCCTGAATATAGGGAAGCTTGGACTGACATGGCTAGAAGAGCTCGTAAAAGCACGATTCTAACTAACCCTTGTTGTTCTGTTGCAGAATCCCTTTGTGGGGTGGAGTGCTCATAACCATTGCTGACACTTTCATGTTTCTGTTCTTGGACAAGTATGGTAAATTCTTTTATTTTCCTTTTAATTATTTTTAATGTCCCATGAAAGTACATGTAACCGATTAAATCTGACAGCTGCCCCCTCAACATTATGTATGAGACTTGTCCTCCAGAACTTGCTAATGGCACATTTCTTCCACAGGCTTGCGAAAACTGGAAGCATTTTTTGGCTTTCTTATTACCATCATGGCGCTTACATTTGGATATGAGGTAATTCTCACTTGAACATTTTCGAGCTTTACTTAGCAATTAGAGTGACATTCCCTCTCCCCCTTCTTTCTGTCAAACTTGTGTCTTCTCTCAAACATTTTAGAAATCAGCCAATCTCATTTCTTCCTCTGAGTTTTGTCCTCTTCTGCCAGGCCCTTGTGAAGTCTCCTTCGCCCATGGCCCCAATTATGGAAAGCACTTTAAGCCCAGGCTTAAAGATAAGCAAATCAGAGCTGATCCAAAAAAAAAAAAATGTTTTTCCCATGCAGCTTTTTGAGTTTTTAGTCAAAAACCGAAAGATCCTGGTTCAAAAAACAAAAATTTCCATGGAAAGCGGTTTCATTGGAAAATTTTAGACCAGTTCTAAAGCACGTGCTTTAATGCTCTCCTAGATTTTTTTTTTTTTTTTTTTTCGTGGTGGGGCCCACTTTAACCGACCTGGGGCTGTATTTGCTTCCTGGCTCAAATCTGGTTGGCACTGAAGGTTAGACCTTCCCAATGATTGTTAGCTGTTTATCTGCCCCCAAATAGCTACCTGGGGGCATACAACACTCCTGTTTCAGTGCTAGTGGGTAACCAATATCTAAGTTTTTTTTTAAAGGTGGAAGCTATCACCAAATTACCGTAATTTTTAGGTGGGGCAAATCTGGGGCCTTCCAAGTTGGCCATCTAAGCAACTGTGTGAATTCTGCCAATCCAGAAGTACTAGTGGCTCTCTTGTATCTGTGCGCAGTATGTTACAGTAAAACCGGACCAGGGAAAGCTGCTGAAGGGGATGTTTATGCCTTACTGTGACAAGTGCGGTCCCCAGCAGCTAGAACAAGCTGTGGGGATCGTGGGAGCAGTCATCATGCCACACAACATGTATCTGCATTCTGCTTTAGTCAAGGTAAGAGAGGACCGAGTCCCATCTCCCTTCTAGTTCACTCTGCAGGAGTACAATGAGACTATTAGAATGTGATCATGAGGGTTGAGAGGAAAGCGCCTTGCAAGGCCTGGTATGTCTGAATCGTTGTGACTGCCCTTTTCAGAGTGGGTGTTGTCAAGGAAGTCAGTGGCAAAACTCCCATTGATTTTAATGGCTGCAGAGTTGGTCGAAAGTCAGTGGGAGTTTTACCTCCGACAAGCGAATGCCAGTGCTGAGCACCTTTGAAAATCCCCTTTATAGTAGCAGTCCCTGTAACCTTTGCGGAGAACTCTCCATACTTTGGAATCAGTTCAGTAAGCGGATTCCGATGTTGACTGTTCTGTGTAAGTTTTCAGAATTAGAATATGCCACGTGCACCTGATAAAGAAATACGGTATTTAGTATGCAATTAATAGGGTAAATTGAATACATTGGCTGAACACACGTTAACTATATGTTTGCGTGACAGAACTTGGGGTCTAGATTAACACTTGGCAAACCCCTGAAAACATATTTCAGACATCTGAACAGTGTTTCCCAGTCTCTCTGCCCTGTGGGATTCACCCATATTTAATTCTGTTGGGGACAAGATGACCAACCCAGGTTAATTTTAAAGCTGAAGGCCCCCAGTCTATCCGGCAAACAAGATGGGCTTTTCTCTCTTTCCCCATCCCTGCAGCAGCATATGTTTAGAGCTCAGGCTGAGGCTGCCCCTTAACTTACTAGCTTATGTATTTTGGGGCACATCCCAACATTACAGCAGAAGGCTGGGCAGCCTGTGGATGCCCTGGGAAGCATGTCCAGCATAGTGACATTTCATTTGGAGCTGCAGTTGACCATGGGGAAATCCAGTCTGCTGGAGCAACGTGCTCAAACATGTGGTGTTGCTAGTGCATCCTGTGGATGGGTACTTGTGTGAATGTGGTCAGCCACAGCCCTGCTTCTTCAAACCGTGCCTCTTTGCTCATTGTATGCACCCCACAGCGTTATTGCATTAGCAGCTACTCTTGGCTAGCTGGTGTCTAATGTCTCATGGTGTTTACTGCTGTTTGTAAGGCCTAACAAGGGATCCAGTCAAGGGCAGGGCTCAGCTCTCAATATTTGCTGTCAGACAGGATAGATGTATTCTGGCCAAAGTTCAGTAGCAATCAGAGGAACCACCTGTTGGAGATGCAGCTGGTTCCATTGACTAGAGGTTCTGAAATACTTTAATCATAACTATCTTTAAATGTTTTCTCTCCAGTCGAGGCAGGTGAATCGTGCAAACAAGAGGGAGGTGCAAGAAGCCAATAAGTATTTCTTCATAGAGTCCTGCATTGCCCTCTTTGTCTCCTTCCTCATTAACGTCTTCGTCGTCTCTGTTTTTGCTGAAGCTTTTTTTGGGAAGACTAATGAACAAGTGGTGAGTCTGTGGGGTTTGTTGCGGGTTGTGTGCTTGTGTTGTGGAGATTCTGGATTACTGGGAGTAATATACACGGTGGGTATATCGACACTGCAGTCAGAAGGTGTGATTTCTGCACATGTTGGTGTACCCTAGCTCAAGTAACAGTAGCAATGAAGCCAAGGGAGGCAGGCAGCAGCATGGGCTAGCCCTGCCCGCGTGGGACCCCAGGTACCTACTCGGGGCTAACCCATGCTGCCACAGCTTCACTGTTGGTTAATCAAAGCGAGATCAGGTATGTCTACACATACTTCAGTCGCACCTCCCAGCTGCAGTGTAGACACCCTAAAACATTGTGCACCTGGGTTAATAATAGCTACTGTGTTAACAGTGGGCCTGAGTGTTGCATATTCTGAGGGCCTGATTCTCATTTACACTAAGGCCCCTTTACACTGCCCTGGCATGCATAAATGTAGGCACTGATCTCACCCTAGCCTGCAAGATGCACCCAACACATTAATGCTACTGCATTTCATCTGGCCAGCTCCTCCACCCCAAACTTTACCAGCTGTGGTTTCTGCTCTCTGAAATCTGTTTACAAAAATGAAACTTCCTAAACTGTCTTGTCCTCTTCTAGAACCAAGTCTGCACAAACAGCAGCAGCCCCCATGCTGGACTCTTTCCAAATAACAGTGAAATCTTGGAAGTGGATATCTACAAAGGGGTGAGTGGCTTTATAGTGAGGCCAGGCAGTGTGATCTTCTCTGAATGACTGTAACATCCTTGACTGAGTTATATGCAGCTGCTTCTTCTGAATAAATGGAGACTATTCAAGGCTTGAACATTTAAGACTATAAGAGTTGTCCTGTTGGAACAGAACAGCGTTCCTTCCTGTCTAGGCCCACGATCAGTCTGTTGGAGCAGATGGCTGAGCAGCTTTGACTGAGCATTTAAATCTAGGATTTAACACCAACTGACTTGTGACTGGAAACCCTCTGTGTTTCAGGGTGTTGTTCTGGGATGTTACTTTGGCCCTGCTGCTCTTTACATCTGGGCAGTTGGGATTCTTGCTGCAGGTCAGAGTTCAACAATGACTGGGACCTACTCTGGGCAGTTTGTCATGGAGGTATGTGACTCACAGCTGTGCCGGCTTATGTCTGTGTTTTCCCCCTTCCTCTTGTAATCCCCTGAAGTTGAGATGGTCAGTGGAGGCCTAGTTTCCTTTCCTGGTCACGTAGTTTGCTGCAGGATCAGACTTTCCTGCTATTGACCCACGTGCCAGACTCTTAGGTCCCCGATTCCCCTTGGAAAATTCCAGCCTAACTCAGGTTTCTTTAAGAGAAAAAACTCACCCTGTAGTAGATCATTCTCTCCCCCCCTCCCCCCGTTACAGTTTAACTCTGTGGAATGTTGCACTGTAGCAACAGCAGCTCTTCCATTTCTCTCCCCGAAGGGATTCCTCAACCTGAAGTGGTCGCGTTTTGCTCGTGTGATTTTGACCCGCTCCATTGCCATCACTCCAACCCTGCTGGTTTCCATTTTTCAAGATGTTGAACACCTGACGGGGATGAATGACTTCCTAAACGTTCTTCAGAGCTTACAGGTGAGCAGCTGTGCACTCACAGCATGGGACTATTCCTTGGAGAGTCACGTCTAAAAGCATTAGCTACTAGCAACTCCTAGTTCAGAACCAACCTCTTAGTCACTACTGGTGTTGGCTTTAGGGCCTTCTGTTGGCCCACTTATAAACATTTCTGTAAAGTGGTTGGCTGAGGGGTCCTGAGTGCAGAGAACTCAAGTATGGGGGGGAGCGGAAGGGACCTGTAAATGGCAGCAGCAGCCACCAGAATTGGGTTTTCCAGCAGCAATGAATTTAGGATCTACCTTGATCTGTAGCTGCTTGTGGACTGTGGCCAACATTGGTTATAGCAGTGGTTCTCAACCAGAGGTCAGGGGCCCCCTAGGGGGCTGTGAGTACATTTCAGGGGGTCCGCCAAGCATGGCTGGTGTTAGACTCACTAGGGGCCCAGGACAGAAAGCCGAAGTCCTGCTGCATGGGATTGCAGCCCGGGGCACCAAGCCCCACCACCTGGGGCTGAAGCCAAAGCCTGAGTAACTTAGCTTCAGAGTGCCCCCTGTGGTGTGGGGCCCCGGGCAATTGCCCTGCTTGCTACCCCCTAATGCCGGCCCTGGCTTTTATATGTAGAAACACAATGGTTGTGGCACAGCTGGGCTGTGGAGTTTTTATAGCATGGTGGGAGGGCCTCAGAAAGAAAAAGATTGAGAACCCCTGAGTTATAGAACAGGTAAATTACTTATAGGCTCTTATATGCCTCTCACTGGATTATCTGAGCACCACTTGAATATTTACAAAGAGCAAGAACCATATTTAAACAGGGTTACATTTATACCTTGTTCACATTTAAAAGTCATAAAAAAATAACAAGTTTCCTGGCTGGTCCAGTTCTCCTCAAGTTTCCAGCTCTGCAACAACCTAGATATGTATTTATGGTGCCTTGTTCCTGTTGTAAAATGGGGGATGGGAACTGTTGAATTAAATTCTCGGAGTAGAAGAATTTTAGCTTCCAATGGTTCTTGTCTGAAACTTGCTCCTCGCACTCAAGAATGATACAGTCCATATCCCAGCACGGAAAATAACTCCTATTTCAGCTGGACTACAAAGAGAGGAGGAAAAATACTGTGGGGTCATGCTTCTTTATTTAAAGCTTCTGGATTCTTTCACTGAAGAATTTCTTGGTTGAGGGGAGGTGGGAAAGCACCAGCTGGTGGCTTTAAACTGCTTCCCATTTCTAGCCTTGAGAGGTCTCTTAGGTGACACACTTTCAATAGCTAAAGAGAAAAATTTGAGTATAAACAAGCTTTGGGTGGGTTTTTTATGTGAACAAAGTCCCAGCTCTAATCTGCTGCATCTTGTTGCCTTATTCCAGCTTCCCTTTGCTTTAATCCCAGTCCTCACGTTCACCAGCCTGCACCCTGTGATGAATGACTTTGCCAATGGACTGTAAGTATGAAAAGAATCCCACCCGCCTGACCTTTTCCTGATTTAAAACCATTTGATTTAGCCCTGAATACTGATATCTATCTTGGGTGCGTGGTCCCAACAAATGTGATATCTGAGCCCAATCTTTAATGTATTTATCCTCGCAACACCCTCTGAGGTGGGGGGAGTTTTATCCCTATTTTATATATGGGGAATTGAGAGACTAAGTGACTTGCCCAAGGTCACATGAGAACTTTGTGGCAAAGTAGAAGAACCAAGTCTCCCAAGTCCAGGCTGGCACCCTAACCACTAGACCTTTCTTCCTCCCTCAGTACAGTTAAGTGGGGCTAGCTGTTCACAAAAACGTGTGATTGTTTTTATTCCCCAAACAGTATTAGAGTTCTTCTGCTTCTAAGCTTCTTATACATAGCCCAGTCTCCCCAAGTCCTGTTTGACAACTCACTCTCCTTGGAGTGGTGCCCAATATGTCACTTCTAGAAACTGGTGTTTGTTTATTGCTTCCTGAGCTCTGTCTTTACATCTTTTCTTGTCCCTTTATCTAGTTTGTGTTTTGAGTCTAAAAGTAGCAACCCTATTAGAAAAGAGTCAGTGCCGTTCAATGAAAGTTTCTATTCTGGTGACTTTATTTTCAGAGTCTTGGCATTTACATTAGAAGAAGTGTTCCCTCCAAACACCATGGAAAATAGGAACATTCCTCTCCCCGCAAATGCCCCTGTAATTCCGTTTCTTTTGGCTTCCCTTTCAGAGGTTGGAAGATCGCTGGCGGTGTGCTCATTCTCATTGTCTGCTCCATTAACATGTATTTTGTGGTGGTCTATGTCACCGCATTGGGACACCTTGCCTTGTATGTGGTTGCAGCCATTGTCTGTGTTGCCTACCTGTGCTTTGTAGCATATTTGGTAAGTATTATTCTTCCACGCTCTTTGGCAAGACCATTGCTGTATAAAATTGTGATTCCAGTAATTATTGGGCTGAGGCAGCTTGTAGGCAGGGCTGAGACAATGAACTTGGTTTCCCAGGAGCTGGAAACTTTTTTTTTTTTTTTTTTTATAAACCATAGAACTCTTACAAACACTAAGTAATCCTCACCATCCACGGGGTGCATAATTTCAGATGTGCCTCAGTTTCCATAAGTCAAGACCCGCTCAAGCTCTACTCAGCCAGGGAATTTGTCTCCCCATTCTGTGCTTAGTCCACCACTCCTTGCAACTTCCTCCATCCCAGTTCCTTTTGTGACTCATCTAATAGTCTGATGGGGAGAGACCTTAGAAGCATGCAGAATTCCAGATCTGTTTGTGTGTATTCAGATGGTAAGAGGAGACAGTTATGCTTTTGTTTAAAAAAAAAAAAAAAAAAAAAAAAGAGGGGGGGGGGGACGTCTGTCAACATGCAGTTTGACTTTCCTTCCTGTGACTGCTGCTGTATCTCCAAGTTTCTACTTATTGTGCAAAGTGTGTCAAAGTTTAGAACAGCTTATAAACATGCTCAACAATCTATTTAATAGCTTTCACAATCTCAGCAGGCTTAATGTGCTTTAACATCCTTAGAGTTCTCTGTAGAACTCATTATGAAGAGATTTGGTAACTTGACTTTTGAGTAATTATTGAAAAATAGCACATAGTAATCCCTCCATGTTTCCATTCAATAAAGTGTGGCTGCTAAAAAGATTGTAACTTGCAGCAATGTTTCTCTTAGTCCACTCCTTCTTCTTTAATTCCAGAGCTGGCTGTGTCTGATTGCTCTTGGGATCTCCTTCCTGGCCTGTGGGCAAACGGTAAGCATCTCTAGAACAGGGCTTACTGAAGAACCACCTGTCACTCAAATTAACTAAATACTGGGTCTGTCTACACACAGCATGTAGCCATCAGAGCCAGTGCGTTTCTATGGTTTACTGTGTGAACATCTCCAAATGTATGTGCAATTTGCACAGAGAATACTTGTGTAAATTCATTGTATAAAAGCTCAGATGTACGTACTGGGAAATATTTTGTTGCTAAGATAACTAAAGAGATGAGTAAATTTCCTTGCTGACCCCCTCTAATCACAAACATAATTTTATGTTGCTGCTGGAATGTAGGAACTGCCTGTAATTTACCCATTATCCAGACACTAACCAGCTTAACAGCCTGGCAAAGAGACACTGTGTTCCAAAATGACACTTCCATTTAGCTAGTTCTCTGCCTCCGAAGTCTTCCAGTGAATCTGTAATACAAGCTAGTAAACAGAAATCAAGCTGCTTGGACAGTATCTGAAGTATTAATCCTCCTTCTCACAATTAGACAAGCAACGTGTAAAGTCTGTGACACTAAGTGATACAATCTACCTCCACAGATCAGAATTCCATTGTATTCCATAATCTCAAATTGACCTGTTTATCTCACACTCTAAAGAAACCATAGTTACTAGTTTCAGTTAATCAGAATGAATTTGGGGTGCAGAAATTCCTTCCCAGAGGTGGGAATTGTGTGCAGAAATCCTAGCACATAAACACTAGAAGTCTAAGCATTAGAGCTGTAATGTTTTTTTCCTACCTGGTATGTGATTCTGGTGATCAGCAAAGAAAAAAAATAAATCAATGTTTACAGGTTTGATTCTGCGATTTATTTTGTATGTATGGCATTAATAGAAATGTTCTCTGTATTTTCTGCAATTTGCTGTATCATGACTCATGGAGTGTAATGTAACAGAATGTGCTAAAAGCCTTCCATGATTTGGGTCTCCATTTTTTTAAATGTACTTACTTTCACTTCCAGTCTGGCCCTTTTATACTCCAAAAACTTTCCCCATTGTACTTCCTGCTTCTTCCACCTCCCAAGGCAGTCTTAAACCTAGTATTGCACAGTCACAGTGAGAAACATGCATTCCTTTTCTCTGTTTGGAAAAAACTGCACATTTTGTCCTAATTTTATCATGAATCAAGTGGTTATATCCTTGGGGATATAATATTGTTTTTAGGGAAGGGGGCGGGGGGAATGTGTGTTTGAGTGGATCCTGTAAAGTGAACCTGTAGGGAAATTGAAGTCTTGGATCTTATTGAGTAAGATTTTTCTTCTGTTACTACTTGATGAAGTTTTAGCTGATAACAACTCTGTGTGTAAGCATTTGTGTTTGCGTTGAGGTATTTTGGTAGGTATTTTCACTAGAATTCAAATGATCTCAATTCTGTCCTTCATCTCATGTGCCCATCAGATATTTTGATCTAAATTTTAGTTTGTGCATTAGTTTTTTCACCTTTTTTAAGAGAACTGGGTTCAAATCCTGACATGGGTCACAAGTGAAAGTGGCTTCCAAAGGACTTCTCAATCCCTCTGTGTGAACCTCCCAAAAGCATGGCATGATTGCAGTCTGCTCAAGAGAAGCTAGGGACTGGAATAGCCAAGGTATTACAAGTCAGGATTGGGGTCCCCTGGAAGATCTGCGTGGGTTGCGCAACATCTCCCCTTGCTTTGCCTTACTTAACCCATGCTATTAGTCCTCCACTCTCCTGATCACTAAAATTAGTCCTTTTTTTTAAGTGGGAATATTTTATTGAGAATGGCTAATGTAGGTATGTTTTCAAACTTAGTTTCCATAGTTCTAATTGGAGACGAGGTTTTCTTAGGTAATTCATTGTCTTATTGTTTATCGTGCTCATCACAAGAGAGGTGATTCTTCTGTGCAGATGAAGGGGGTTATCCATGGCTTTCGGAGGGTTGGAGAGACAGATTTCACAATAGAACGGTAGCTTTTTCTTTTTATTGTAATGCCTCTTGTCTGGACAAACTTCAGACTGTAAGGGACATCCATCAGGTTGATGGGAGGTGAAAGATATGTCCAGACTAAGTGTGGAGAATGCCTTTAAATATTTTCCTATATGGAAATGGGATGTGGTTCTCACTAGGTGGTGTGAGAACATTCAGTTTAGTTCAGGCTTGACCACTTCCATCTTCCTGTCTGTTGTAGCAGTCAGAAACAGATACTGAATGTTACAATTGCTGTCTTGCCAAAGCAAAGGCATACAGCCAGATTTTCCCATTGCCCTGTGACTTGCCGTAGTTCATTATATCTGCTTTGCACTGGGGTCAAAATGCTACAGAATCAGAACAGTAAAAGTTTACTACTGCTTTGCCCTAGACTGCACAAGGTGCAGGACAATGGAGAGTCTAGTCCATAGTCTCAAATTGCTAGAATAAAGCATAAGCCTCACGGTTTCTAATAGTAGTAAAGAACACCTACATGTGCAGCTCCTGTTATGATAACAAGTGCAGACGTACAGGAAAGAATAAACTCCTGAGTGTATAAAGTTGAGTTGGTTTCATAAATTTGGTAAGGAATTCAGTGTTAGGAAGATTGTAACTGTGAGCAAGAGACACGCTGAATTTGTGATGGCAAAAATTAAAGCTGCTAATCTTTTTTTAATGATCATTTTGACTAAGCCTACAAAGTTGGCTAATGTACTCTTCGTTAAGATAACTGACAAAACATACTTGACTTAAGTATTAATGCTTGATATAAAGAAAAAAATTATTTCACTTAGCGTTTTAGTTCAAAATTCTAACTAGAAATCCTGAGTATGCATCCTACTTACTGCCAGGGTTTGTAGTTTTATATCTAATTCTGCTGATTTGTGTGTTAATTTGTCTTCCTTTGGCAGCAAAATTATATAGACTGTCTAATCAAAGGCATGTTTATGATCTAGAACTGCTGTTAGGCTTGAATCTAGCTGCTTTCATTCGCTTATAAATTCCTGTAGTTTAATTTTTATGCCTTAAATTTTCATGCATTTTAAAAACTTCTGGTTTGTAAAAGTGTCAAAAATGCATGACCACTGTGAACACGCATGACTGTCACTGTTGGATATGACGTGAACTGTATATCAACATCACAGCTATATGCAGGAGCTTCTGTATAAAGTCCTCTTAGTGTACTATAATTTAGCATTTATTCTATTCTTTGTGAAACTTAATTTTTTTTAATTGAGCATGAATCAATTTGTATTTACTACATTTTCAATTAAAAGGATAGACACTTTTTCAACGTGGTTTCTTGGGTCTTTTTTTTTTTTTTTTTAAATTGCGACACCCAGTATGTTGCTTTAAAAGAAACTCGTATTGATGCCCAAATGATTGAGATGCTCGATCACTCTCGTTACAGTGTGTATGGTAACACCCATTGTTTCATGTTCTCTATTTATATAAATCTCCCCACTGTATTTTCCACTGAATGCATCTGATGAAGTGAGCTGTAGCTCATGAAAGCTTATGCTCAAATAAATTTGTTAGTCTCTAAGGTGCCACAAGTACTCCTTTTCTTTTTGTGAATACAGACTAACACGGCTGCTACTCTGAAACCTATAGAGTTATTGGCCCTGTACACTAGATTGCATGCAAAGCTTGGTATTTCTATACTAACTCTCTCCAAGCTGTGCATAGTAACGTCTCACTAACTGCTGGTGCCAGAAATTGACACTACAGTCCTTGTTCGTGCAAGACATTCAACCAAGAAGCTATCTTTTCTTGATATTCTCCACTCCCTTCAGGGCAGTATTGAGTGCTTCTGCTCCCAGCAATAGCGAAAGATTGATATGCTATTAGTTTATGCAGCCTGACTACCTGAAAAAATTATTGCTAGGGTTCAGTTGAGCAATTTATAGGTGTCTTTGGGTGGCTCTATATGGAAGACAAACTTACCATTCTACATTTAGACCATTTACTGCTATATTTCTGCATGTCTTGCCACTTCCTGATCCTCAGTCAAAATAGCAAATGCACTAAAACAATCTGGTTTTAGGCTATCTCGCCTACCCATTTACTAACAAAACGAATCAAATGCCAACATGTTTTGGCCAGAAACAACCTTAATGGGGATAAACACGGCTTAGTTGGAATAGGAATGAATACAGGTAATTGGGTGAAATTCTGTGGCCTGATCTTATTCAGTTCAGATCTAATGGTCCCATCTGGCCTTAAAATCTATTTGAGAGTGGGGAGGGAATTCTGATAGAAGCAGGCATTGCACACTCCTTTCTTTTTTTTTTTTTTTTTTTTTTAAACAAGCCTGAATTTTTGCTTCTGTTCAGAAATTGATCTTTGTGAAATGGGAACTTTCCCGTTTTTTATTACAAGTTTTCCCTACCTGCTTTAAATGAACTGGAAGCTGTAAGTAATGCATATTATTTATTTCTCTTAGAGGAAACGCTGAATTTGTAAGCTCACTACAGGCCTTTAATTTAAATTAATAACTATTTAGTTTCTTTGTTTCTACCTTGTAAGAAACAGTTTTGGTAAGTTTCAGTCCATTGAAAATTCTCATCTTGCCTTTTGATTTCTAACTGAATTTTTTAACAAATTTTGAATAATTAAGCATGAACTTAAGAGTCACAGAGGAGAATAACTATCTCCTATATACATGGAATCAGTCAAACTTGCATGTTGATGTAACAGGAAATTGTAACTGAGAAAAATACCATCCAGAGTCCTCCCAACAGAAACAGTAACGGGATATTTCATCTGTATCCCTTACATGTTTTTGTAATATGTATTGATGTGAAGTATTGTGTCTATTAAATAAAAACTTATCAACAGCCATTGCTCTCATAAGCTAACTTGTAAATCAGACAAAAATCCCTTTTAAAGAGAGTTCTCAAACTACTGCAGCTGAGACATAAACTGGATACAAAACAGGATTTTATAAAGATGTAACTCGTGGGTCCTAGAGCATAGTAGCATATTCTTTGGCTGGCCACTAATGACTGAAGCCTGTCCAGATATAAGATAAATTATTATCTCTGGCTAATTGAGAGTGCACCCTGACATAGGAAACCTGGTGCACTGAAACAACTTCCACTGTTTGCTTAACTAAACTTTCTGTAATGAATCCACACTACTTGAAAAGGGTGAATTCTGTGTTCTGATAAGTGAAGATTGGGTTTTCCTGTTGGATCATACTCTGCTCCTACTGCTGCTAATCTAGTAATTAATGTACAAGATCTACTGAAATAAGTGATAATTAGCATGGAAAGAAGGAAAAATTTATCTCCTGTCTGTTCTACCAGCTGAATCACCTTTGTTTTTTAATCAGCTGCGTGTTGCTTCAATCATTCCAATGACACTTCTTCAGATTAATCAAAATAACTTTAATAAATCAGTTAATTATGGTGCAGTATTTATTTATCAGATTTATAACAAGTCAGATTTAGTGCAGCTGATTAAAGATTAAAAATTGATTTAATGCTTTGGTTTTAACATCTAACAGCCTCACAAAACTTGATTTTATTTTATATAATGAAAGTGGCAGGACCAAAGAATTGGTGACCTGTGTTAAATACGACTTTTACCTATCAGATTATGGTTTAGATGACCTTATGAGCTACAATAGAACCTCAGAGTTACGAACATCTTGGGAATGGAGGTGGTTCGTGACTCTGAAATGTTCAGATGCATCTGAAAAAGGGGGGTTTTTACCCACGAAAGCTTGTGCCCCCAAATAAGTCTGTTAGTCTTTAAGGTGCCACCGGACTCCGTGTTGTTTTTGTGGATACAGACTAACACGACTACCCCTTATATCTGAAATGTTTGTAACTTTGAACAAAATGTTACAGTTCTTTCCAAAGCTTACAGCTAAACATTGCCTTAATAGAGCTTTGAAACTTTACTGTGCAGAAAAAAAATGCTGCTTTTAACCATCTTAAATTAAATGAAACAAGCACAGAAACAGTTTCCTTATTTTGTCAAATATTTTTAAAATTTTGCCTTTTTTTTAAAGTGTTTACATTTAACACAGTACTGTACCGTATTCACTTTTTTGTCTCTGCTACTGCCTGATTGCACACTTCCACTTCCAAATGAGGTGTGTGGTTGACCGATCAGTTCATAACTTTGGTGTTCGTAACTCTGAGGTTCTACTGTACTGTGTGGCTTGGAGCTACTTGGCCTTCTGGCAGTACCAGTTCCTAAGGGCTTGTCTATATGGCACTAACTAGCAACATAGCCCCTGCTTCCGCGCACTAAAAATTCCATAGTGTGATTTGACACACTGCTATTTCAAACACCCTGGCATGCTGTGCACTAAATCATGGTGTAGGCAAGCCCTTAGTGAAATAAAGCTGCCAGGTATGTAGCAGTTAGGAGAGAATAGCACTTAACTGCTGGAAAAGAACTTGGTCTTGGTCATGCCTAAGTTCCTGTGGCATGCAGTTGTCTCAATTATTACCTGCCCTGGAGGAATATTCTCTACATGGACTCCAGGAGAGCCTGCTTGCACTTCTGGATTGTACAAGTCCTATGAAACTCATTGTCTGAACAACATAAGATGTTTCTGTATTACTTCAGGATTTGAAGCATTGATCAAGGACTTTTTAACAAAGTTTTAGGCTGAAGAAAGCCAAAGCACAAAACCCTCTCGTTAGTGATTTCAACCTAATCATCCCTTGATTTCACTGTCTTTGGCTTCTGTTTCAAAGTGGTTTCCCTAATTTTTTTCTTTGCCTTCTCTAGTATCGGCTGGGACTTACTACTCACCCTGAACTCTTCCTTCTGAACAATGTTGATGCAGACTCAATTGTGACTAGATGATTCCCTGAACTGCAGTAGCAAGAACAAAAACAATTTTGAAGCCCCTTTGTGCTGCGGAAAAGGATTTTCCTTACTTTTGGTTAGTTCAGAAACGGGTATGGTCAAGCATCACGAATGATGGAAAGATTTCCTTCGAGAAGGAGCACAGGATAAAACTGACATCTGCAGAGGAGCGCAAGATGGAATCAACAGACATTGCACTTGACATCAGCCATGAAGGTTCTCATAGGATCAATGAAGAGCCAGAGTCAAACCAGTTCATAATATCACACACCCTATGGGTTTGTCTTCCCTTTAGGTACTCAAAATATTTTCTTTAATCCTTTTTTTAATTGTAAATTATTTGAGGAGTAAATTATAGATATTTGATAGCTTATTGATTTAGATCTAAACTTATTCTGCTTGGTGTTTCTTAGGCCAACTAAATGATGGGACACTAACATGTTTTCCAGCTTTTGGAAGATTGTCCAAATGAGTAATAAGTTTTTACATTTGATTTTGAATCTCATTTATGAAGTACATTAAGGAGACTACACAATGAGAAATAATTAACTCAAAAGCATGGGCAAATTCTGAAGTGTAAATCCATTGGAGCCTAAGGAAGAAGCGTACAAGGCTTCTGTAAAATGCAGAGTATGTTTTGGGCATTCTCTTCCATTTCTGCTTCCTTCTCTCTAAAAACGTCCTCTCTATCTGTCCAGGTACTTAAGTGCTTGGTTACTATAGCAATGAGTCCTATCATCTCAAACCTCTCTAGCCTCCACTATAGCTATCTGAAGAGGTCTCCACCAAGAGCGTGGCAGTTCTCGCTTCCCTGCCCACCTCTTCTAAGCATCTGGCCAGTTCTTCAATACTGAGCTGCTCTAGGATTTTATTTCAAGTGCTTGCCTTGTCCCCTACAACTACATTGCTGACTGCTGCTTAGGAGATGGTAACTACAGTATAACTGAAATGGGAGGATAAAAAGAGTTGTATTTTTTTGCATTCAGTCTAACTTTGTTTTCTTTGTCATCACATCCCAGCTTTTATTTGACCGACAGTGTGTTGAATTACTTAATTCTCAATTTCAAAATACAAACAGTTTGCAGAGGTAATGCCAATGTAGGTTTTACTCCTGACATCAGAGGTGGGGATCTATAGAATCCTTGGTTTAAGTATCTGTCTATACAGTTAAAGGAGTAGACACTGCTCTTTTAAGAGGTTTCAGAGTAGCAGCCGTGTTAGTCTGTATTCGCAAAAAGAAAAGGAGGACTTGTGGCACCTTAGAGACTAACAAATTTATTAGAGCATAAGCTTTCGTGAGCTACAGCTCACTTCATCGGATGCATCCGATGAAGTGAGCTGTAGCTCACGAAAGCTTATGCTCTAATAAATTTGTTAGTCTCTAAGGTGCCACAAGTACTCCTTTTCTCTTTTAAGAGTGCTCACTATGGAAAGTGCCTGTTAACTATTAAGTCCTGAAGAGGGAACTTTGAAGAAATTCTTCATGTAGTTCTTCCAGCCATAAATGCAACTGAATAAATCCAACAATCACAGAATTGGGGTAACTTTTCCTGGGACTAGCTTTACACAAATGGAATTGAACATGAGCTTTGCATTTTCCTGCCATTTCAAGAAGTCTTGAATGATTAGGATAATTTCTGAGAATTGGATGGTTCCAAACTCAGAGCTTGAGGCCATGATATTCTGGGTGGGAAAGTATTTTGTTTTTAAAAGGATAAATCTTTTGCAGTTGTGCTAAGAACCCTGAGGCAGGAATTGCCTTCACATGGAAGATGCCCTGAATTATATTTTTATATATGTCTATGTAGGCTCAGTTCTGAGGCATCTTATTTCTGTTTTTTAATTAAATCTCTTACCAATGAAGCATTTCTATCCCTGTGTATTTGGCACTAATTTATTAAATATATTGATTATACTTTGACTTGTGATGAACATGATGGAATTCCAGACTATCAAATAAATGTGTCAAATTCACTTTAGCTTTTTCTGTTCAGGCTTCATTTGCTTAAGAAATAATGCTGATATTCTTCAGATCAGATTACCCAGAAAGTTAATAACTTTCACTGGCTGTTTTCTGTACAAGAACAGACTGTACAGTATGAACTGCAAAAACTTGTAGCTATTACATGCGAGGGAAGTAAAATGCCCCCAGTATGAGTACTGAATGCAATACACCAGAGGATATTCTCTGGCTTCAAACTGTAGAGAGACCCTAAAGTTTGGATTGAAGTATAGCATGGGCAATGGTGTCCAAGTTTCCACCAGTTAATGTGGAAACACATGCTGTAAATGTTTTTGCAAAATGAGTCTTATTCGGATACTCTCTCTCTCACACTAAAGTTTTGTCTACACTACTACTTTTGTCAGTAAAACTTTTGTAGGTCAGAAGTGTGTAGAAGAAAAACCACCCACCCCTTACCAACATCAGTTTCACTGGCAAAAGTGCTGGTGTGGACAGCACTATGTCAACAGGAGAGCCTCTCCTGCCAACATAGCTAATGCTGCTCATTGTGGATGGTTTAATTATGCCAGCAGAAGAGCTCTCTCCTGCTGGCAAAGCACAGCTACCCAGGAGACCTTACCGCTTGTACAGCAATGCCGCTGTAAGGCCTGAAGTGTAAACATAGCCTAAGTCTGTTGCAGGTGGTACTTGTTTTTGTTTTGAGTAAATCCCATTACAATATTACCTTCGCCAATGTGAATTAGGCATCTAGCAAGTTGGCCTAGTGTCATTTAGATACTGGGCTTCTGCTTGCTGCTGTAGCTACATACAAGGGCCACTAAGGATCTTGGTTTAAAGCTGAGGAATAGTCCCTCCTCAGCTGATTCTCTCTATAGGCAGCCTGCCTCTAGCCTTGGTCTCTACCCCAGTTGGTGCTAGCTGTAATTTGTTGCCATCTTTCCTTGTCAGGCAAGTCTCAGCTGTACAGTAACTGAACCAGGAGTCCCTCTAATGTGTTATCTCTGGGGAGTTCTTAAATAGCTGCCAGAGCTTTTGTTTGCAAACACTTGCTTTAGTTGGAAGGAAGAGGCTAGTTATCTCGTTACTTGTATCATGTTAATCACTGCTGTGGTTTAGAGAGCATCTCTGTTAAACAGAGTATGTCCGGCAGGTGAAGGTCTCAATAGCAATGACATGAAATATGCAACAGGCCAAAGAGCATTGACCCAGTATTTCATGGTGAGCACCTGTTCAAAATCTACTTATTGTAACTGTAACTGTTGGCTTCAGCAAGTTGAAACGAGTATTTTATTGTAACCAAGTGGGTTACGCTATATATAAAGATTTAATAAATAAAATAGCATAAACAAACAGCAGCTGACAAAATATATTCGTACAAAACATTTAGACAACCAGCTGTGGTACACGACATTCGACTATTCAGGGCTTCTGTTAGCTGTCTACTGCCAACCCCAAAGAACAATCTTGTAATGCTCTCTTACCATACTGTAGCCCTCTTTCCTAACTAGGCTGCATGGGAGGAGTACTGCAACATTCTGAGCTTGATGTAGGTAGATGGCTGCCTCTGCCCTAGATAACTGTTCTCCTCCTTGCACAGTACTCTAGCTGGCTGGGAATGCTGAAAAATTGGTACTGACTGTGCTGTCGGTCATGATGAGTCTATTGCCTCTAGCATCATAGACATGGATATTGTGAGTTTAGGTATTGATCCCAACAGTTGGCTTTAACATAGAGCAGCCATTCAATGACAGAGCTAACAGAAGTCCTGGTGGTGATTACTTAAAATTCTTACAAGGTTTACATATAGAAATTCTAAATAAATAATTCTGAACATATGCTTTCCTCTCCTGCTTGGTCCTATGGAGTTGGTTCACTTTTTGGCCCCATTCTTGAACTGAGGTTTAACGTAATCCTTATACATAGAGAAGAGAACACCTAACAAAAGAGAGCAGATACTGTTATCTATTGGTGTTTTTCATATGAAAGATAGTTCAGCAATTACTCTTCATGCAAATAGTTTTGCTTCTTATTTAATTGTAATGTCTGCAAACTAGCACAGGTAAAATTATTTAGCAGTAAAAATGTCTTCTGTAAATATCCTAAAAAAATAAGTGGTGCAAAGAGGTAACAGCTGGACATTAAATGGTCCAATACATCCCAGTTTGAATAGCTATATCATTAATCATGAGCTATATTGATTTACAGAAGATATAGCTGTTAGCTTTGAAATGGGAGAATTCTTGCTGAAAAAAGAGGTAAGAAGCAGCCTATGAGTAGGCTCTTTATAATATAGGCAGAAGACTAACCCATCTGCCCCCCAGAAAGAGGTTCAGCTACGGCAAAGGTATCTTAAAAAGGTCTCTGCACAAATCAGTATCTTACCTATTGTTATTGCTCCTACGACAAAGCCTTGTGCTGCAACTCTCATGTGAATGAGATGGACTGACATTTTCTGATCTCCTCTGTGTTTTAGCTTGTAGAGACCATAGCTCACAACAGCAACAAAGCCTGCCATCCCTATGCATTCAGAAGGAGGGGGAAGTTCAATAAATTTGTACAACCAGAAAATGTAACTTTGGCTTAAAGAATGTCAGATATTCTAAGTACTACATTCCTTAAGCTAAAATCTACCAAATAGTGCATAGGGTGAGGAATCAGCATATTAAGGTTTGCAGAATCTGCCCCTTCTGACTTAAAAAAGCAGTGTTTACCAAATGCTAAATTAGACATGCTGTTTGAACAAAGCATCCAACTTTCTGCTTTCCAAAGCATCAGTTAGAGGTTTAATTTTAACTCTATCTTCTTTGCTTTTGAAGTGAAGTCAGGGCCTATAAATCACTTTCAATTACTTTTATTATTTGGTATATAAATTGAACAACAATTATTCTTTTATCTTTCAATTAATCACCCCCACAATCTGCAAAAAAGCAAGCTGTGTCCTCGCAACCTGCTAAATTGACAACAGTGTATACAGATTAGCCTGTGTTCATTTAGTCTGGTACATACAAATCACTTTATGGTTTAGAAGAGCTTCTGTTCTGACAGTCCTGCTGTTGCTGCTAAATGTTAGGGAAGCCTAATGAAGTTTGATGGATGAAACATTGCCAGGCTTCTCCTTGCCTTTCCAGGTCTGCACAGTTCCTGAAAACCTAGTATTCTGGATGTGATTCATCTCACTTAGTTTATTGGTTTTTAAAGGAAGGTCTGATTCACTGGTGTGAGAATATGGAAACCTGTAAAGCTCTGTTTCTGAGGGAAGAACCCCCCTGTAGAAGGTACTATAGGAAGCTGCACAATTACACCTTTTAAAAAAAACACCTTTTAAATGAAGGTTATAACAGGCTTCCATCAGACTACTGATAAAGTAACAGCCACCTTTGCAACAGATCTATACTCCAGTCTGGCCATCCTATTAGGATAGAGTAATGCTGTACGATAGGTGACAGTGGAAGGAGAAAAACCTTTTCACACCATCAGTTTTGCTGTTCCATGTTTAAATAGTGTAAATTTTAGCTATTTCTGAAAAAAAACATTAATCTCCATTGCTAACTGAAGAGATTATTTCTGAGGAAAAACAGGCCAGAATTATTACAATAAAACCCTGTCCACAGCACTCTGTGTGTACAGAAAGATTCAACTCACCTACAGGAACAAATGGAGAATCTCTGGCTTTCCGTGTCAGTTTAGATACTTGACTATTCTCTTCCTCCGCAGACCAGTGATCATCAGAAGACATTTCTCACGTCTAAAAACAAAATGGGGCTGACTATTCAAATCCAGAGATTCTTTCCTTCTCCGTTCTCCAGTGTTTATTTGCTAAGGCACCTCTTACTTACGAGACTCCCAGGTGTCAGAGCAGCTAACTTGCAAACTGATCCTGGTCATACGTAAGCAGATTCCCTTTTTCTAGTTGTCATTCATTTAATGCAATATCATCTGCTGCTTAATTTCATTTTAGAGGCCCTCTGGTTCCCTGTTAAGGGTTTTATTTTGGCATTACAATTGGGCTGCGTGAAGTTTGTCACTTATACCTGCTCAGTTCTCCAAAGGATAATTCAGCAGGACCTGCTCGCAAATGAAGCTTCCCCTTTGTAGATGTATCTGTGGAATAAACAGATACTTCATTTAAAAAAAAAAAATTGGATGTTCTACAGATCCATCGTCCCTTACCTGGAGAAGAAGAAATGGGCAAATATAGTACCTAGCTGTAAAAAGGGGAATAAGGACAACCCAGGGACTTATAGACCAGTCAGCTCATATTATGTATCTGGAAAAATAATGCAGCAAACAATCAATCAATTTATAAGCAACTAGAAGAAAATAAGGTATCAGTCAACATGGATTTGTCAAGAACAAATTGTATCAAAACCAACTTAATATCCTTCTTTGACAGGGTAACAAGTCATGGAGAAGGAGTAGATGATATCTTGACTTTAGTAAGGTTTTTGATACTGTCGCTTGACCTTCTGATAAAAGAAACTAGAGAAATATAGCCTTGACAAACCTAGGTAGGTGCACAACTGGTTGGAAAAATCGTACTCAGGGAATAGTTATCAATGTTTTCACGGCCAAGCTGGAAGGGCATATCAAGTGGGGTCCCATAGAGATCTGTCCCAGGTCCAGTTCTATTCTGTATCTTCATAAATGATATTAATAATGAGATAGAAAGTACACTGATAAAGTTTGTGGACAATACCAAGGTGGGAGAGGTTGCAAGCACTTTGGAGGGCATGATTAGAATTCAAAATTATATTGACAAAATAGAGAAATGGTCTGAAATAAACAGGATGAAATTCAATAGGCATAACGGCACAGTACCCCTGTTAGGAAGCAATAATCAGTTGCACAAATACAAAATGGGAAATGACTGTCTAGGAAGGAGTAGGGCAGAAAAGGATGAATGATTATAGTGGATCACAAACTAAATAAGTCAACAATGTAATACTGTTGCCAAAAACAAAACATTGTAAGCAGTACACAAGAAGTAATTCTTCCACTCCATTCCAACAGGGATAAGGCCTCAACTGCAGTATTCTGTCCAGTTCTGAGCACCACAGTTTGGGAAAGATGTGGAGAAAGCCCATAGGAGAGCAACAAAAAATATTAAAGATCTAGAAAACATGACCTATAAGACTGAAAAAATTGGATTGGTTTTGAAAAGAGAAGATGGGGGAGGGGAGGGAATGATAATTTTCAAGTAGGTGAAAGGTTGTTACGAAAAGGAGGGTGATAAATTGTTCTCATTATCCATTTAGGCCAGGACAAGAAGGAACGGTCTTAAATTGAGCAAGGGAGATTTAGTTTAAGCATTAGGAAAGCTTCCTAACTGTCAGGGTAGTTAAGCACTGGAACAAATTACCTAGGGAGGTTAGATTTCAAGAACAGGTTAGGCAAATGCTTGTCAGGGATGGTCCACACAATACTTAGTCCTATCTTAGTGCAGGGGCCTGAACCAGATGACTTATTGAGGCCTTCCTACAGCTCCCCATTACCCTCCCCCATTGCCCTCCCCCCCTACAGCCACCCAGTATTCTCCCCCTCCCCACACTGCTCCTTCCCCTATAGCCCCTACCCCGTATAGCCCCCCAGCATCCTCCTCCTCCCCCATTGATGTCCCCCTTTACAGCCCCCCAGTACCCTCCCCCATTGCCCTTACTGCCCACCAGTACCATCCCCTCCCTCTATGACCCCTATAGCCCCCCCCAGTATCTCCCCCTCCCCCATTGCTCTGTCCCCCTTTATAGCCCCCCTTGTACCCTCCCCCTCCCTCCATTCCTCTGCCCCCTTTACAGCCCCCCCCTTGTTCTTTCCCCTCCCCCCCCGTGACCACCCTACACGCCCCCGCCCCGCTTCGGCCCTTCCCCTGGCCCCGCCCACCAGCCGCACGAGCGTGACTCAACCGCCCGCCTTGGCTTACGTCACACGAGGGCAGCCAATGGCCAGCGAGGGGGGGGAGGGGGCGGCGGCCGCGGCTGGCGCCGCCTCGGGGTGGGCGGAAACGGCGGGAAAGGCCGAGTCGCGCCCTCGCGTAGGCCCCGCCTCAGCTCCGCCCTCCCGGGGCGGCGGGTGCCCCCACCCTTAGGCTAGTAATTGGGCGGGTAACGAAGCTGCCCCAGTCAGGTGCCTCCCCTACCCCGGGCAGCTCGTCACGGGGCAGGGCTGCGCTGGCCAGGCCCCCCCCCCCCCCCGAGAGCTAGAATGGGAGCCCCCATCCCCCGCCCTGTAAATAGGCCTGGCCCGCTGCGACCTCCCACAGACAGCAGCAGCTCCTGTAGTTGGGGTGACCAAACAGCAAATGTGAAAAATCAGGACGGGGGTGGGGCGGCAATAGGCGCCTACATAAGAAAAAGCCCCCAAAATTGGGACTGTCCCTATAAAATCGGGACATCTGGTCACCCTACATGTAGTCCTTACCTTAATTTCTGGACCAATTTCTCCCCCAGCCCATCACTAGGTTTTTTTATGTCACAAAAACCAGCGCCTGTTATCGAAGATATTTGTAGGCCCTCCCTCCCATGACGGTAGGAGCCGACAGGTTTCAGAGGAGCGGCCGTGTTAGTCTGTATTCGCAAAAAGAACAGGAGGACTTGTGGCACCTTAGAGACTAACACACTTATTTGAGCGTAAGCTTTCGTGAGAAGTGAGCTGTAGCTCGCGAAAGCTTATGCTCAAATACATTTGTAGGAGCTGAGCATCTCACTGTCCTGAATGCATTTAAGCTCACAACGGCCCTAGGATGTAGAAAAGTGCTGATTTCACAGGTGGGAAACCGAGGCACGGAAAGACTGGAGCAGCTTGCTCGAGGTAACGCAGGAAGTCTGCCAGGGTAGGGAACTGAAAATAAGCCTCCCAAGTCCTCTGCTTGTGCCCTAACCACTGGGCTGCTCTCCCTTCCCACCCTTAATCGCTTCCACCTGGCTCAGCTGTTTCCTTGCCTGCACTGAGAGCCGGGCTTGTATTGAGCTAGTGCCCTGTATCCATGCTCACCACTGGTGCCTGCAATTTTCTTTTGTGGGCCCTGTGGGAAGAAGGTAAGGAAGCAGGCACTTTTGTGGCTCCCATGGCATCCCTGAGATTGGCTGAAAGGCTGTAAATATGCCAGCGTGCAAGTGACTGGAGCATCCTTCCATCAGGCAGAAAACATCTGTGTATGGTGCCTGGAAAAGGTACATGATTTTCAAAAATGGATATGGGTTTTTTTAAGGGGGGGGGAACGACAGTTTGTGGGGAAGAAGAATAAAAATAACAGGAGGAAGGGAGTGTTTGAGCTGATTGCAGCTCTGTTGTATGGGTCAGGCTGCAAAAGATGCGGGGCTTTTTTGTTTGACCAAAGAAACCATTTCATGTGATGGGAACCTTTAAGGAGAGGGACACAGCCCCCAAAATAACACAGCAGGGAGCTTGAAATGAGCTTTGTTGTACACCAGGGGTTCTCAAACTCCAGCAACGTAGGCTACCTGCTAATAGTGAGGACATCTCCCCTCTCAGCACCATCCCATTTGCAGTCAGGTATCAGCCCTGTGCAACTACTATAATAGCTTATGTGGAAAAGTAAAATGAGGAAAGTACCGAGGTAGAGTTAATATCTTTAATGCAATGCATGTTCGGTTTTTAACAAAACAAAACCAATCACACCTCAGTTTTTGCTCTACGCTTCTCCCTTTCTCTCACCTCGGTACCTGGCATATGATTTTCTGTCATCAGGTCCCTTTCTTCTCCATTCCTCTGCACCAGCTGCCTGATTCCCTTCTGCTTTGAACATTCCTTCCCCTATGGAGGTTTCTGGTCCCATTAGCAACTCCTAGTTCCTCTCCTGATGGTGGCTGGTGACTCCCCTTTCATCTCATCCTCCTATGTAGCAGCCTCTCCTAATAGAGATGGCTAGGCTGGCTCCTCCTCCTTGTTTAAGCTGCTTTTATAGGCATTCAGACAATGGGAAATGAGGAAAAGCCAGCACCCTGTGACTTTCCAGCTCTCCACAGACTACCAGCATGGACATATACTGCATTTTACTTAACTTCAGTTTCACCATCATGTTCTGTAATAAACAGTAAAAAGAAAAGGAGTACTTGTGGCACCTTAGAGACCACGAAGTCTCGAGACCTGTAGCTCACAAAAGCTTATGCTCAAATAAATTCATTAGTCTCTAAGGTGCCACAAGTACTCCTTTTCTTTTTGCGAATACGGACTAACACGGCTGCTACTCTGAAACCTGTAATAAACAGTGTGATGTAAACATTAGGGTAGGAGTGTGTGGGGTAGAAATAAATTTGGTTATGACTGAGAGATCAAGCCTGTCTGGCTTAAATGTAGCTTTAGCCCATTCTTCACTGTCACCGATGATCCAAATTGTTGTTGAGGATAAATTTGGGTGATATTATGCCTGGTTTTACTGTTAGTGCACCTCCAGCAGGACACACATCAGTCACTAAAGAAAGCCCGTTCACAGTGCTGCTCCAGCTGGTACTTAAATGTCTGAATGATGTATTTAAAATGTTAACATGAACAAGATGACAGCAGTACAAGGAACATTCTACTGGTAGTGATGACCGGATAATTAGCAATAACTCAGCAACCCAGAAGCAAAAAAACAACCACCCCCGAATTTATTTTATTTAAAAGGCCTGAAAATGTTATCACTCCATATATATATATATATACACAGAGAGAGAGATACAATAATTAAATATTATTGAAGAACATTCACTGAACCAGGAAAGATGATTTTGTCTGACACCTTTGGGAGTTCTCAGATTTAAGTACCACTCTAGATATATCCAAACACAGCAGCTGAAAGCACAGAAGTTATCCATATTTTACAAAGATAAACGTTTTGCAGAAAGGAAGATGCCCAGGAGGGGGAGCAGTTGACAAAGAATAGAGAGAAGAACATGCATAGAAGATGGTTTCAGAGTAGCAGCCGTGTTAGTCTGTATTCGCAAAAAGAAAAGGAGTACTTGTGGCACCTTAGAGACTAACAAATTTATTAGAGCATAAGCTTTCGTGAGCTACAGGTCACTTCATCGGATGCATTTGGTGGAAAAAACAGAGGGGAGATTGATATACGCACACAGAAAACATGAAACAATGGGTTTATCATACACACTGTAAGGAGAGTGATCACTTAAGATAAGCCATCACCAGCAGCGGGGGGGAAGGAGGAAAACCTTTCATGGTGACAAGCAAGGTAGGCTATTTCCAGCAGTTAACAAGAATATCTGAGGAACAGTGGGGGGTGGGGTAGGGGGGAGAAATGACATGGGGAAATAGTTTTACTTTGTGTAATGACTCATCCATTCCCAGTCTCTATTCAAGCCTAAGAAGAGAATCATAGAAGAGAATCAATCCTCACCTATGATTAATGAAATATTTATTCTCTGCCTATGAACCATATGCTCGCACAGCTTCATCCTCAGAAAGCAGAGGAATTTGGTAGTGCAGATGCTAAGAGGAGCTCTCACTATTATTATGACTTCCTAGAAAGTATTTCTGGCATAACTAAACACCTGCTGCTGTACCACTTCATGCTGTAATTTTGTCTGCTCTTACAAACACTATCTTCCTCAAGGATAATGCTGCAGGAAGTGGGACTGGTGATTCAGTAGGTGTCAGTCTTCCCTCTGAGTGAGTACTGACCCAATGTCTCACCATGATGTTAGGGGACAATGCACTGCTGGATATGCTGTTTTGGGTATGATATACACCCAAGATCCTGGCCATTTGTTGTCATTAAAGATGATATGGCACATTTTTTTTTACAGGAGCAGGTATGTGAACCCCGATGTCTTGTCTAAATTCCAGTGCAGCTAATTAAGAACATAAGAACTGCCATACTGGGTTAGACCAAAGATCCATATAGCCCAGTATCCTGTCTTCCGACAATAGCCAATGACGGGTGCTTCAGAGGGAATGAACAGAACAGGTAATCATCAAGTGATCCATCCCCTGCCGCCCATTCCCAGCTTCTGGCAAAGAGGCTAGGGACATAATCCCTTCCCATACTGACTAATAATTACATTCTGCCTGCCTAAATTTCTCTTGCAGTTTAGAGTAATGCCATTAGAATCCGACCCATAGGTATTTCACCCAATGGTACATTGGTGAATGATATAAGAAACTGCACCAGCCACACGGTCACATAAATTTCCTTTAATTCATGGCATTTTGTGCTCTTATGCCAATGGATTTGTACTGCAAATATCTGAACCACGAGGGGAATCAGTTGCTGGATGCCAAATATTTGAACCATGTGGGTGGGGTTTAGAGGGATGTGTTGTTTTCCATCAGAACTAAATATGGTCTCACAGCGGAAACTACATTGTGCCCCTAGAAGTACTGACCCTGTGATCACTGCTGAAGTTTCTGTTGAGTTTGAAGACATGAAAATATAAGTAGTAATAATTTTAGAGAAAAATATCTGAAATCTGCCAGTCAGGTTAGAGGTGGCTAGGTGGTAGAGTGGAAATTATTTGAATACCCCTTTTAAAAGATTTTACAGCAGGTGCCCAGCAGGTGGCATCATCTCCTCAAACAGACTATAAAAAAATGGAATGTCAATCTGCTCTATTTACCCAAGTGCTGCTTTGTCGGTGGTATTTTATGTAATTCCCCTCGTGTTCTAATAAACTGGTTAATGAGAAGAGAAAAGTAATGGCTTTGGATCTTTAGGTTGTTATCCAGAGAATGAGTAGCAAAGGGTTACTGAAGCAAGCAATACATGATTAAAATACAAGTGTTAAAAAAAAAAAAAATCTCAGAGCAATCTAATTTCTTAAACTCCATGTGTTGATCCAAAAGAAAATATGTAATCGTTTTGTAATAGCTGGGACTGACACCTGCCAGAAGCCACAACACACATCTGAACAGGTAAGGCACAGATTCCATAACCAACCCCCAAGGCTCTAGGGAATGAAATAGAAATACAGTAGTTCCAGATAGCTGGCATGGCCCCTCCTGGACTTTTATCCCTGTTACACCACCACCAGATTGATGTGCTGGATTTGGCAGCCTCTCTGCAAGGGAGGCCCAGAATGGGAAGGGTAGAGATGTTACATATAAGGGGGAGAGGGGGCTCAGAAAGCTTTGTTAAATGCTGACTCTGCCTAATCTGCATCAGACCATACCAAATACAGTGTAATTGTAGCTGTGTCAGTACCTCACCCTCCTTGTCTCTCTCATACCTAATACAACACAGTCAAGCCAAAACTTCTTTGAGCGCTAAGATAAACAACAACAAGAAACTCAAGAAGGATAAAGAGGAGGAGAGGAGAAAGGTTTGAGAAACCTTTTTGTCCTACTTAGCTACATACCGAGGCTTTATTAGGCAATTGGACTAATATCTAAAACAGGTACGTAAATCTGAATGAGACAGAATTCCAAAAAGGATAACTTTATTTCAGTTTCAGTAACACCCAGGAACCACAACCAAGATTGGGACCCCCAGTGCTAAGTGTTTTATCAACACATGAGGTCAGGATCCCCATCCCAAAAAGCTAACAATGTAAGAAAACTAGCAAAATATGAAGGGGGAGAGGGATACAGTCAAATCGTTGTAAAATGGTTTATCTGATTTGATTTTGACAGCCAGTCGCTGTGATGGTGGTGGGGTTTTTTCTTTCTAAGATACTGTTAAGGTGTGGAAGGGCCAAAATTTCCCACATCTGTTGTTTTTGTCTCTCAACAATCTATTCTAATCAAGTTCTTATAGGGTCCCAATTATTACCATTGTATGAGAGTGCCTGTGTACAGTATGCATTTAATTATTTTATTCAAAATAAGTACTGAAGTACTTATTTAAAAATACAGTGCCAGCATTCCAGCACAAAAAGCAGTCCCCAAATTAAAAAGATGCATATCCCAGCACTCCTGAGTTACCGTATAGCAACGAACCAATGTGTGCAGCCCAACACTCAAGCAACCCTACAACAGCAAACCAGTTTGTGCAACTCGAATGCTTATAAGCTATCATGAAGTAACAAATCACTGTGCTTATGCAGCTGAAAGAAGCTTTTGTGAGGAAGGGTTTCAGTTTCAAATTTGCAGGTGGTGTTATAAATGAGGAACATTTATTTAAAAATTATGAATAGTAATATGACCGTGCCCTTTTACGTATGGCCGTGTCAACTGTACAGCTGCACATATTTCCTCTAAACTAGTGCATGCGCACACAAAAAGACTGGTTGAATGAAAAATAAGTTCAGCATTTCAAAAATGCCTACTAATGAAGGGGGACAGGAGGAAAATGCCTAATCCTTTAGAGAAAATGTAAAACACTGAATCCCAGTTTGCTAGTCTGTTTTTAAAAAAGTGTATATGCAATGCTGATGAAACTCAAGCCAGATCATATTCACATGCTAGTTCCCCAGAACAGTGTAACAAGTATAGCTTCATCGGATTTTACATTAAAATATGAAAATGTGGAAGTTGGGTTGCTATTTTTATGAGAAATTTTTAATTGTATGCCCTTATTTGACAGGATAAACACAGCTGCTGAAAAATAATGTAATTGCATACTGCTTCACTGACATGTACTGATAAAGGCAAAGCAAAATCAACTGCCACTTGCACACTGCCAAACCCTGTCATTGCTATGCACAGCTCCACTCAGGTCAGCCATAAGCCCTTCCTTCCCAGAATAAACAAGTCTCTTCACACTCACATTCCTGCCCACTTGTGCACATGCACAAATACACAGGCACACACACCATTGTCTCTACCACAGACACACTCCATTCCTGCCACATGCACCACACTTACGTGCCTTCCCTCACACATAGCAACACAATAATTTCCCCTGCATACACATATGCACTACTTCTCCCATGCACAGAACACACTCACCACCATTTCCTTCCACTCAGAGATTTGCAGCACTCTCCCCCTGTAGACCCACATGCTCTCACTGCCCTCCTCTGCTGTTACCACATCCCTCATAAGTTCACATCACTTGCTATTAGTTCAGTCGATACTGATGTGACTAGTCCTTCCCTGAGAAGCAATCTACACCCTACCCTATGAACCTTAGTCTGTTCTATTCGACTTTAAATTTATCTTCTAACATCCCCAGATTTACCAAGATTTATCAACAGATTCCAAGGCACTGCAGTAAATTACTGTATTTGTTGGGACTGCCATATTTTTTTCTAGTGTAACTCATCTGATTTAGTGGAATTACACCAGAGAAGAATTTGGTCCAAGGTGTCCTAGCATAAGATTCATCACAGGTAATTTTTAAATCCAACAACAGTATATTAGTTTGGGTCAGTCCTGACCTTGCTGTTGTGTTGTTTGTAGTGCCTGTATTACCCAGTATTCTTTCTATTGATGCTACACTTGTGAATCAAGGCTACTTACCCCTCCCACGCCCACCACACTACTACGGTGGGGGCTGACACCTCTAAAATTTACAAGATACCATGTTCACAACTGACAGCAACTCTGGCATGCTGGTGGAGATGGTGGTTGCCTAGGAACAGCAAAATATTTGGTGACTTTCTTTCAGAGAATTGTAAGCGGATGGACCCCTTCAGTGTGCATATGGAAAACAAACAAAAATAACCAAACTGTTCATAGCTTTCCAAAGAAGTAGTTCTAGGAGTAAAGGTGGAATTGGAAAGTTTAAATGGGTTTAAAATGCGCTTGATCAGAATCTCCCATCCCTAATTAAAATTTTGGTATTTTCCAGAAGATGTCTTTGCACACTTGCAAATGACTTCTATCTGTTTGAGTGAACAAGTAATCCATCAAAGCAGTCTTGATGCGACTCTATCATAGAACTGCCCCTTTCAGCGACAGAGCGATGAGTGCACATGATTGTGCTTTTTCCCAATCCACAGGAAGTTTCGCTTTGTAAGAGCAGGATATTCTCTATGGTAAATACTTGCAGCATGTAGCATTGTGTATATAATCTTCCTGACAGCATTGATGCTGTTACAATATAGAGAGTCCACATTCAGCCCAGTAAGCAGGTGTAATTTCAGTGAAGTCAATAGAGTTTTCCTGCTCCAGGACTGAACTTGGCCCAGAATTTTTATGTCTGCTACCTGGATGATGATGTAACAAAGAACAAAAGAGGAAATACTTGTGGGAGGAAAGGGTTTATATTCCATGTTTTTAGAGTGTTATGAACTTCTATATATGTGGAAGGATTTTAGCTATTTGAAAAGTCCTGTTTCTCTCTGTCCCTTTTCAGCTTGCTGATTCCCCCCCCCCAAGTAATACAATGTTCTGTGAAGCCCAGCTGCTTCATTATTAGCGTCACACATTGTGAAGTGTTGCATAAAATAATTCATTGTCTCAAGCATCTTGCTGGTTTTAATTCAGTACAGTTACAAATGATATACATTCACCTTATATTTATATATACAGAGTAGTTTCAACTAGGGCTGGTCAAGCGATTAAAAAAAATAATCGTGCAATTAATCGCACTGTTAAACAATAATAGAATACCATTTATTTAAATTTTTTGATGTTTTCTACATTTTCAAATATATTGATTTCAATTACAACACAGAATACAAAGTGTACAGTGCTCACTTTATATTTATTTTTATTACAAATATTTGCACTGTAAAAAACAAAAGAAATAGTATTTTCAATTCACCTAATATAAGTACTGTAGTGCAATCTCTTTATCACGAAATGTGAACTTACAAATGTAGAATTATGTACCAAAAATAACTATATTCAAAAATAAAACAATGTAAAACATTACAGCCCACAAGTCCACTCCATCTTACTTCAGCCAATTGCTCAGACAAACAAGTTTGGTTACATTTGCAGGAGATAGTGCTGCCCGATTCTTGTTTACAATGTCACTTGAAAGTGAGAACAGGCATTCGCATGGTGCTGTTGTAAGCGGCAAGATATTTACATGCCAGATGTGCTAAAGATTCATCTGTCCCTTCATGCTTCAACCACCATTCCAGAGGATATGCATCCATGCTGATGACGGGTTCTGCTCGATAACAATCCAAAGTAGAGTGGACCGATGCATGTTCATTTTCATCATCTGAGTCGGATGCTACCAGCAGATGGTTGATTTTCTTTTTTGGTGGTTTGGGTTCTGTAGTTTCCGCATCTGATTGTTGCTCTTTTTAAACTTCTGAAGGCATGTTCCACACCTCGTCCCTCTCAGATTTTGGATGGCACTTCAGATACTTAAACCTTGGGTTGAGTGCTGTAGCAATTTTTAGAAATCTCACATTGGTACCTTCTTTGCATTTTGTCAAATCTGCAGTGACAGTGTTCCTAAATCAAACAACATGTGCTGGGTCATCATCCAAGACTGCTATAACATGAAATATATGGCAGAATGCAGGTAAAACAGAGCAGAGGACATACAATTCTCCCGCAAGGAGTTCGGTCACAAATTTAATTAACGCATTATTTTTTTAACAAACATCATCAGCATGGAAGCATGTCCTCCGGAATGGTGGCTGAAGCCTGAAGGGGCATACAAAAGTTTAGCATATCTGGCACATAAATACCTTGCAACACCAGCTACAAAAGTGCCAAATGAACACCTGTTCTCACTTTCAGGTGACATTGTAAATAAGAAGCAGGCAGCAGTGTCTCCCGTAAATGTAAACAAACTTGTTTGTCTTAGTGATTGGCTGAACAAGAAGTAGGACTGAGTGGACTTGTAGGCTCTAAAGTTTTACATTGTTTTGTTTTTGAGTTCAGTTATGTAATAAAAACATCTATATTTGTAAGTTACACTTTCAGGATAGAGATTGCACTACAGTACTTGTATGAGGTGAATTGAAAAATACTATTTCTTTTGTTAATTTTTACAGTGCAAATATTTGTAATAAAAAATAATATAAAGTGAGCACTGTACACTTTCTATTCTGTGTTGTAATAGAAATCAATATATTTGAAAATGTAGAAAAACATCCAAAAATATTTAATAAATTTCAGTTGGTATTCTGTTTAACAGTGTGATTAATTAAGATTAATTTTTTTAATAGCAGTTAATTTTTTTGAGTTAATCACGTGAGTTAACTGCAATTAATCGACAGCCCTAGTTTCAACATTAGCACCTCCTCCTTAAAATATATAACTCCCTTACCCACCCAAAACAAAACCTTGGTGAAAAAATACTTTAGCTTTTAAAGAAATATTTTTCTGCAAATGTTAATTTTTGTCCATTTCCTCTCAGTTTCTGCTTTGTTTCTATGAAAGAAATTAGCACTTGCTCCTCATTTTATTTGACAACACAGCATTCACTGGAATGTGGTCTGAATGCACAACATGACAAATGGAGAAACAGTCTTCTGGCTTCACATGGTGGCCTCTCACTATGTGAGTCCACTCATCTATAGGTCTGCATAGGATGGAAAGAGATCTTAGCACTAATATAGGTGTGTCATGCAGAATGAAGGGTAGTTGGAAAAGTTCCTAGAAGGAAAAGAGGCAGAGATTTATCTGTCTTCTAAAACAGCCACTGGAGACTGAAATGAACACCACAGCTGACACCCTTTGCTCTTCCTCACAAACCCAAGGGCTAAGAATTCTTAGCATATCACCTTCAGAGTGCTTTCCAAAATTCCAACCAGCTTGCCAACTCTTTCTATAGAATGGTTATTTGCAAGTACCTTACTTTTGTAGATAATAGCTTTCTAGTTTTGCTATTTGAGACAAGTTCCTGTTTCTTCTTAATAGTTTCTTTAACAGTGGAAGCTAAATGTAACCATCCGGACTAATGTAACCATCAGATTTGATATATCTATACTCCTCTGGCTGGACTGACTCACCACTTTATTCTTCCATGGTAGATAAATTTGAGTTTCATTCACTTCACTGTACATGGGTCTCAAAAATCAAGGCGTTGCCTGCTTTAGATTGACTTTAAAGATCCTGTGGTGCTTTCTTAGAAGGAAAATGTTTGCCTCAATTGCCAAAATTCCCTTAGCTGGTGGTGTGCAGCGTGTAGTTCCCTAACTGTCGGCTTTCACCGCAGATGTGGCTGCATTTCAATGAAGTTGTATGTATAGAGCTTATGGCATGCCGTGGGATGTGTGTATCTCTTATTATCACAGCTGTCTCCTCTCCTTGCATCAGAAAGTGGAATCTACTGACTTATTCTAATACTGATAAAAAGATCTTAAGGACCTCTCTCCCTGTATATGTGTGTGACATCGGGACTGAGGCCTGTCTTCGAAATGGCCGAACAAGACTCCTCCCTGAAAAAGGGACCCTGTGCCTTTAAATCCCCAGCAAATGGAGAAAAACAAGCTGTGATTTATATAAGCTGGGTAATCATGTGATTTGCAGGAAAGCTCTCTCCCTCTGCCCCCTCCCCTTCCCTACTTCCCCTCCTCACACTGGCCTCCAACTGGCATGCAGCGCAGTTCCAAGAAAGAGGCACCAGCACTGGGGCCTGAGCAGGGGGCGGAAAGGGGAATGGGGGGGTTCATTCAGAAAGAGAGAAAGCAAAACAAACAGAAGCAAGGCGGGAAAGAAGAAGGAGGGGAGGCGGGAAACGGAGGCAGGAGGGGGGGGGATGGGGCCTCCGCATTGTTTTCATTTCTGCAATTCTTCGCCCTCCATAGAACTACATATGGGCTATCAGAAAAGCTGGTTTTCCGTCTCTCAGGCATTTACCACAACTTCAAGCCCAATTCACAAACTGATCCCACCAGCAGGTTATTTATATTCATGCTAGCAGGGGTAAAAAAAACCCAAAAACTTAGACTGTTTACAGTATTTTGGTAGTATCCAGTACCCGCACAATGCAAAAGCATCCCAGCTACTAGCCGTGAAGAAAGGAGAGACATCTTCATGTCTTCTGCATGCCAGCATTCATGTGTGTGTATATGTGTAAATATCCCATATTTACCCTTCGATTTATTTTATTCATTGAGGCTCCGAGACATTTTATGTCATTTAGTAAAGATAAAAACCCAACTCCATGTGACCAAGAGCCGAAGCAAGCAGTAGATAATTTTGTACTGAAAAGTAGGAAGAAGTGGCCATTTATAGAGCAGAAAAGTCGATGTTGTTCTCCTTTGTGATTAGCACATAAAGTTTAGCTTCTGGTGACTTGAGCATGGCCTTTTAGATCAGTGCCAAGAACAACAGAAACTCAGATTTTTAGATGCCATTAGCTAAAGGGATCGAATGACCCTTTGTTTTACTCCAGCAGTTCTGGTTGGGCAGAATAAAATCTAAATATTCCCTGCAACATTTTAGCTCATCTCAAGCATTCTTTGGGCTTTTGTTTGTAATTTTCTCTCCCCACAACTCTCAAGATGCGTTTGGTGATGAGAATGAAGTATGTGGCAATGACCTGGGGAGTTATCACTGCATGATATGCTATCAGGAGATGCTGTACCATCAAAATGTCTCTGTCTCATGCCTTTTTTACCCATTGGAAACACAAGCTCAAGTGAGTTGATAAAATGTCTGTGAAATTCACAGAAGTATCCCCACATTTGCAAATGGCCTGTCAATTTAGCATCAGGAAATGCAGTGTATGTATAGGTTTCAGAGTGGTAGCCATGTTAGTCTGTATCAGCAAAAAGAACGAGGAGTCCTTGTGGTACCTTAGAGACTAACAAATTTATTTGGGCATAAGCTTTCATGGGCTAAAACCCGCTTCATGGGTTTTAGCCCATGAGAGTATGCACAGCAGGGGTCCCCAACACGGTGCCCACAGGTGCAATGGTGCCCGCCGGGCAGTTGTGTGCACCCGCAGGACACCGCACCGCCGAAATGCCTCCGCTGAGCATGGCCGCTGAAGAACCGCCCACCAAAATGCTGCCGAGAAGCGTTATTGTTTCTCGGCAGCATTTCGGTGGTGACGCTTCTTGCTGCTGCTGCTTCTTGGCGGCATTTCGGCGGCGGGGTATCTGGTGCCCGCCACAGTCTTCTGAGAATAGGAATGTGCTATTCCCACAGAAAGGTTGGGGACCACTGATGTACAGTATGCCTCACTTGCTGGGTACACTGACTCATTGCAGGGAATTAGTATTGCTAGTTTCTCAGTTCTTTAGGGAGAGAGCAAGTGTCTTTTTTTCTTCTGGTTTGTTTCTGCGAATCTTGGAGGGAAAAAAAGAAAGTGAGTAAGGGGGAAATCCCTAAATATAGAAAAACAGAGCTGCTGATTGTTTATCGGAGGCTCCTCTGAGATATGTTTTGCAGCGCTCCCATCTGCTTCAGTGTGTTACTTTAAGCCCCTGCATTTTGTTTTGCCACTCAGGCCCATAGGGCAGCCACATCATAGATGTCTTTCCCTCTCTCACTTCAGGGGCCATTTTTCACTCATCTTGGAGTTTGCTGCTGCATATGTTTGTTGTGTTCTGCCAAGAGCTGTCCTGCCAGTTTACTTTGTCCTGCCAGAAGTTCTATCCCTCAAACTGTTATTTTTTTAGGTGTAAGCAGCATGACTGAGGGCCCAGCATGGGAGACTGGGGAGGGGTGGGGCGATAAAAGCATGTAGAAAATGAGCATTATGGCTCAGGAAAAATATGGGGGGTGCTTGAGGTTCTGGGACAAAGCGGCTCCCCCCTTTCATCTTTCTACTCATGTAACAGGAGGAAGCACAATCCATAATTAGCCTTCAGTGACCTCCATTTGAAAAGCAACAGTAAGAGCACAGCTGTAATGTGATACATAAGTAGACTGGTTACTTCTCTCCTAACAGTAGTTGAACTGAAAATTTCATGGCGAGGTACGAGGCCTTTAGAAAATTCCAGACAGATGGTTATTTCCCTTCCTACCCCTCAAGGTTTGTAACAATTAGAGGTCTTTCCTCCTCCTCATACCTGACTTCAAAGAAATACCCACAGCCGCTTTTCCTTTTGCATTGCTCAGAGATTTGCAAAGGCCAAGAGCATGAGGCCTTGTTGGCTGATACTTGGCATACACTTCAGAAGCTTCCAGGGCTACAGACAGCTCAATAATGGAAAACATAGACCAGTGAAAACACTGCTTGTCAGAGATCACCTTTTCTTATGGATATGGGGCACTACTACGTGGAACTAGAGCAGGTACGCCAGCTAAAATACTGTCTAGCTATGAATCACGTTAGCAACTTGCCAGGAGCCTAAGGACCGCACCTAACTGGTATAAATGGAGGAGATTGGAAAGCTGCAGGAGAACTGGTGAAATTAGACATGTAGGAAGGAGTTGCCATATTGAATCAGATCACTGGACAACTTAGTCTGTTATCCTGCCTCCAACAATGGATTGTGCCTGATGTTTCTGAGGACAGAGAACCCCCCCATAATACATTGTTATTGGTTCAGTGTTATACATGGAAGGTGGAGGAATGTGGATTCTTTTCTGCTCCTTGAAGGTGATCAGCTGATGTCTTGAAGCAGAATAGTTGATTACTCTTATTATCTTAGCATGCACATTTATAAATGTTATTAATGCCCATCCAATTATTCAGCCCTAATCTAAAGTTAGAGACAATAGAAGTTCCTTTGCTCCCCCCTACTTGCACCTCTTGCTGCTGCTGTTGGATGCATTCTCCTGAATGGAGAAATGGTTTTCTTCTGCCACATGAAAGTGTTTCATCCAGAATACACTCCTGCTCTGAGAGGAGCTTGTAAAGAGACAATGAACATGTTCAGAGTAGACTGTCAGTAAATGACAGGAGAGAATTCTGTCAAAACAACACTCAAAGAGAAATAGAGAAGTGTGCAAAGAGGTTCAGAGTTCTAGCAAAGAACAGTGGAGTCAGGTGTCTAGTGACACTGCCATATCAGCCACCTCACACAAGGAACACAGCTCTGCCTCCTGCCAACTTTTTCTTGCATCTTTACTTTTATATTTTACAGTTTTTCTTTTATCCTTGATTTCTTAGCTTGCATTTTCCTCTTCTCCCAGATAGCCATGTCAGAGAAGCAAGGAATTAGTAAATGCTGGCTAGGACTCTGGAACTAAATGGCACAAGTGAATTGTTAATGCACTGGCCTTTCACCTTTCAAGGGAACTCTCGCATCTGATTGAGGTTACAACTGAGATGAGTTTAGGGGTCCTCCATTGAATCCCTAGATTTGAGTTAAAAAAAAAAATTACACAAAAAGCACAGTAAGCAATTTCTGAGTTTTTATCAGTTCCCTAAAAATACAAGAAAATAGTTCCTGTGATTTGACTGTTTGCTTCACAAATCATTTTCAGCTGGAATCCACAGCAAATACCCAGCCAAATGAAATACCCCTAAATCCAACATTTTTACAAAACAAAAAAGAAAATATTAGCAACCCATCTCCAATGTTTGGTAGCTCACATAATCATTAGTGCAAAAATTAGGTGGTGTATTAACATTGGGAACTATGTTTAAAGCACCCCCTTTGTGTTTTGGTTTGTGTCTCTTTCCTTTTCCCCTCCTCCCATGCATATCTATTATTTTCTTAATCTCCTTCTCTCTTTCTCCAGTTAACTGGAAAAAAGCAAGCAGCTGCACATTTTAGCCAGCTCCCATCTTGGGCAGGTTCCAGTTTACTAATCTTGGCCATTTGATTTAGGGTTAAGAATTGTACAGGAAGTACTTCTGTTTAGATCAGGCCCCTTTCAGTCTTCTCTCTTGTGGCACCTCTCCTTGTTTACCTTGAATCCAACTGTGCCGTTTTACCATTGTTAACTTTTATTCAGCAACCTGCTTCTCCAGCATGTATTTTACAGGAAAACCAAATGACCAATCTAGGACAGAGTGTTTTTCCCATTAATTGTATAGGAGAATAAAACAGTGTATGGAATTAAATGTGTAAGCCTTCTCGGTGGTCTGGAAGCTCACCCCCAAAGCATCAGGTGTGACATGACACAGAAGGAAAATTTAAAAGAAAAAACGTCCAAAATGTTGTGGATTATTTGCATCTGTGAAAACCTGAGTCTGATTGCACAAGCAGCCTTTGCAAGCACTGTCTGGATGCAGCAATGCCATTTGTGCACTCATGTTTCAGAGTAGCAGCCGTGTTATTCTGTATTCGCAAAAAGAAAAGGAGTACTTGTGGCACCTTAGAGACTAAAAAATTTATTTGAGCATAAGCTTTCGTGAGCTACAGCTCACTTCAGATGCATCCGATGAAGTGAGCTGTAGCTCACGAAAGCTTATGCTCAAATAATTTGTTAGTCTCTAAGGTGCCACAAGTACTCCTTTTCTGTTTGTGCACTCAGAGTCAAGCTTTTCAAAGTACATGTTGTGGATTCAGATTTGGAGTTTGGTTTGAGGCCTCTTTGAAAATTTGGTGCAATGTGTAGAATTGACCCTTTTCACTGTTGAAGTCATTTAGCTTTTTATCCACAAGAAAAGAAAATGTGTAAGAATACCATTACTGCAACAGCTATTGGTTCCATAATTCCCTGAAAGAGAACCAAAAGTCACCCAGAAATTAATGGCACACTTGAGCGTCTACTGTTCAGCAATTTAACAGTTCACTTGGGTGTACAGTAGTTCTACAGCGTATACAAGGGAGAGAATATGCAATTCTATTTTAACAAAGTACCTTTGTTTGGGAAGCAAAGTATTCTAGTCTATTTTAAAGCTGTTAAAACTTAGGATCCACGTCTGGTGACATGCTGTGCTGCAAATTGCTTTTGGGTATTAGCGCAAGTAAAGTTTAGGTAATACAGATCATCAAAGGCAAAATACCAATGCTTAAGTAGCCAGAGAGGTTCTGTAGATTGTAAATATACCAAAGACTCCTTATATCAACTAGCACTGATGGAACAGTCTAGTTCATGAAGGATATGCCATCTCAGAAGAAAAACGGGCTTTAAAATCTTTACAATTCTGCTTTGTTTTAGTTACCTTCCCTTCTTCCCACCCCCAGGCCAAACAACTCAATGCCACTCCTGGAGAGTGGGTAGACAAATTCTGGTTTGTCCCTGCTAGGAAGAGGGCTAATTCTTGGAGGCAGAAGGTTGCTAGTGGTAAAGGCTATTTAACCACAGTGCTTTCTAAAATTTCTCCTTGTTTTCTCTCTTCAGTGTGTAAAAGTAAAATGTGTAGTAATTCCAGAGCTTCAAGAGACGAAACTAAACATCTGACTCCCTTGTAGCAAAGGGGCCCTCAAGAGGTAAAGCTGCTCCAAGCTCAGGACAGAGAGTCACTCTCTAATTCCCAGGGGAACACTCTTGTTTCACAGCAACCCCTGAAGAATTTCCAAAGCTTTTAACCAGAAGAATCGTGAATCGAATATCTGCCAATCTCCTCTGCTGCACCAAGAAAGCCTCTCATTATTGATGTTTGGTGACTGCAAAATACATCCTCTCTCCCCCGCCCAATGTTCCTTTCTGGATAAGCAGTAAGGAGAGACGAAGCCACTAGTGAAGACTGGACTTTGGCCGAACCCAAACACACATTCAGTGTATATTATTTCACCTCTATCGTCCATGGAAGAGACATGATCTATTAGGTCTCTTCCATCTCTAGTTTCTATGAGTTGATTAACTGATTTCAGCTCAGAGCTTTAGGCAGGCAAGTAAAGTTTAACTAGTTTTAAAGTACATCTCTGCAGTGCCAAATTCCACATAAACTTTGCCCAGCTTCTCTGCCAAGCTGCATTGGCTACCTGGTGTTCCAACTGGGCAGTATTCTGACTGAAGATGCCCATACATTCCTGAAAATTAGAAATACAAGGGCTGATATTCAACTGGCAACGTTTGCCTGCCATCCGTCCATTCGAAATATATCTGCTAAAATTATCTTCCTGGTCCATTGAGCTGAACTTGCCACTCCCGCTCTTTGGATCCCTCCATTGGCTTACCCTTGGACACTGCATCAAGTTAAAGCATCTCTGTTCTGATTTGATAATGTTTTTGCATCCCTTCATGTTCGAGTAAACAGGTACACAAGGAGCAGAGCTACAGAAAATCAGGTCCCCCATTGTCTCTGTGTCTCTGACTGTGTCTGTGTGACTGTGAGCCCTTCAGGGCAAGGACTGTCTTTGTGTCTTGCACAGTGATGAGCACAGTCAGTGCTTAACTACTAATAAAATACTGATTGACAATAATTACTCACCATAATCACTACATCTTACTGAAAATATCACTAAATATAGGTAACAGTCATGTAGAACATTTTATAAGTTAAATAAGGCTCTGCTTCCTTCCTCGTCTCTCTCCCTTTTTGTCTCGGGGTTATTTCACAGCTCTCAGGGGCTGATTACAGCAACATTACTGTAGAATTTGTACTTGGCTCAGAAAAGCTATAAATCTTTGGCATTTGAGTGGCTATTGGCCTTCTTACTCACCCTCTCCCCGACTCACATTTTAAAGTATATTTGCTTTGATAGTTGTTGTTAATTCCTTTTAATCATAAAAATTATACATATGTAAATAAATGAATAAACTGATCCTCAAAATGAGATTCTATTAAAGGGTTTTGCCATCCAGATGTCCAGAGAGGGAATATTTAACATACAGCTTAGAAGCAGAGGATTCTTTCTAACATAGCTGTTGACATGATGGTAAATTTTGCTGCTGCTGTAATTAATATTTGACATTCAACTGCCATTTTGTTTTTCCTAAATTATCCAGAAATGCAGAACATAACAATGAATAATTAATAAAATGTAATGTGGGTGCTGAGGCTTGGCAAGCCTGTAAAAAATGTCTGCTTCAGTCACAGGTTCTCTGAATCTATCAATCTGTCATAACTCAGGTATGGGCTAGTTGACAAAGCATTCCTCAGATAGTTTTCACATGAGCAGCTCACCCAGCCAAACCCTGTCTACTCCAGCACATCCTTGCAAGCACTGCACACCTGGGTGAGTCCTGTATATCTGAGCAATCACTGCACAGCACGACAAGCCCTGCCCACTCAGTCAGACCCTGCAGAATTGGTCAAATTCCAAAGACCCGTGCAAGCCCTCCCTACAAGGTTTTTCCCTAAACTGCAGGGGCAGATGATGACTAAACCCATACACAAAGTGCTTTACATGAGTGGTAATGAGAGATTTGTGTTTGATTCTTCTTGAGGTTGGCAGTCTGCCATTTTTTTCCCAATTACATGTATAGTTGCTTAATGATCCCCTTTTGTACAGTAGAGGTGCAAGGGGGTGGGAAAGGGGAGGGACAGAGGGAGGGGACCTCCATTGTCTTTTGAAGGATTAAGTAAAGAAATATTTAAGGGCATCAAGTTTTCTTTGTGTTGTTTCCTCCGCTCCAGTGGCAGAAAACACAGATGTCAAGGCTGTGCATGACACAGACAGTCCTAGTGTCTCTCTGATGTAATCAGACTGAATAAACAGCCCTGTTATTCCTCTCACACCATGGTGTTCTCTGTCCTTAGCATTTTCATATGTTCATGGAGCTGAATCAAAATCTGATGTGTTATTTCAGGATCCTCAGAAGAACTGCTGAGTTCACTACAGATGGTTTGACATACACATTGAGCCGTGTTCAATTTGGACCATGGATTCTGGCAAACGTTAACAAAATTGAGGTGCCACTGATCTGTCCTAGGTTGGGGGGCAACCTGTTGCATGGCACTGCATTACTCCTTCCAGTGCTTTCTGAGGCACTTTGTATTGCTTTCATCAGTGGGGTCTAGTGGATAGAGCACTGAACTGGAACTCAGGAAACCTGGCTGCTATTCCTGCCTCTGCGACTGTCCTGCTGAGTGATCAAAGTTCAGTTGAAGTGAAATTAATTGGCAGTTTAAAGTTTAAAACAAAAGGAAGTGTTTCTCCACACAACACACAGTCAACTTGTGGAACTCTTTGCCAGAGGATGTTGTGAAGCCCAGCACTATAGCAGGGTTCAAAAAAGAACTAGATACATTCATGGAGAATAGGTCCATCAATGACTATTGGCAGGGATGGTGGCCCTAGCCTCTGTTTGCCAGAAGCTTGGAATGAGCGATAAGGAATGGATCACTTAATGATTACCTGATCTGTTCATTCCTTCTGGGGCACCTGGCATTGGCCATTGTCAGAAGACAGGATACTGGGTTAGATGGACCTTTGGTCTGACCCAGTATGGCTGTTCTTATGACCTTGGGCAAGTCACTTTCCTTCCACGTGCCTCAGTTTCTCCATCTGTAAAATGGGGATAATGATACTGACCTTACTTCATAAAGCACTTTGTGATCTATTGTTGAAAAAAGGCTATATGAAAGCTAGGTGTTATTGTTTATCACTATTTCTTGGCACTTTTACAAGGCAGTAGTAGATGAATCTGCAAGTTTAGAGTTAGAGATTTTAGCTCTAGCTCAGGCTTGAAAAACCACTCTAGAAATTTTACCAGGCCAGAGTTTTTTCCTTAGGTATTACTGAAAATAATTGCTTTTTAATAAGGAGTTTCTCCATTACTGTATAAGATCTGCAGAGGGCGACTCCCAGCTGAGACAAGCTACTTAGAATTCTTACCAGCAAGCTGATAGAGCTCAGCTCAGCACCTAATAGCTCAACCCGGGAAGGTGATTTCCAATAAAGACCAGTTCAGCACAGTTCCTTCCTGTTCAGCTAGAGATATGTGACTCCCTCCTGAATGCAAGGCCAGTAGGGGGTGACTTTCAGAGGAGACTATCTCGTTCCAGCTTCTACCAGCTCAGGCAAGGGTACACTGCCTTCTGGATTACTTCCTATAGCTGCTCCATACAGACCCACACCACACCAGGGTCCCAGTTTGAGTCTTGGCTGTGGTAACAAAAAGGCCTCGATCCTCCAAGTCCTTACAGGTTGTGCAAAGTTGTTGGGCTGCAGCACAAGTGTAAGTGGAGGCTATGCATGAGCACAGGTAAGATGAGGTGATGTGCATAGACCTTCATACAGACAGGAAGTCAGTCCCAAGCCCACTCCCTTAATCTCAAGAATGCAGAGTATATAACATGCAGGGTGTGGAGAAGCTATGGGCTTAAATGCAGTTCTCTTAAGTGTGAGTTACACACTCCTGTCTTTTACCTTGCACTTGTGCAAGCAACAGTCTGAAATTGTGATGGATGAAGCCCACAGTGGACTGGTCCTCCAGATTAGATAGGGGACTCTGTTGGTTGTTTGTCTGCTCTAGCATTTGTCAACCCTCTGGCAATATAGCATTTTTACAGCCCACCTCACCTGAAATCCTGCACTGAAGTAATAATCATCACAGCCGGGAAATGATTGTAATGTGAAAAATTCAGTAGCATGATGTCGCTTTCAGGGTCAAACAAGAAGAGCAGAAGGCAGTCTGAGTTCAAGCCTACTTGAATCATACTCACATGACTGGGTAAAGAGATAATGAAAAGGGGAAGGTTTACACTTAGATTTGAACAGTTAGAAAGTTTTCTCCAGTATGGAAGCACTTTAAAAAAACAACAACAACATTTGTTGTAATTTTCAGTATTCATAGAATCATAGAATATCAGGGTTGGAAGGGACCCCAGAAGGTCATCTAGTCCAACCCCCTGCTCAAAGCAGGACCAAGTCCCAGTTAAATCATCCCAGCCAGGGCTTTGTCAAGCCTGACCTTAAAAACCTCTAAGGAAGGAGATTCTACCACCTCCCTAGGTAACGCATTCCAGTGTTTCACCACCCTCTTAGTGAAAAAGTTTTTCCTAATATCCAGTCTAAACCTCCCCCATTGCAACTTGAGACCATTACTCCTCGTTCTGTCATCTGCTACCATTGAGAACAGTCTAGAGCCATCCTCTTTGAAACCCCCTTTCAGGTAGTTGAAAGCAGCTATCAAATCCCCCCTCATTCTTCTCTTCTGCAGACTAAACAATCCCAGCTCCCTCAGCCTCTCCTCATAAGTCATGTGCTCTAGACCCCTAATCATTTTTGTTGCCCTTCGCTGTACTCTTTCCAATTTATCCACATCCTTCCTGTAGTGTGGGGCCCAAAACTGGACACAGTACTCCAGATGAGGCCTCACCAGTGTCGAATAGAGGGGAACGATCACGTCCCTCGATCTGCTCGCTGTATTATTGTAATATCAGCCTCCAGTAAGGGGTGATTCAGTGTCATTGGATCAGCTTTTCAAGAATGAACCACCCCCTGCACTGACACTTGTTCTTTTTGGAGATGGTGTATCTGGGATTGACATTCCTGTCTGGCCAGGGTGTTACCTGCTGTGACAAAGTTCTTCCTCTACCTTGGTGGGTCCCGCTCTTATTGGCGGATTTTACTGTCCTCAGAGATTATGGCAGCCCTCAGTTTGGCCATTTTCATGGCTCAAATCTGCTGTTCACTCAGATAACCTCATCACTGGCTAGCATGGGCAAAAAGAGTAAGAACAATCCCTGCAGTTTCTGCTGATCCACCATGTGGGTTGGGGACCAGCTCAGAGACCTTCACCTCTGGTGGAAGCTCCTGTGTTGGGTCAGGAGTTGGGAGATCTGGGGGGAACCCAGAGCCGCCCCCTACCCCAGGTTCCAGCGCAGGGCCCTGTGGACTGCAGCTGTCTAGAGTGCCTCCTGGAACAGCTGTGTGACAGCTACAATTCCCTGGGCTACTTCGCCTTGGCCTCCTCCCAACACCTTCTTTGTCCTCACCACAGGACCTTCCTCCTGATGTCTGTTAACACTTGTACTCCTCAGTTCTCCAGCAGCACATCCTCTCACTCCCAGCTCTTTCTTTCTTTCTTTCTTTCTTTCTTTCTTTCTTTCTTTCACACACACACATACACACACACTGGAGTGACAGCCTTTTTAAACCAGGTGTCCTGATTGGCCTTAATTAATTCTAGTAGCTTCCCAATTGGCTACAGGTGTCCTAATTAGCCTGCCTGCCTGCCTTAATTAGTTCTAGAAAGTTCCTGAGTGTTCTGGAATAGTCCCTGTTATCTTACCCAGGGAAAAGGGACCTGCTTAATCTGGAACTAATGTATCTACCTTCAACCACTCTCTTGTAGCAATCTGGCCTGACCCTGTCACACCGCATAGATTGGTTAGTGATGTAGTTAATAGAATGCCTGCTCTTACCACAGCTGGATGAGCAGCTTGGCAACCCTGTGTTTGGGTTAGCTACCCAAGTCATAGTGCCACCCTTAGGTCTCTCAATGAAACTAAAAATTGAATGCTGCCATTGTTTCACATCAACTTCTGGGGTTTGGATTTCAGGCTGTGTCCACATTCAAACTTGGTACTAAATTAGGTTGGTTGTTCAGGGAATGTTGCATTTGACTTGCAAACAAAGTAGCAGCAAGTTCACCAGGCATTAAGGTTCAGAGTGGGTCAGCTGTTCAGTGTGACCTTAGGCCACATAAGGCCTTGAAAATCCGTTATGTGAACTGCTAGTAGTTTCTCAGATGAAAATAATGGTATGTCACTTTAAATATTCAGTCAGCAGCTGGTTATTCATCCTTTTGGATGCATTTCACTGTTATGGCTCATAATGAGACAAAATTAGTGATCTGACCGAGTGACAAAGTGATGACCTTGCCAATAGAAATGCAAAAGGAAGTATCTCTTACTTCTTTCTGTTAGGACTTTCTCAAGCTGAAAGGAAACAGCCAGTTGCCAATTACATGAATGGGACAGGTGAACAGGACATATAGCGGTCCAGAACCGGGCTTCAAACCCTCTAAATATCTCTTGGAGAAGCAGTTGTAAGACAAGCGTCATGGGTGTGGCAACAGCTAGGTCCAAACTCATGCAGCAGCGGAAAGCGGAGGAAGAGCAGGGACTCTGACTTCCCTGGGATTAATAATTTTGTGGTATGTGTGTTTTAAATTTGACTTTCCTCTGCTGGCATTGAAGAAAAGAATAAAAAGGCTCCCAAAGGAACTATAAACCCTTTTGTGATCAGTGTTGTGATGCTTGGGGAGAATATGTAACATTTGGTCACTGCCCTTCAGGCTCTCCCTTTCCCTTTGTGGGGAAAGTGGGGGATGGTTCAAGTTAGTACAGCAGTCTGTCATAAAGACCAGGTTTCTCACTCTCTGTTTATATCTGTCCCTTACTATGTCTGCCAATCACTTTGTGATTTCAGTACTTGAGCTGTAGCTCACGAAAGCTTATGCTCTAATAAATTTGTTAGTCTCTAAGGTGCCACAAGTACTCCTTTTCTTTTTGCGAATACAGACTAACACGGCTGCTACTCTGAAACCAGTACTTTTTAGTAGGCTTGGTCTCTCCTAGAATGTTGTTTCATTTTGTCACTCTCTTTATAGTTCACAGAAACACTGTGATAAGTACTCCCTGAGCCCAGATACACATCCTCTTATGGGATCTTTAAGCAAGGATCTCATTGTGATCACCCCCACTGCCATATGCTCTCTAGACTTCCTGCCTCCTTTTAAATGGCCAGAGGTGCAATAATTTTAATGGAAGATGGGTATCTAAATCCCATGCACTGTTTTGAAAATCTAAACCAGATTATGGTCATATTCTACATTGTAATTCTGACCTCTCCTTCTTATGGGAAAAGGGGGAAATTCAATCTTTGATAATATAATACCTTGCTCTTACTAGCTTGCTAATAGTAATAATAGTACTAATACTCTTGCTACTTTTCTTCAGTAAATCTCAAAAATAAAAAATATGGGGAGATGGCAATAAGGAGAGACGGAGTTGGGCAAGAAAGGACTCAGATAACCATTTTATCTCTGATAAATATGTCACAAGTGAAATTAAAGACTGGATGTGCTAGGATCAGCTCATTCCATCCTAGATTATATTACATATCATCAATATTAGTATTAACAGAACTACAGTTGCACCCCATCACAATGGGGACCTTATTGGAGCAATGATACTGACCTCCTTTGTAAAGTGCTTTGAGATCTATGGATGAAAAGCTCTAGATGAGAGCTAAGGCTTATTGTTACTATTGTGTTGGATGATGTACAAATGTAAAATAAAATACAGTCCTTGTCCCTCACAGCTTACAGTTTTCAACAGGGCAAAATGTAATTGGGTGAGGAAGGAAGAGGATGAGGATGGCAGCAATAGGAACACAAGAACTCACTAGTCTTCCAGGCATGATGGCTCTACCTTTCCAGCAATTACTTTTATAAAAGTAACTGCTGCTTTCAGCCATCATCAGCCTCTCCATCTGTACTAGGCATGTCATCAGCTATTTGAACAGCTTCAAACCCCAAGTTATGGCGGAGATACTTTTCATAAAACATGTTGAAACAAAAGCTGCACATGAATAAATGTATATTGGTGCCTGACAAGGCTTAAATGGAAAACAATTTTACAGAGAGGGATTCTATTAGTATCATCCACTCCTGGGGATAAATACAGCTTCTTACTGTCTGCTGAGGGGGAGCCAAAAGATAAGGAGATGACAAAACACAACTTTAAATGTTCTCTGAGAAGGTATAAATATAATAATGAGTCATTGGTAAAACAAAGTTTCAGCTGGAAAAAAGGAAGCTGTTGTGATTCTTTGGGCTTAATTGTTCAGAGTTTCTTTGCAAAAAATGCAAAGTACTGGGGATTTGAAGGAGATTCCAAAGCTACTCTTCCATTAAAGTCTTGCAAGTTCCATTTTTGTCCCTCCCTATTTTTTCTCAGATCTCAGATACATGTGTGCAACCCTCATTGGCTTCAGTGGGAATTCAGTCTAGCTGAGAGTATATTTTAACCCTGGATCTCTTGACTTTCTTTACTAAATATTTGCATCAGAAAATGTGGCCATTTCTAGAAGTGGAGAGACACAAGGCAGCGACAGGTTCTCAAAACAGAGCTCCCCTGATTAGAAACAGAACAAAGCCAGGGATAAGTACAAAGTATTGGACTGGGATGTTAATGAGAAGCTCAAATTCTCTGGGCCTGAGTCTGGTGCAAGTAAATCTTTCTTCCTTTGCATTGATATTTTGGAAATCTGTGGTGCTATAGTTATTGGAATGAGGCACCATTGTGTGAAATGTGGCAGCCTTTACCATTAGGGCAGCAAATGTGACTTGGAAATGGATCTCGGCTAATTTTATCTCACTTCTGTTGTAATGATATTTCTTTCAGGCCCCTTGGATGCCAGGAGGAGTTGCGGGTCACAAGGGCAGGGGGTCACTGGTGTTACCTATCTTATTTGATGCCCCGTAAAGGTTTGAATTATGGTCTGTGTTCTCCTCATGCTCTGACAGAAGCCTCTGGGGTTACAAAGTGCTAAAACTGCCTGGCAACAGATGAGAGGTTAGTGAAATCACTGAGGGAGACAGGGAAGGATAAAGCATAGGCTAACTCATACTGTGTTCTTGCAAGTTAGGTCCCTTTCATGTTTTTTGTCTTGGAATGTAGGATTTGCCATACTCCATCAGACCATTAGTCTATCAAGACTGGCCTCTTGTCTCCAGCAGTGGCTAATACCTGATGCTTCAGAGAAAAATGGAAAACCCCCATAATGCAATTGGCCAATGTACAGTTCTGGGATGGCATGGGGCCCAGCGATATTCAGTACCTCTTTGCAATATGGTGAAATGCTTTGTAGTGCATGTCATACCTATTTCAACACTACAGCCCCTGATGGGTCCTGCCTATGGCTTTGTGCATAATGTGTGTTGCTTGTCTACATTAGTTCAGTCTGGATTGGATTCAGAACTGTTTTCCAAATACAAATTGTACAGTAGATTTTTGGGCCACATTGTCAGCCGGTGTAGACTGTCAAAACTCCATTGAAATCTGTGGAGCTATGCTGGTTTACACAAGCTAGGAATCTGTGGCCCTTAACTCTCAGGCCTGCCTCTAGAAAGACAGTTTGGGAGGTGGAGAGGAACCACATGCTGACTGAAGGGCGGCTTTTGCAACTGAAATGAGACTTTGGAGGGGAACTCCCAGATTTATATGAGGATTTGAGAGGTCTCTTGTGCCCGGAACTCAAGTGGAATATCAGAACTTAGTTCCTCTCCTGTTCCTAAAAAGTATTTGGTATGCATTGCACTTGCTACTGCATTTCCTTACTCTAAAGACTCTAAAATTCCAAATTAAAAAAAGGTACAGTGAAAGCAAAGGCAGGATAAATAGCCGCAGTGATCTGAGCTGAAGAGCTGGAAGCTCTATTCATGTATTTAGAAAGACTCTGAAGGTTCCTAGTAGCAGCTGCAGCACAAAGCCTAGCACATTAATTCGGAGACTGCCAGAAATAGGACTGTCAGGCCTGAAATATCACTGCATTTCATTATTCTTTAATGTACATTACCATTGCCACTTTATTACAGACTAGGATATGTTCTCTATAACTGCTCTGGAGATGCAAGGAATCCTTGCACTCCAGTGAAGTGAGGCAATAGGAGGGGACCCTATGGGCTTTAATGGACATGTGAACTAACCTGCAGTAGCCTGACCTATGAAGTAGAGAGGTTATATTGTATATTTATTACATTTGGAAGGGAGAGGAATGGGACCCAAGGATCAGAAACTTAATGGCTAAACTGAAGGGATCTTAAAGGGCAGCAAGAAACCCTGGGTCAGACAGAGTTGGGGGCTTTGAAGTGCTGGGCAAGCAGATTCTTTGCATAGAGACAGTGGACACAGTCTAATGAATTCAAAGTGTTAGCTGCTGAAATGAAAACCGAGTATGGCACTGGCTGGAGCAAGGTGTTAGGTATCATGAGTACAGGGTGGACTTGGAACAAGGTCTGGGTATAGGGAGTAGGGGAAAATAGGAACAAATGCAGGCAGAAAAGTCAGGAGGAGAGAACTCCGTTATCAATCCTTCCCCTGCAGGGGAAAGCATGCTGGAGTAATCTGCATGTATATAATAAAAGTGACAGTCAAAGCTGCCGTGAATAATTCAGTAGGAGCTGTGATCTCAATTACAGTCATGTCCCAGAGGTACAAAGAGAGAGAGAAAAGGAGTACTTGTGGCACCTTAGAGACTAACAAATTTATTAGAGCATAAGCTTTCGTGAGCTACAGCTCACTTCATCGGTTGTTAGTCTCTAAGGTGCCACAAGTACTCCTTTTCTTTTTGAGAATACAGACTAACACGGCTGCTACTCTGAAAAGAGAGAGAGAGGCTCAGGACCATCCATCCCATTCTGTACCATTCTGAAAGGGCCATGACAGATGGGGGCTTGCATCACTGTAATCAAGTCACGCTTCACATGGTTATTGGTTTTAAAAAGAGGGACCGGGTGAATGAATCCAACTTGCCACTTGTTGCTTTCAGATGATCCAGCTTGTTTCAGTCAGCCAGCCTGGTGCTTCTGTGTGAATGAGGAATTAGAAAGTGGGCGTGGAACAAGAGAGGTGAGTAACCCCACTCCATGTGATCAGTCCATCCACTCACCACAGCAGCACTCTGAATAGCACTACAAATGCATTATTTTCCCAAAGTCAGACACTTTATTTTCACCTATAGTTTGTGGTTGAGTTTTACAAATATTATTGCCAAGCTTACAGAAGTGATTCTAAAAATGATATGCCGCTGTTCCATATCTTTCCCCCTCAGTGATTTTCAGATAAGTAGGCTGCACCGTTTATAAATCAAAATCTTCCAGCTGGCATTGCAAGCTCAGCCTCATCTCAGAAAATCAAGCTGTGCTGTACCTACTTCCTACATCATCACCAACAGTAAAGATTCTTGGATCTGAGCTCAGCTGACAATGTATTTGAAAACAAGGAGGGACACAACAGACTTCAGTTCGCTCCTTCACCTCTTTATTGGTATTTAAGCAATAGTGAGAACAGAAATTTTGCTTTTGTGAATAAATTAAGCGGATAGGACTCAGGAGATATGCAGGGAGCAGATTTGTGCAGAAGAATTTTTCTAACACTAAACCAATATCAAAGTTCTTTTGGAATCTCTCTAACACTACCTGCCTGTGTTTCAACTGATGTCCCATCTCAGCAGTGTAGTGGTAACCAGCAAGAAACTCAGAAATCTCAGTTTGAATGAACTATTAAAAATTCCTCTCCTGCATTGCAGATGCATACCTGCACCCAACTATGGGATACTAGCCTTCCTTCCTGCATAGCAGTAATTCTTTTAACTGAATACTGTGTATTCCTTGGGTAGAATAATCACAGCAAACCTAATATGTGTCTGTCTCCTGGTTTCATACAGAGCCCTGAAAATGTAGCAATAACAGAGGAAAAGCCCTCTTATCTTTGTCTCCAGTCGTTTCAAGGTCATTGAAGACACCAAATTATACCAGCAGTTTTTCACAAGACAACGAGGTCATTCTTATTGGTGAAAGAAGAGAGGAATTGAATTGGTGCATTTGGCTGACCATGGCGTGGCATCACCGTGTGCTTACATAGCTGGTAGGAGTTACAGTCCCTTTCTTGTGCAGTAGTCACACCATTTCTTCTGCATGGTGTTTCAAATCACATCCTGGACACCACTCTCTTGGGCTAGGACTGCTCTAGATTCTTCTATAGAATAATAATATAATATAATAATATAATCCAAAAAGATCAGCAGATTCCTTATGAATGAGGACAGGTCAGTTTCTTGGATGGAGAAGTGTGTTCCCTGTTGTCTGAGGAATTCAGATCACGTTTTAATTCTATTTTCCATTGATGGTTTTGGTGAAATGCAAGTAATTAGTCTATGTTTCTTATACGGGCCTTATCACATTTGTATCTGTGCCTCACAAACATTAATACATTTAACACCTTTCAACTCCCCTAGGATTAAGTTTCATTATCCCCATTTTACAACTGGGGGAAGTGAGGCATGGAGAGAATAAGTGACTTATCCAAGGTCATACCAGAAGTCTGAACTATCACTTTAGGTTCCAGTCCAGTGCCTTAACCCCAGTGCCAGCCACTCATTGGAACGTCTGTGGTGCTGGTCAGGAGGATTGTCCAGCTGAGAAGAGTTTAATGCATTAATACAGACTTTTCCTGTAATGAAATGTGTTGAAAGATTGCCAAGCTAAACTGCAAGATCTAGAGCTGAGAGAGTGTCTCCAATGCCTCTTCTAATATTACATCTCAGCTTCCTCTTCCTGCTTCCAGCACTATCCTGCACAAGCTCCTTGTGCATGATATATTCCAGCGTATATATTAGTGATGGAGAATATGCAAAAATTCCAGTTATGATCCAAATGTAGCCAGAACATGTTATCATAGGTCTGTGTTTTACCATATCTTACAGAATAGTGGTTATTCATGAGCGATGTAGGTTACCAGATCTAGGTGGGCGGCAAATCTATGTAGATTTAAATATAATGGGAGCAGGAGACTCTCTCATATTCGGTGTTTGTACAGTGCACAAAACAATGAGGGCATCATCCTGATTGGGGGTGTAACACAAATTTAATTTAATAATTTGTGTCCTAGGTTACCTCGTTTTTCCCTTAAACATGCAAGTAAAGTTTATTCTTATAATAGATAGTATGATATTTTAATGCATATCAAAAGCAGGTGAAATAGAAGGAAACATTCATAATATACTGTATAATGCTTACCCCTTCATGGAACCTAAAACATAGATAGTTGTCCTGCAGAAGTTACACATGGGTAATACCCTTGATTCTATGCATGGAGATACTTCCTGAAAGGCTTTGAGAATCTTACATTGTTGTGTATTTTACATGACTTACTTTTGTGAAATTGTGGCATTATGGGGCTATCCTACATGGCTGTGTGCCCTATATGATTGGATATCTTACAAGATTGTGTGTCTAGCATGGCTGCAAATCAGTTTGAGAGGGAGAGTCCAATGAGACCAAAGTAAAGTAGAGAAGAAAAGGTGACATTTTCTTTTCAAGGAATGCCATTGCCATTTTAGATAAGCTGATAACTAAAAGGTTGGGTTTTATGGAAAGTGTAGAACCAATAAATTCCATTATACAGTCCTGCTATACTGGCAGGATCATGGTGCCAGGTAGTCTAAGATCCAATGGTGAGTATTTTTATCATGCCAGGAAAATTATTAAAATGCTGCAGACTATAAAAGTCTCTGCACATTTCTCTCACCACCACCCTTATAACTGTCGGTCTGTATTATTCAGAACATGATTATTCGAGGTTAATATAGTAAAAAATCATCAGTTCTAGGAATTGGAAACATGCAGTCTAATACTTTTAACACGTTATATATTTCATTTTCAAATTTGAAATGTCTTTTGTGACTGGATATACAGAACCCTTTACCTCACAGGATCATTTTAATCTCTTTGGTAGTTTAGTGGAGTGGCACAAAGGGAATGAGCCAAAGGCCAGGAACTGGTCCGTTGTTTTTAGAACCTCCAGGCAAGACACTCCAACTTACAACGGCTCACTGGTTTACGTTAACTGATTCAGTAAATCAGAGTGAAAAGGTTACACAGGGATTTCCCAGCCCTGGCCATGTTAAGTATCTAGGGAAAGCAGAAGGATGTTATTCATTGCATATTCCTTCCCCCCTTCTGATGCAACTCAGTATGGACTAAGTCCTTATGACTAGTTGATTAAATGGAGAGGGCCACGGTTCCATGCAATGTATTTTACGGACTTTAGCCACTGAATTACTAAAAGCCTAATTAGCTCTGGATGGGGCCCTATAATTGTATCTTTAAAATTAGAAGAAATAAATACATAAATTTACCCTGCAAATCTGAGCTAACTTCAACAGCATGACATTAATTAGCATTCCAGCTCGCTATCTACACTCTGATAGCAGAGTGATTTAAGAGGTGATCAATAATAATATCTTGGCTTTCTTCATCACAGTGCACTTTGCAGAACAAGGGCAAGATTCATTCATTGGCCTCTGGCCACAGAGAGTCTGCTGAAAATGGGGGCTCAATGGTGCAAGCTGCCTGTGAGGATTGGGCTGGAACTGTACAGTGCAGCCTATCAAGATGGTAGTGCTTGCCAGTAGAGAGAAAGGATGGGAGTAGGCCAGCTTGGAGATGCCCTTATTCAGGGCTTTTCCCAGACAACCTCCAGGGATTTTAATGCTGCCTTCCCCAGCCAAACCGACCTGAACAAGGACAATGAGGGTAAAGCTATTTGTGATTCACAAAGGTGGGTCCCTTCTAGCAAGGATGTTCCTGTGGAGGCAGGGGATGAAGTTTGTACCACCCTGTGCCTGCAAGTCTGAATCTGGCCTTAAATGTGCAGCAATCCTTTCAGCAGCTTCTGAGTCAGAGGGAAGTGCATCTACTGAGGCCATGTATACGCTACACAATTGTGTTGACCTAACTTATGTCAGCATACAGCCAGCGCAGTTATCAAATCGCTTGTGTGCGCGCACACTTGGCTCCTTGTGTCAGCGGTGCGTGTCCTCAACAGGAGTTCTTGTATCAATTGTATTGGCAGAGTGGGGCATTGAGGGACAGCTCCTGAAAGCTTGTAACAATTGACATAAGCAATGCAGTGTCTGCACTGATGCTGTGTCGATGAGGTGCTTTTACTGGGGCTATGTCTACACTACTGCCTATGTCGGCAAAACTTTTGTCTTTCGCAGTGTGAATATTCCACCCCTAGAGCGACATAAGTTACATTGACATAAGCGCTAGTATACACAGTGCTGTGTTGTGACATAGCTTATGCCACTCACAGGGATGGTCTTTTTATGCCAACAGGAGAGCTCTCTCCTGTCAGCATAGAGCATCTCCACCACACATGCTGCAGTGGCGCAGCTGTACCAGTACAGCTGCGCCACTGCAGCGCTATACACGTAGACATTGTCTTAATTGGCATAGAGAAGCACTTACATCAGCAGAAGACAAATTTAAGTGAAGATACTTCCACAGGTCGATACAACAACGCTTCCTCAGCTCTCGTCCCCTAATGCCCCTACTCTACTTGCGCTACATTGATGACATCTTCATCATCTGGACCCATGGAAAAGAAGCTCTTGAAGAATTCCACCATGATTTCAACAATTTCCATCCCACCATCAACCTCAGCCTGGACCAGTCCACACAAGAGATCCACTTCCTGGACACTACGGTGCTAATAAGCGATGGTCACATAAACACCACCCTATATCGGAAACCTACTGACCGCTATTCCTACCTACATGCCTCTAGCTTTCATCCAGATCATACCACTCGATCCATTGTCTACAGCCAAGCTCTACGATATAACCGCATTTGCTCCAACCCCTCAGACAGAGACAAACATCTACAAGATCTCTATCATGCATTTCTACAACTACAATACCCACCTGATGAAGTAAAGAAACAGATTGACAGAGCCAGAAGAGTACCCAGAAGTCACCTACTACAGGACAGGCCCAACAAAGAAAATAACAGAACGCCACTAGCCATCACCTTCAGCCCCCAACTAAAACCTCTCCAACGCATCATCAAGGATCTACAACCTATCCTGAAGGACGACCCATCACTTCACAGATCTTGGGAGACAGACCAGTCCTTGCTTACAGACAGCCCCCCAACCTGAAGCAAATACTCACCAGCAACCACACACCACACAACAGAACCACTAACCCAGGAACCTATCCTTGCAACAAAGCCCGTTGCCAACTCTGTCCACATATCTATTCAGGGGATACCATCATAGGGCCTAATCACATCAGCCACACTATCAGAGGCTCGTTCACCTGCGCATCTACCAATGTGATATATGCCATCATGTGCCAGCAATGCCCCTCTGCCATGTACATTGGCCAAACTGGACAGTCTCTACGTAAAAGAATGAATGGACACAAATCAGACGTTAAGAATTATAACATTCAAAAACCAGTTGGAGAACACTTCAATCTCTCTGGTCACTCGATTACAGACCTAAGAGTGGCTATCCTTCAAACAAAAAAGCTTCAAAAACAGACTCCAACGAGAGACTGCTGAATTGGAATTAATTTGCAAACTGGATACAATTAATTTAGGCTTGAATAGAGACTGGGAATGGATGAGTCATTACACAAAGTAAAACTATTTCCCCATGGTATTTCTCCCCCTCACCCCACCCCACCCCCCACTGTTCCTCTGATATTCTTGTTAACTGCTGGAATTAGCCTACCTTGCTTGTCACCATGAAAGGTTTTCCTCCTTTCCCCGCCCTGCTGCTGGTGATGGCTTATCTTAAGTGATCACTCTCTTTACAGTGTGTATGATAAACCCATTGTTTCATGTTCTCTGTGTATGTATATAAATCTCTCCTCTGTTTTTTCCACCAAATGCATCCGATGAAGTGAGCTGTAGCTCACGAAAGCTTATGCTCTAATAAATTTGTTAGTCTCTAAGGTGCCACAAGTACTCCTTTTCTTTTTGCGAATACAGACTAACACGGCTGCTACTCTGAAATATGTCAAACTGTGTAGTGTAGACCAGGCTTAAGTTACCAATACCACTTTCTGAGACTCTGGAGTGTTCCTTGGAAGTTTCATCCAGTGCTACTTAACTTCTGATATCAGTTGAGATCATACGATATGGCTAATGGTGATATCTGACAAGGCCAAGATAGTGTGGTTGCAGGCCATATCTTCTGCCATAGATTTGAGTCTAAGCACTAGGTTTTAGGATGTTGCATTAATAGGAAATATATTTAGAAAGAGAGAGAGAGAATGTAAGAAGAAAAGGGAGAGAGATTTCAATGGGGCTTATGCCCCTAAATCCATTCATTACTTCTGTATAGCTTCATGGTGTTGAGCGGTCCTCCTTTTGGTAGATTGACACTGCATCAACATGTAAGAATAATTTGGATGACTCTTTTAACTAACTGTGATGGAGTGTCCACCCCACATAGGACTGGAAGGGGTTAAGATGGCCAGGCAGGTCAACTAACTCCACAGTGTGCACCTGGAGGAAGAGCCAGGGAGCAAAGAACTAATTGGAAACAGTCTCAGCTGGACAGGAACTGTTGGGTCCTGTATAAAGCCAGGTAGCTGGCAATAGAAGGGGGCTTCAGGGAAGCAGGCTGCAGTCACTCCCTGAAAGCAGGAAATTGGGAGGCCTGCAAACTCAGAGAGTGTGAAGCCAGGAATATAGGAGAAGGCTCAGGGGAAAGCAACAATGTAGGACAGGGCAGGCCTTGGCTGCAAAGTGTGTATGATAAACCCATTGTTTCATGTTCTCTGTGTGTGTATATAAATCTCTCCTTTGTTTTTTCCACCAAATGCATCCGATGAAGTGAGCTGTAGCTCACGAAAGCTTATGCTCTAATAAATTTGTTAGTCTCTAAGGTGCCACAAGTACTCCTTTTCTTTTTGCGAATACAGACTAACACGGCTGTTACTCTGAAACCTATGTAAAGAGAAGGATCAATTTTCACATGGAATATTATCTACATGGGGATGGCCAACTTTGCTGAAGCAGACCAAGAGGCAGCATGGGTGGGGAACCTAGATCTCATTTCCTTATGCAGCAGTTGCAACATTTAAAATCACACCCTGGGCATATCTAAGACTTCGCAGATAGATTCTTCTATAATCCTCCTCTTCCAAAAAGATCAGCAGATTCCTTAAGAATCAGGACAGTCCAGTTTCTTGGATGGAGAAGGCTAAAGGATGTGCCTCATTCATACAATACAGAGATAGCACTCTGTGTCAAAAAGCATATGAGAGGCACTTGGATTTGTTAATGCAGATAGTCACACAGCAAAGCCACAGTGAAGCAATTAAATGTTAAACATTTCAGAAGAACTCCCCTACTTTAAATTTACAATTCATTATAATTGCCATACTTAGGGTGATCCAAATGCATATAAACACATTGCCAGAATTAGGGAGTTCCCCAGACTGGAAGGGAAATGAGGAAGGCAAATGTATTTAAGTGGCTAGCCAGCTCTTCCTCCACAGCGTTTGAGTCAGAAAGTGGTGAGGCAACTCCCTGGCCATTATGAGTGAAATCTCATAAGTACAAAGCAGATACCAAGGATCCGTCCAAAAGCTAGGCAAGAGATACTGTGGGCTGAGTATAGGATTGGGACTCGGGAACTCTACATTTCTAATCCTGCCCTGGCACTGTTTTTCCTCAGTGGCCTTGGAAAAGACACTTTTTACCTCAGTTTAACCATCTGCAAAAAGAGGATAATATTTACTTAACTCACAAGATGTGTTTGTAAATGCAGACAATGTATAGAACTTAATAGGTGCTGTGATACAGCATGGCCAGAGGGCAGCAGGAGAGTGTTAGAAGGGAGCCTTATTCCCTGTAGAGGGAAGTTTGCTATAGATTAATTAAAGCACCTGAAGCCAATTAGAGCACCTAAAGCCACTCACCTGATAAAACCCCCCTGCTTCAATCAGACAGAAGGAGTTGAAGCAGAGTGATTTGGTGTTGGAGCAGAGAGCAGTTTGGAGGGAAGCAGAGGAGAGTTTGGAGAAGTGCTGCGGTGGGCTAAGAAGACCAATACCCTAGGTAAAGGGACACCTGGTTTGTGCAGAGGGAGGGCAGGAGAGGGAAGTAGCCCAGGGGAAGGAACCTCTAGTTCAAGTGGTTTACCGCTATCCCTAGGGCCCCTGGACTGGGACCCGGAGTAGAGGGCGGTCCTGGGTCCCTCCCTCTCCCCTCCCTTCCCCTCCTCTAGGACACTAGTGGGGCAGTTAATACCCCAGTTCAGGGACAAGAAACGGTGCCCTGAACCTGCCCTCCCCCCCAAGAAGAGAAAGCACGAGACCCATCATAGTAGTGCCGGCAATTTGCCACAGTGCTAAGGAAGAAGGATTTCGCTGCTGTTTCCAGTCATCTTGGAGGTGAGAAAGGAGCCAGTCCTCATAGAGGTTCATCAACAGAGCAGCAGTAGAAACAAGGATTGCCACATTTACAATCCTGCAGATGGGAACTACAGGACAAAGAACAGAGAATAGGCCACTTTATTGAACTCTTGCCTTCTCATTCCCATGTCCACTTAATCTCAGCAGAGAATAGCCATGGTTTGAAACCAGAAAAACATTCAGAGTCCTCTTCAGGCTATTCTTGCTACTCAGAGTATGTAGATTTATGCGCGGCAGTACTAAATTTTCATCAGTGAAGATCCCAGTTAAATTCCAAATTAATTATTTGTGTCTTGGAATAATCCTAGATTTTCTCCAAAATGGCGGTTGAAGCAAGAGAAATAAATTATTTGTTTCTTGATGGATTGTACTGTGTGTGGATACTTAATTCTACAGTATGACACATACACACACACATTAGAACTGATGCTGTGTACTAATTATATAATGATTCTGGAGGCTAATATTGAGTTTAAATCATTGAGGCCAGCATGAGCTTGTTGCCTCCTGGGCAGAACCCCAGTAATAGTCATACCAAAACTCATAATCAGTTTCTAATCCCAAAGTTAAAACTCCTCATATGGCCCCAAAAGAATTAGTTTAATGCTTTCTTTTCCAACATATGCCCCTACCGACCAATATAAAATGGGCTTCTTTCAGTTTTCTACTTTTTGTACATATTTCTACACATCCAGGACCAGTCAGAATAGCACAATATGTTCTGGAATTCCATCAAGTTCCTTCCAATTTCTTAGGGCTGGGCCATTTTGACATAGGTTCTGGTATAAATCTACTATGATATAAATGTAACAAGCACATAATGAAAAGCCATTAAACTCCCAGTAATAGTTTTTGTATCAACACAAAGGATTATTTGTATGATCTCCATGTTAGTTGCAATTTTGAGACACCAGAAAAAGTTGTGATTTCTGTAGATAGTAACTCAGTCTGAATTCACAAAAAAGAAAAGGAGTACTTGTGGCACCTTAGAGACTAACAAATTTATTTGAGCATAAGCTTTTGTGAGCTACAGCTCACTTCATCGATGCATCCGATGAAGTGAGCTGTAGCTCACAAAAGCTTATGCTCAAATAAATTTGTTAGTCTCTAAGGTGCCACAAGTACTCCTTTTCTTTTTTTCAGAATTATCAATGAAGCTCATTCAGGCTCAAGGTATAATCGGAAGTGTAATGGTATTTTTCCATGTTGACCTGCGCAATGAGCTGTAAGTCTGTAGCATTTAGCAATCTGCTACAACTCCATAACATCTGCCTATGGGGGAAAGCTATTGCTCAACGCCCAGGAATGCATAGCCAATGTGACAGCAATAGGAAATAACCTCAGAGATTATAGTGGGGGCCACGAAGGGGCAACAAATTCAAAACACAGACTGAATGTAAACAACATCTTAAGTGTGCAGAATTCCTGCTTTGAGAGGTCTCCGAATAGTGAGACCTCCGATTGTTAAATAAGTAAATAAGATGATTGTTGAAAGACTTTTTTCCAGATTCTCCCCCACCTTCCCTGAACAATGAAAGATAACAATATTTCAAGTCAGTTGCTAATGGCCAACAGTAAAAATGCAGTTAATTGAGAGCTTTCTGCAGAGGTTACTGCTCAGTGTTCATTTTGTGTTTGTGCGTGTATGTCTGTGCAGATGTGGGGGTTTCTGTTTGTGTGAAGTGTCTTACTGTATATTTTTGAGTGTAGGATGACCATAATGGCACTGAATTTAGTCGTATAGAGTGGAAATCTATCAACTTCATGAAAAAACTCGCACAGATACAGACAGACATCATCTTCCTCTCCAAATGCAAACAGATGGACATCATACCAAAAGGACTGAAGGTAAAAAAGCCATTTCAATCTACATACCACACAGACTATGCTGACAGCTTGTGCCACACGCTCTCAAAGAAACTGCAGAACCACCTGATCAACATCCTCTACAGCAAACAGGGAAAAATTAATAATGAGCTCTCAAAACTGGATACTCTCATAAAGAACCAACCTTCCACACAAACTTCCTTGTGGCTGGACTTTACAAAAACTAGACAAGCCATTTACAACACACACTTTGCTTCTCTACAAAAGAAAAAGGACACTAAACTATCTAAACTACTACATGCCACAAGGGGCCACAACAGTGGTTCCCGTAACCCACCCAGCAATATTGTTAATCTATCCAACTATACTCTTAACCCAGCAGAAGAATCTGTCCTATCTTGGGGCCTCTCCTTTTGCCCCTCCACCCCCACGAACATGATACAGTTCTGTGGTGACCTAGAATCCTATTTTCGACGTCTCCGACTCAAGGAATATTTCCAACACACCTCTGACCAACATATTAACCCACAGAGACCTTCCTACCAACACTACAAAAAGAAGGATTCTGGGTGGACTCCTCCTGAAGGTCGAAACAGCACTCTGGACTTCTACATAGAGTGCTTCCGCTGACGTGCACGGGCTGAAATTGTGGAAAAGCAGCATCACTTGCCCCATAACCTCAGCCGTGCAGAACACAATGCCATCCACAGTCTCAGAAACAACTCTGACATCATAATCAAAAAGGCTGACAAAGGAGGTGCTATCGTCATCATGAATAGGTCGGAATATGAACAAGAGGCTACTAGGCAGTTCTCCAACACCACTTTCTACAAGCCATTACCCTCTGATCCCACTGAGAGTTACCAAAAGAAACTACAGCATTTGCTCAAGAAACTCCCTGAAAAAGCACAAGAACAAATCTGCACAGACACACCCCTAGAACCCCGACCTGGGGTATTCTATCTGCTACCCAAGATCCATAAACCTGGAAATCCTGGACGCCCCATCATCTCAGGCATTGGCACCCTGACAGCAGGATTGTCTGGCTATGTAGACTCCCTCCTCAGGCCCTACATTACCAGCCCTCCCAGCTATCTTCGAGACACCACTGACTTCCTGAGGAAACTACAATCCATTGGTGATCTTCCTAAAAACACCATCCTAGCCACTATGGATGTAGAAGCCCTCTACACCAACATTCCACACAAAGATGGACTACAAGCCGTCAGGAACAGTTTCCCCAATAACGTCACGGCTAACCTGGTGGCTGAACTTTGTGACTTTGTCCTCACCCATAACTATTTCACATTTAGGGACAATGTATACCTTCAAATCAGCGGCACTGCGATAGGTACCCGCATGGCCCCACAGTATGCCAACATTTTTATGGCTGACTTAGAACAACGCTTCCTCAGCTCTCGTCCCCTAATGCCCCTACTCTACTTGCGCTACATTGATGACATCTTCATCATCATTTAGACCCATGGAAAAGAAGCCCTTGAGGGATTCCACCATGATTTCAACAATTTCCATCCCACCATCAACCTCAGCCTAGACTAGTCCACACAAGAGATCCACTTCCTGGACACTACGGTGCTAATATGCAATGGTCACATAAACACCACCCTATATCGGAAACCTACTGACCACTATTCCTACCTACATGCCTCTAGCTTTCATCCAGATCATACCACACGATCCATTGTCTACAGCCAAGCTCTACGATATAACCGCATTTGCTCCAACCCCTCAGACAGAGACAAACACCTACAAGATCTCTATCATGCATTCTTACAACTACAATACCCGCCTGCTGAAGTGAAGAAACAGATTGACAGAGCCAGAAGAGTACCCAGAAGTCACCTACTACAGGACAAGCCCAACAAAGAAAATAACAGAACGCCACTAGCCATCACCTTCAGCCCCCAACTAAAACCTCTCCAATGCATCATCAAGGATCTACAACCTATCCTGAAGGACGACCCATCACTCTCACAGATCTTGGGAGACAGGCCAGTCCTTGCTTACAGACAGCCCCCCAACCTGAAGCAAATACTCACCAGCAACCACACACCACACAACAGAACCATTAACCCAGGAACCTATCCTTGCAACAAAGCCCGTTGCCAACTCTGTCCACATATCTATTCAGGGGACACCATCATAGGGCCTAATCACATCAGCCACACTATCAGAGGCTCGTTCACCTGCGCATCTACCAATGTGATATATGCCATCATGTGCCAGCAATCCCCCTCTGCCATGTACATTGGCCAAACTGGACAGTCTCTACGTAAAAGAATGAATGGACACAAATCAGACGTCAAGAATTATAACATTCAAAAACCAGTCGGAGAACACTTCAATCTTTCCAGTCACTCGATTACAGACCTGAGAGTGGCTATCCTTCAACAAAAAATCTTCAAAAATAGACTCCAACAAGAGACTGCTGAATTGGAATTAATTTGCAAACTGGATACAATTAATTTAGGCTTGAATAGAGACTGGAAATGGATGAGTCATTACACAAAGTAAAACTTTTTTTCCCCATGTTATTTCTCCCCCCCACCCCACCTCCCACTGTTCCTCAGATGTTCTTGTTAACTGCTGGAATTAGCCTACCTTGCTTGTCACCATGAAAGGTTTTCCTCCTTTCCCTGTCATAATGGGCTAGTGAATGTGTCAAGTTTTGTGTCAGAGGATGGGTTCTGATACTCTTTAGTTTTTAGCACTGACCTGATAGTCACCCAATAATGAAATCTGCACCAGACAGGTTTTTTGTTTTTTGGTTGTTTTTTTTTTTAAAGAAAAAGTCAAAGGGGAAGAGAGGGAAATATTTTCCGAATAGCACCACTGAGTGGGTTTTTCAGAATGGAAACAAGTGATATAAAGTGGTGATGTCTCATTTAGATTCCTCTTTCTATCAGCATATATTCTCTGGGTCAAACTGAGGGTGAATCTAAACTGGTCTGACGAACATGTAACTCTGACTCACACCCATTTACAGCATGCAACTCTCCCCAATGCCTTCCACAATTAGTGGGCCAAACTAAGAGGTAGAGTGAATGTCTGGGGCCTTGCTATTGCACAGACTATTTTCTCTTTTAATGATCCAACACAACAGCTGTGGCTGTAGCTAATGAATCTCAGAATAAAGTTCTTGGGAGTCAAGTGTTTTCAGTGGCAGGCTCTCAGCTGAAATTCTCTACTGCTGGAGACCATGGTGAGCCAGAGTCTTACCACTTTGAGGGGACTTTGCAAGATGCATCCCTTTGCACAGGCCTTTCTCATTAACGGTATATTTGGAATGCTCAGCAGCATCTTTCCTGGAGACAAAATTAAAACAAACTAGTGAAAGAAGCTGGATCAGTGATGGAGGGGGAAAAGATCATGGTGGAAATTGATGCTTTTTATCTGTGTATATGGCATCTGGAGAATATGGTGATGGGTTTATTAAAAATCCCATTGATAGAATCAATACATTCCTTAGTTCCATTGCTAAACCCTATCCTTACAGAAAAGGGGTGGAAGAGATAGAGGCCCTGATTCTCTGCTATGTCCAAACTGTGCTTTCTGCCACTTCCCCTCCCCCTGCCTGAACAACTCTCCTCCTCCCCTTTGTGCCAAGTGGGGAAGGACAGGGCAGCTGTAGGAGGTGGCTATAAGAATGGGAATCTCTGGCCAGTTTGAGGTCATTTTTTTTTTACTGCATAAAAGTGCAAAGTGGCCTTAGTGGACTATATATTCCAACTCTTTAATTTCTACTCTGAATTAAAGCAGCCATTATAATCTGAGAGAATGATTCCCTAGACTGTGACACAAAGTATTCCTTTTGCTCTTAGATTCTTGTAAATGGGATCTTTTGGGGAGGGATGACATGTTTTTCCAGATCTGATGGCTTCTTAAAGCTCATCACTTATTCTACTGATACTCACAGAGAGATGACACCAATCAAATTCAGGATTCTACATCATCTTTGGCTTTTTTCACCCGTGTGAAGGTGATTGCAACATCCAATGTGGACAGACAGGGAATTTGGAAATCTTCACTTGAATATACCGAACAGGCCTTTGACCACAAAGAGGTCATGACATATGTTGGTTGCCAAAACCCCTGAGTTCTGCCATGACTTGCAAGTTATCCACAGAGGACAGTTGGCCATGCCTCTGAAATACAAGCCAAAAACTTTTGAATGGCTTGTTAGTGGGAATGTGCAGGCAAAAGGAGAGAGCAAGAAAGGTTGCCCAACCCTCTATTCAGCTTTAGCCATTTTTATTCATAGGAGACAATGGCTTTCCATGGGAGCTATGGCTCCCAGAGACCCTATCCATCTATCTGGAGAAGAACAAGGCAGCAGGCCAGGCACCTCTGCTAATTCCCCATGCAGTAGTTTGCACTGAGCATGCATGTGTCTGTTACACTGTTAGAAAGCATTCAGTATTTTGGAACTCTAGCCCTTTAAGTCTAACAATAAACTTCTCTCTTATGTGGAATTGTAAGACAAATTACAGAATCAAGAGTGCAGGCTGCCTCATTCCTCGGTTTACTGATACATGCAGAAAAGTGTTTTGAATGCAGTGTGGCATCCAGTAATACTTATCAACCATCAGTAGCTTTGTTGTACTAAGGGTTCATCTCAAGCACACTTTTGCTCAAAGTGCTGTCAGTCGTAGCAGTGGGCTAAAACCAGTGGATGGAAAGATTTTCAAAATACAATGTGTAAATCTGCTCACTTTCAATGGTATTAGAATCTAGGTGTCTAAGGCCATTTCTACACTACAGAATTATGTTGACCTAACTTACGTCGGCATCCAGCCACCACTGTTGTTAAATTGCTTGTGTGTGGGCACAAGTTGGCCCCTTTTGCTGGCAGTGTGCGTACTCACCAGGAGTGCTTGTATCATTTGTAATGTCAGTGCAGGGCATTGTGGGATGGTCCCTGAATACCAGTAACAGTCGATGTAAGCAATGCAGCGTCTACAATGACACTGCATCGACCTAATTACATCGACCGTGACTCTACGCCACTGAGGGAGGTGGTATTACTAAATCGGTGTAGAAAGGCGCTTACATCGGCAGGAACGAAATTTAAGTGAAGACACTTCCACAGGCAGGTTGATACAAGGCCACTTACATAGACCAGGCCTAAGAGAAGTCGATACCAATTTTATGGGGAAGCCTGGTGTGTCAAGTCTTTATATTGTTCTCTAATATCTGGATGTAGCTGAACAATGAAGGTGAAAGGAAAAGAAATCAGGGAGTTCTATACTTCATGTTTTTTTACTGTTAGTGTATTTTCATTGGTTTCTGCTTTTTAACTTTCTTAATAGGGCTAGCGGGTTTTGCTTTGTGGCATCAACTAGTCTCAGAGTGTGGGTCGCTGTCTGACATCTCAGCCTGACCTGGTTGTAAGAAGAATGCTCTCCACGCCTATTTGGTAACGGGCCCTTTTCATGCCAAGCCAGTCACGGGTAATACATTGTCTGTGTGTTTTTGTTTTAATGCAGGCTGTTGAAAACTCCAAGAGAAACTTTGCTGCCCTCCCTTTCACATTGGGAAAATGAGGACAGCTGGTAAAACAAACAGTTTGTTACCAAATTAGCAAATACTGACAAGACCAGTTAAAGACATTCAACTGTGCAAAAGACCAGTATTCCTTCCCTGGGTCTGTTCCTTCCTTGGGTATTTGATAAAAGAGGGTGTCATTGTTTGTTTAAATATAGGATTGGTTCAGAACATGTGTTCCTTTTTAAAAAGGTTAATTTCTAGAGCATTTCTCTCTTTAGTTTTATTATTTGCTCTAACAGATATTGATTGAAAAGACATTCCTTCTGTGTCTGTCTAATTAGGGTTAAGTCAATGAAAACAAGCAACAGCTACCATTATTCTTATGTGGCTTCCACATGAGACATTAAGCTCATATCAGCACAGGACACTCAATTGCTGGTCACGTGTTTCAAATGTTCAGTGACACTGGATGTGATGAATGAGATGAAAACAAGGAACTCCCCCTGCTCGTTTCTGTTCTGCCTGCCCTGGGCTAGAGGAAAAACTGGAACTCATCACTTAGGGACAGTCTGCATTGTGAAACCACCTCTTTGATAGCAGGCACCCCTGTGTGAGCTTGAGCAAATAGTTTCTTCTTTCTGTAGTTTTTTCCGTCTGCAAAATGAAGGTGGTGAACCTGCTTCCCTGATGGATCATGGGGATTACATTCATTTATACCAGTAAACAGTGCCACAAGGCCTGGAGGAACAACAGTGAGCTGCAGGTGTGAGGACAGAGGGATGCTGAGGGGCTAGAGATGCAAAACCCCAGTGGATGTTACTGGGCCTGAGGCATGCTGCCCTCCTTGGGCCTTTTCTCCTTGACTTTTCTATTGTCTCCTCACTTTCACCCTCTCCTGCTCTGTGCGCAATTATTCCACTGCATGCCAAGGAGGTGTGACGCTCATATTCCTAGCAGGTTACCAAAGTGGCCCATCTTCTGGGGCAAAGTTTGGGTGCATCTGAACTGCAGCACAGGAGCTCCAAACGGGAGCTCTCGGGACTCAGGATGTCCTCTTCAAACTCTGGCTGTCATCCTGGGTATTTGGATGTGGCATGACTGGTCTCCAGAACAGGACCAATGCAAACCAAAATCTGCACTGGAGCCTTCCTCCTTCCCTGCCTGCCTGACTGCTTGTGAAAGAAGCTGTCTCCAGGGAACAGCTCTGGCTCCTTAGACTCTGCAAAGCGAGAGGCAGCAGCTGTACTTTTCAGGAATAGCTGCAGCGTTCTCCTGGCAGAACAGTTCTGACTGATTCCGTGTCCCAGGCTTTGAAGTGCTGAAGCTGTCGGTGTTTCCTTTCCCAATCCTGCAGGAACTGTCACAAAACCCTTATCGAAGAGTGTGGTGAGAGGAGGCTGGGTGCAGCTGTTAGCCACTGCAACCTGAACTAGGGACCAGATTGCTCCAGTGATGCAAAGCATCCATAAACCCAATAGACCAGCATAAAGTAGCCCTAACATATCGATGAATCTGGCCCTACATGTCTAGTGACTCATATGATGAGGGCTAGGCTCCACTCCTTTCACTTGTAAACTACTTGGAATCATTGTCTTGATTGCTAAATTAGCTTCCTTTATAGGAATTCAGGATCCCAGTGCTGCTGGAAATATAAAAGGCAAAGACACCCCTCCTGTCTGGCTCTTTTTTCAAACCCAAATTCCTTCTGTGGCTGTGATACCTTTTGTGGAACTGACACTGACATCCCCAATCTCTCTTCCAAAATCAATAACGAGCTCACTGGTATCAATCAACACAAAGTCAGGGCTGTCAGGAGCCAGTCCATGTGAAAAATATCAGCATCAGACTCAAGAAAGGGCCTTGTAAAGGTACATTTCTCTAATTTCCATCACAGCCTCCTTGACAGGGAAGCCATTCTCCTGGCAGTCTGGTTGCATAACAATGACGCTGGATTTCAAGGCCACACAAACAAGTGAGTCCTTTGGTGAACCCACCTCACAGTGGGAAAATTCAGACCAGCTGCTTCTTTCTTCCCCCACCGCCCTCCCCACCCTCACGTGGCGCACACAACTGCTCCATCGCCAAGATCTTTATCCCAACTCATGGAATCAAAACAAAAGGCAGAGTCCAAATTGCTTAATGACCTCTCTGAATATGGGCTCAAATCTTTCTCTGAATCCTAAGGGAAGTGGGCCCTTCTCCTCCCAGCCTCCATCATTCAGTGCGATTTTTCTGGGGACAGATAGTAAAGGAAGTGGCCTCAAATGGCCCCTTGTGGTTTCATAACAGAGCCAAAAGACTGAGAAGGTTTTTAAAGTGTAATTATTCTATAGAGTAAATCCAAAGTATAGAGGGCTCCGTCAGAACAGAGAGATTAACCAGATTGACTGTGATTCTCATGCCAATGTCATATATATGAAACATATTAGAATAGCTCCTGCCACCTGAAAGTGTGAAATGGAAAATGCTATTCACAGGCCAGCATACCATGGACAGACTTTGTGCAATACACTTCCCTCCTGCCCCTGGCACCGCCTGCTATTCCAGTTGTGGGACACTCCTTAAATGCAAATCTACCATTGAAACTAAATCCTAATCTGCAGACACCCCACGCATCCAATCTCTGAACCCTCCTGAGCAAAGTCTGGTTGTGTCAAATCATATTTTTATTGTGCAGCAATGGGATAAAGAGGGGATTCAGTGAAGTCATTTAATGTGTGACCTGATAATTATATTCAAATTAAGACAAACAAAGATAAAAGGCTCACCAGCTCTCCTCCTCAAATAGCCCCAGTTTACACAGCACAAGCCAGGAACAGGCCAGGTGAGAGGTGGGTTGTTACTTTTGTATGACCCCCTGAAAATTCTGCACTCATATTAAAAGGATTTTTACACTCTGGTTACTGAACTCCTTATGTGCCCATCATTAGTCTATCTGAGGAAGAATATCTGAGGCAGAAGGTGACCAACATTACTGATCGCTTTATTGCCTTAAAGGTGGATCTTGCCACATCAGCACGGTTAGATACAGTTTCCCAATGCTGTTTCCCTAGTCATTGATTAAACTACATATTTATTCAGTTCTCAATTATACTAGGGAAACAATAATTGCTACACTCATGTCGCTTGGAAAGAGCCGGGGAAAAAAACTGAGATTTTCTTCTCATTAAAAATTGTCTGGTCACTCCCAAGTGCTTGAGTTCACAACAGAGGAAAAAGGGGAGCATCTTTAGTTTTGATAGCCTGCTGTTTGGTTGAAGGGAGTGTAGATTTATAACAATTCTACTTTGTCTTTTCATGCAAGGTTCTCTAAGTATTCTGTAAATAGCAGTTAAGGAAGACTCACAACCTCCTAGAAGATAGGTAATTGTTGTTCTCTCAATTTTACAGATGGGAAAACTGAGGCATAGATGATGACTTGCTTAAATCCAAACAGCAGGTCAGTGGTTGAGCCAGGATTAGGATTTAGGAATCCTGCCTCCCAGACCTCACCTCTAAGTGGAAACCCTTGGTAATTGCCAGCTGGGACTAGAAACTTGAGTGCAAACTTCCAGTCCTCTGCTCTAAGTGCTTTCATTTTGTAGTCATGCTGAGGTTGTAAGGGCAGGTTGGAAACCCCATGTTCCCAGACAAATGCAATCCCATATAAACCCTAGGACTGGGAGACTTTTTAAAGAACAGGATCTAAACTGTAATTTGCAGATCTGCATTACCAACCCCAATGCTGGAGACCTGTATGGTGTAACTGGTGTAACTGAGACTTGGTCCTGCTTTGAGCAGGGGGTTGGACAAGATGACCTTCTGGGGTCCCTTCCAACCCTGATATTCTATGATTCTATGATTCTATGTAACAGATAGCATGGCAAGAATCACATGTGAAATACAGGGTCCATTGTGGGAAGGGGATTCTCTGCCCTAAAAATCCCCCCACTCTCCTCTGATTTGTGATGGTTTCAGTGACTGGTAAACTACAATCTTGCCTCACTTCCAGGGTTTTTGATTACAGAGTGTGGGTGTTTTTTTAACAGCAGATTTCAGTGCCAATAACAATAGTTTTGTGCTGATTAAAGGGGCAGTTTGCCACTTAGAATTTGTGGTGTGCTTGCCCAGTTGCTGGGCTCACCACACTGCTCACTCTTGTCTCAATCTCTCTCCCTAACACTAGCTCTAGAGAATGACTGGGGAGATTTGCCCCCAGCCAGACTGGCTTCAGGCAACCTTAAGTCTCAAAGCTCTGCTCTATCTGCTTCAGCCCTAGGACTTGCTGGAGATTTCCTACCCTGAGCTAGGCCAAGCTCTGGGACAGGAAGCCAGAAAAATCTAACTGGCAAGCTATTTGAGTAAGGCTGTCCCCTGGGTTCAAGCACCTGCAGTGCATTGAGTAACCAGAATCAGCAGTCAGGCCAGAGACCAGCTGCACTCTGCGATCTACAGCTGTGACCAAGTAAGGCACTGGGAGTGACTTGAGGAGAGGAGATTGGATAAAGTGGATGTGATGGCTGATGACCTAGCAGCAGATCTGTTGTCACTTCAGAGTCATCAGTGCTTGAATCAGCTCACTGCCTAGGAGTAAAAGGTACCCAAAGCAACTGGAGCTTTGAGAGGAGGCATTGCCCAGATACTCCACTGATGGGCTCACTAGAAACACAAAGCTAGATCAGAGTCCTTTACAATTTCCTTTTTCAAATGTTACTTTGTTTTGTTTCTCTCCTCTATTTAGCTTCTTGGAGGGATGATCTATCCGTTTCATCTGCCCTGTGATGAGTTGGAGCCATCATCAAATGCATTTCATGTGTCCATACCACACAGTTTGTCTGAGCATTAGGTTGTCAGCCCTTTGGGGCAGGGGACATATTTTATATGCAGATTGTGTGCACAGGATCAAGCACTGGCTCACTGATTATCGGTTCCTGGTTAAGCATGGACAGCATCATGCTTGGCTCTGTGCAAAACACAAACACAGCAAAAATCCCTACCCCAAAGGGCTTGCAAACTAAAAGACAAACACAGAGAAAGCAGGTGGCACTGGACAGCCCAGAAAAAGGAATAAATTAGAATAGTTTTCTTATTTATTATTAATTCATTTAGCTAATAATGCCTCCCCTGTGGGGCAATGGGTGCTGGTCAGTAGCTGAAATCAGTCCTGAACTGGTGACATCAGTTTGGGGAGATTAGAGCCTTCATTTAAGCCCCAGCTGTACCCAGCCCATGAGAGGAAGCTGCTGCTGCTCCTCTTCCAGGTCAGGGTCTTAGAGCATTGGCAGGGTTGTGAGGGGAAATGCAGGTTCCACAATCATTCTACTGAGCAGAAAGCTCAGAGTATCCTCACTGGCATTGAAACTCACTGTCCAGCCCTGATCCGTGCAGTGGTGACATGATAGCAGAAGAGAGGCCCACCAACCAGGCTGGCTTGGCAAAGGTAGGGACAAGCAACTCAGCTGGAAGTGCGATCAGCCTGTTTTGCTTTGCTGATGTAACCTGTAAACACAGTGCTTGGTGAAACCCTATCTGCTCCTATCGTTTCCCTATTTAGGAGAATACACTGGAGTTTGCTGCTAAATTAACTCCTGACTCCTGGGGTATGATGTCACATGACCTTTATGGTATAAGGTTATCATACATTCCAGAGATGTATCCAATGGGAAGACAGGAATCTGATGTCATTTCTGCCTCCCTTTCCTATTTATTTCTGTTTGCCCTTATCTCTAAATAACAGTCAAGCTATAATTTCCCATTTGACATTCTATTGTAGAGTAAAAGTTTCAGATCTGTTTCCTTCCCCACTTCTCTCTCCTCATATCTTATTATTATTTGTATTAAAGTAGCAACTAATCAAGATTGGAGCCCCCTATTCTACACATACATTGTAAAAGACAGTTACTGTTCTGAAAAGTTTCAGCCTAAATAGACAAGTGAAATGACTGGGAGAACTTAAAACACTTCAACTGGAAAGTTTAAAGGAGATTATCAATAGGGCCCACCAACAAGAAAAGGAGATTCTAAACTTGACCTGGGGAAATTGGAGAGATCACTATAAAGGATGGGCGTTAGCTCACAAATACCTAGTTGTGTGAAAAGGTAGAGAAGGGGTTCAGCCAGGAACCTTTCTACAGATACCCAGCCTGCCATAATCACAGTTGTTTTTATCTACATCTTTCAGAGAACTAGAGTGTTATGACATGTGACCTCTTTGTTTTGCATCAGCAGAGTCAAGGCACACACTTTCCTGTAATATGGTATGTGTATGGTAGTACAGGTCAGGCATACAAAGAAGAATAGTACTACATAGCATGTACCTTGCTAACTTACAATGAGCCAATGTTTAGACTTTGCAAATCTGCTGAGTAAAAAGGACAGACTGCACTTCTGTCCTCTCACCTCACAGACACATTCTGGGTCCAGCCAAACTCTCCAGAAGCCGGAACTGTCCTAATAATGCTGAGTCTGCTGCCCCATACCATGTAATTATAGCTACAAGCGTCTTTTCCTACTGACTGCCAGTTCAAGTATTTAATGAATTCCAACCACCTGAGCCTGGGTCTTGTTTAGCAGAGCAGCCACTTCCCTCGTGTCCGAAGGGAATCCTGGTTTGTTCAGCTCTTGGAAGCTATGGAGTTTTACCAGTCATTCCTGCATGTCAAGAATAGAAAGGGTGTGGAGTGAGGGAATGCGGGGTGTGAGAGGAGAAAAAGGGCCTCTCATGATCGGTTAAAAGTTCAAGCACTGCCCCAGCTGTGTTCCTGCTTTTGATCTTTGGGAATCGGCATAACCCTTCCCTACTTGTCTCTTAGGGCTCCTTTTCACCTCTTTGTAAATACCGCAAAGGGAAGTGATTTAGGTCTTTAGGAGCACAAGTCCATTGACTTTCAGTAAAAAGTAGGCTCCTAAGTAACTTGGGCAGCTTTGAAAGTTGTCCCTGCGGCCCCTTATGATTGACCCCTGGCTGATCCTCCTGAGTCTTGGGAGGCAGTGCACAAGCAGAGGAAAGCTCCCATCAGCTCAACTCTTAGGCTTGGCAGCATAGGAAGAAACCTCAACAGGTTGTTAGCTTCCCGATTGCCACCTTCCGAGCTGCCACTCCGTTAAACCCCTCCCTGCTGCTGTTGTACCTTAGAGGCAAACGGGCTTTCCTGAAGTCCTAATAATTCTCCATGGAAATCCTTTGAGAGCTTGCAGGCCCACATAGCATGTGCAAAGGGGATTGTGAGTGACAGGCCTGGCTCGAAGGCCCAGGCTCGCCCATTTCTACCTTCCTTGGATAGTCATTTTGCATATCTGTGCTCTTCAGTTCACTCACTGCAGAGCTGTGCTCACTCGTGGTGAACTTGGATGTGCTGGCGCTGTTTATAATGAAGCAGGATGAGAGTTCTGGTTTGTTTCAATGTATTTGCAAATTCTCATTCTAGTGACACTTGTTACAGAAGCACCTGAAGACCCTTATGAGTATGTAAAGCTCATATGAAGCAAGAGGTTCTGTCCTGAGGAGCTTACATTCAAGACAGACAAAATGGGAAGCATGATTATCCCCATTAATTCTAAAAGGCTCTCAGATCAGGAGTACGAGATTAATATAAGAAGCTATCTCTACAGAATAGAAATTCTAGCATGACGCCTTCACTACAGGACCCTCCCTCCCTCCCTCTCTAACATCGGCTGAAACTTCCGCTTAGAGTCGAGTGTTCTGCGAAAAGAATGACTTAATTGTCAGAGAGTCCTGCTGCATATGGAGACAAAGCACACAAGAGCTTGCAAATAGAATCGACACAATATATATTGCATGTTTCAGTATATTCTATGTTGTGCTGCTGTCTCTTATGCAAAAACGCTACATTATTCCACTGCAAATGCTCCAAAGCCTGACATAAGAACGCTGTAGTATTCTGGACATACTGAAATATATATTATATATGTGCACACAAGTTACGTATGTGTAGGCATATCACATGTTGTGGTCTAATTTCTCTCAATATTGCATAACTGCTTGGGGAAAAGTAGGTCAAAATAACAGTAAACCTCAATTGGAAAAAGGCAGCTATTCCCAGTAGGAATGTTATCCAAATTAATGAAAGGTTCGTGCTGGATGAAAAATCAGACCCATCAACTTTTCCCTTCTTGAATAGGATCCACCTTTTTTACTGCTTTCTTGTGCTCTCGAAATGATATTAGGATATAGCGCATGTCACTTAGAGGAAATGCTGTGTAAACCTCTAAATGCCAGAAGCTAGGATTGGACGCCAGGGGATGGATCACTCAAAATTGCCTTGTTCTGTTCACCCTCTCTGAAGCATCTGGTACTGGCCACTGTCAGAAGACTGGATACTGGGCTAGATGGGCCATTGGTCTGACCCAGTGTGGTCATTCTGACATTCTTAAGCAGTGTAGCCTAGTGGATACTGCATTGGGCTGGCAGTCAAATGACCTGGGATCTGTTCCTGGTTCTGCTGCCGGGTGACCTTGGACAAGTCTCTTGCCTCAGTTTCCCTGTTGATAAAATGTGATTAATGATTCTGACCTCCTCTGTAAAGATCTACAGCTGGAAAGTGCTAGGTATTATTATATGGCTATGGTCGCTGCTGAGGATCCCAGTTTATTTTGCTTTCCAAACTATTGGCTTTCCTTGTCCTTTCTGCTCCTCTCTTGCTGAGCCCACCCTTTGCCTCAGAGATGTGAACTAGGCTACACAGCAATAGCCTCGTACCTGGAACTGTGTGCTCCTCCCAAGTCCTGCACTATCTTACTCAGTGACCAGTATACGATATAAACACGAGAGAGAAAGAAAAGAGAATGCCATTTCATCCAGCTCTGGGAGATGAGACTTGAGTTTCTACTTGTCTCTCATCATCATAAGAACTCTCTCTTTCTATATGTTAAGTTGACAGACTTAGGAAACTATATCCCTGACACACACACAAGTTTACCAGTCACATGCAGGTATAGCTGAACCAAAAGGAAACATGGCACTTTATTGCCCACAGCTCTTGGATCTGCATCAGAACTGTTTTGGGGGCCTTTCTGCTCTGACTTGCTCGAGGAAAGGCCAATATCCAAAGGTGAACTGTGCTGAGGAAGGAGAGCCCTGGCATGAGGGAGGTTACATTCTGACTTACACATCAGACATGAGGGGAATTGTTCTTCTCTTTTTGTATCTACGGTGGTGGTTGTGTTGTACTTCTACATTTTTTTTAAGGTTTCAGAGTAGCAGCCGTGTTAGTCTGTATTCGCAAAAAGAAAAGGAGTACCATATATCACATTGGTAGATGCGCAGGTGAACGAGCCTCTGATAGTGTGGCTGATGTGATTAGGCCCTATGATGGTATCCCCTGAATAGATATGTGGACAGAGTTGGCAACGGGCTTTGTTGCAAGGATAGGTTCCTGGGTTAGTGGTTCTGTTGTGTGGTGTGTGGTTGCTGGTGAGTATTTGCTTCAGATTGGGGGGCTGTCTGTAAGCAAGGACTGGTCTGTCTCCCAAGATCTGTGAGAGTGATGGCTCGTCCTTCAGGATAGGTTGTAGATCCTTGATGATGCGTTGGAGAGGTTTTAGTTGGGGGCTGAAGGTGATGGCTAGTGGCGTTCTGTTGTTTTCTTTGTTGGGCCTGTACTGTAGTAGGTGACTTCTGGGTACTCTTCTGGCTCTGTCAATCTGTTTCTTCACTTCAGCAGGTGGGTATTGTAGTTGTAGGAATGCATGATAGAGATCTTGTAGGTGTTTGTCTCTGTCTGAGGGGTTGGAGCAAATGCGGTTATATCGTAGCGCTTGGCTGTAGACAATGGATCGAGTGGTATGATCTGGATGAAAGCTAGAGGCATGTAGGTAGGAATAGCGGTCAGTAGGTTTCCGATATAGGGTGGTGTTTATGTGACCATCGCTTATTAGCACCGTAGTGTCCAGGAAGTGGATCTCTTGTGTGGACTGGTCCAGGCTGAGGTTGATGGTGGGATGGAAATTGTTGAAATCATGGTGGAATTCCTCAAGAGCTTCTTTTCCATGGGTCCAGATGATGAAGATGTCATCAATGTAGCGCAAGTAGAGTAGGGGCATTAGGGGACGAGAGCTGAGGAAGCGTTGTTCTAAGTCAGCCATAAAAATGTTGGCATACTGTGGGGCCATGCGGGTACCCATCGCAGTGCCGCTGATTTGAAGGTATACATTGTCACCAAATGTGAAATAGTTATGGGTGAGGACAAAGTCACAAAGTTCAGCCACCAGGTTAGCCGTGACAGTATCGGGGATACTGTTCCTGACGGCTCGTAGTCCATCTTTGTGTGGAATGTTGGTGTAGAGGCTTCTACATCCATAGTGGCTAGGATGGTGTTTTTAGGAAGATCACCAATGGACTGTAGTTTCCTCAGGAAATCGGTGGTGTCTCGAAGATAGCTGGGAGTGCTGGTAACGAAGGGCCTGCGCATCTACCAATGTGATATATGCCATCATGTGCCAGCAATGCCCCTCTGCCATGTACATTGGCCAAACTGGACAGTCTCTACGTAAAAGAATGAATGGACATAAATCAGACGTCAAGAATTATAACATTCAAAAACCAGTTGGAGAACACTTCAATCTCTCTGGTCACTCGATCACAGATCTTAGAGTGGCTATCCTTCAACAAAAAAGCTTCAAAAACAGACTCCAACGAGAGACTGCTGAATTGGAATTAATTTGCAAACTGGACACAATTAACTTAGGCTTGAATAGAGACTGGGAATGGATGAGTCATTACACAAAGTAAAACTATTTCCCCATGGTATTTCTCCCTCCCAGCCCACCCCCCACTGTTCCTCTGATATTCTTGTTAACTGCTGGAATTAGCCTACCTTGCTTGTCACCATGAAAGGTTTTCCTCCTTTCCCCCCCCTGCTGCTGGTGATGGCTTATCTTAAGTGATCACTCTCTTTACAGTGTATATGATAAACCCATTGTTTCATGTTCTCTGTGTGTGTGTATATAAATCTCTCCTCTGTTTTTTCCACCAAATGCATCCGATGAAGTGAGCTGTAGCTCACGAAAGCTTATGCTCTAATAAATTTGTTAGTCTCTAAGGTGCCACCGGTATTCATTTTTTTTAAGGGAAGTTAATGCTGGTGAACAGTCCCAACTTGATGGGCCTGGAGGTTTAAACCCTTCTCTGTTTGTTCCCAGAATAGGTACACCATGACCAGGGTTTGTGTATATCCTTCCCCAAACTATCCAGCCAATAGGCTTCAGTCCTAATTCGGAGGGACACCTCGACTAGGAATTATTGTCTGTGACCCATTTTATCCTTGGCTTTGCTGCTGAGACTGCCAGCAAGGGGCCCAGTCATGGTAGTGCTGGTTTTGAGATTTGCTTTCTAGAAACAGGCCTACATCTTGCCAAATAATTTCTCACGGGTAACCAAATTGCCTTCCGATGAGGACAACCTTTGGTTGCTACTGGATCTCTGATTTCTTTGAACCAACATCCTAGATGTTACTAATGATACAGGTGGCATTAAAATGGGAGAAGGGATCAGCAGAGAGAATGGACTTGGATGTAAATTAGAGGACTACCTCCATCAGGCTATCTTCTTGCTTCTGCTAGCAGGGACTGAGCTCACCATTAGCAGTGATTTGATGTGAAGTTGGGTGCCCTTTGCAATTTTACCCATGTGCCTCAGATCTACCTATAAACTCACATACAACCTGCAGCACTCCATAGTGTTGACAAGTCCATCTTCATCTCCTCCAAGCAGATTGTCCTGTCTCCATTAGTTTGTTAGTTCTGTGCTCACAACCCTTAGGGGACGAGTACTCTGCTGAAGCACGAGTGCTGCTGCTCAAGTGTGTGTCTGTAACGGAAAGAGCCACCATGGGGTAATTAATTCAGCCTAATTTATCATCTGCAATTACAAGTTCATTATTTACCATTCGTTTCTGAATGTGTGTACAATCCAATGTTTATTAAGTATTGTTTGTGTTGGAAATCTCCCATGTGTGTCTAATTGCCCTCTAACGTATGGAGATGAATTCTCCTGAATCTCCCCTCAATGCATCTGAAGAACCAAATCAAGCTGAAACAGGAATTCTTGGGCTCAGATAGAAGCTGTTAATCTACCAGTGATACCGACTGTCTCAGCAGTAAAATCAAACCCTGGCAAGCCAGAAAGCTTGGAGCAGAGAGGTCCAAAACATGTTGTGGGCCAGTGGTCTTAACTAGCCCAGAAAACAGGTTATCGGTTCTTCTCTATCTCCTCACAGAATAATCGTGACTTTATTCTGCAGCACGCACAGGTCTCTACTTTAGCAATCTGACTATTAACCAGGTCCTGCCCTATGTTCTGTAACATGAATGAACCCTCCAGTTCCTGGTACCTTTTTCCTTCAAAATCCAGTAGCGGACAAGGACCTCTGTGGCTTCTCTGGGCACATACTCCATGGCTCTGGGGATCTGCACATTCCACCCACCCCCGGCATTAACTTTCTCCCTCAGCTTGCAGCTATCAGCCATCTCAGCCAGCAATGACCTAATCAGCACTGGTCTTTAATTAACAGAAGGGGGCACTGTGAGGATATGAAACATGCCCTTCTGTAACTGGGTGTGTGGACTCTGGAGGTAACTCAGCACCTGGTCACTCAGATCCTCTCCAGTGGTGGTTAAAGCACAATAGTGGTTAAGAAGCCCTGGAGTGGTTGTGGTCAGTGACTGAGGCTGGAAAGATCTCTCAGGGACCAACACTACCCCATGACTTTCTGGGGCCTTATCCAGGATTAGCGTCCCTCATCTGAGTAGGAAGTTGAAGAGGGAACTGGCGCGAGGTTCGATGGTCAGGGAGAAATGGAAGAAATCCTTAAATGGTGGGTAGAACAACAAAAGGAGCAGCAATGGCCCATGCAGCTCATTCAACAAGCAGAGCAATGGTCCAGGAGGGAGTGGCAGGCAGAGCAGGAGAAGGCTCTCCAGGAATTTACTAAGGAGCAGATGGCAGCACAACATCAGATGCTGTGGAATCTGAGGTGTCCTGCGGCTGGGGGCGGCAGCAGACCCCAGGGAATCTGGCTGTGTGAAATGGCTCTCACAGACAACTCTGAGGCCTTTTTCTGACCTTTTGAGAGGATGGTGCTAGGTTATGGCTGGGATAAAGCATCATGGTCTTTGCGAATGGCTCCCTCTATGACAGACAAAGTCTAAGCGGGCGCACGTGTCCCTAAGTGCCAAGCACTACAATATAGCCAAGGCAGCCATTGTGGATAGAATGGGTCTGTTGTTGGAGTAATGCTGACAGAAATTTCGAGCTGTGAAATGGACAGAGGGAATACGGCCCAGAGCTTTCACGCACAGACTGTTGGGCTGGGCTGCCTGCTGGATGAGGCTGGAGGAAGAGATGGATGTGGTGAATTTAGAACAGTTTTTGCAAAGTTTCTCCAAGGAGACAAGCGTATGGGTGTGCCGGTACCAACTCTCAACTTTGGACAATGCGGTGAAGCTCACTAAAGAGTTGCATCCGATGAAGTGAGCTGTAGCTCACGAAAGCTTATGCTCTAATAAATTTGTTAGTCTCTAAGGTGCCACAAGTACTCCTTTTCTTTTTGCGAATACAGACTAACACGGCTGCTACTCTGAAACCTGTCAAAGAGTTCTTGGAAGCTGATTTACCCAGGAGAACAGTCTATCCCTTGTGCAGATAAGGAAGAAGACTGTAGATGCCCAAGGGGGGAAAGGGACCAAAAAAAGGTGGGAAGAGCTGTAAGGAGCAGAGATGACCCGTGCCAGCTGATGGGAGGGTGGGCACAGAGATGGCAGCCCCAGTGTTACTGAGCATGCTTAGTACAAGCCAAGCAGCAACTCCGAGGAGGCACATGACCCCAGATGTCCCCCCATTCATCGTCTCTGCTAAGGAGCCTTCCTCTTCTGCAAACAGAGGGGTATATTATCAATGCGGACAGCCAGTACATAGAGAGAGACTGTCCATAGATGGATGGCTGTTGGCAGAATTTTGTGGATGGACTGGGATGCCCAGGGGAAACGAATGGCTACCCTTACGGTTAATGTTGGCAGGAAATGGGTGAAGGGTTAGTGGATTTGGCGGTTTGCTGTTCACTCATGCGGTGGGACATTGTAAAAACCCTATTGGATGATAGCCAGGAAGGGCATTAAAGTTAGAATGCCTACATGGGGAAAGGAGACTGCCCATTAGTGAAAGTCCCGTTAGAGGTCAAAGGAGTGTTTAAATGGAAACTGGTGGGGATGGCAAAGGCTTTGACCCATCCAGTCATGTTGGGATTTGACTGGAAACCCTTCCCCTGGAGTGAATGAGGAAATTTCAGGAGACTATGGGGTTAGTTAGGGTGTGGGGGTGAGGGGATGATCAAAAAGAAAGATAGATTACAAGCCAGGAAGTTCAGTAAGAGAAGAAAGAATCCTGGGCAGAGTTGGAGATGGTAGAGAAGGAAGGGAAAACAGGGGCTAGTGATGGAGGCCTGTACCGATTTAGCCAACGAAGAAGGGGAGACCCATGTAGTCCCAAGAACAGACCAATATGAGAATCGGCCTTTAGACAAACAAGGGACAGAACAAAATATCCTGGAGAGTGAAAGGAATACAGAACCAGGAGTAGAACAGCGACAGGTTAAAGAGCGAGGTCGGGTAACGGAAGATCCTGCCTAGCGCCCTCAGTGTGAGGATAGATGGGCCAAGACCGACTTGTGAGGCCGGCCCCTACCCACACATTGTTCTTTGTGTGGGTGGACATCAGAGAACACCCATCAAGGGGCCGAGAAGAGACCCAAAGGTGGGGTCCCACACAGAGCAAGAAATGATAAGAAGAGAAAAGCTCAGACCAAGAGAAAACAGAGCATGGAGAAGAGGAGACCCTGACTGGGAAGAAAGGGGGGGGAGGTGCATAACAGGGGGTGTGGACTCAGGAGCTAACTCAGCACCCTGTTACTCAAATCCCCTCCCAGTTATATCAACTGTTTGAAAGATGGGCATTTGGCAGAAGAGGCCAATTAAATGAATGGAGGTTGGGGCTGATGGGCTAACTGGATGGAAGTATTCCCAGCAGCTAGGCCTATATAACCAAATGGAAGGAAGTGCTGGGAGGAAAGTTGGGAGCCTTAAGGAAGGCAGAAGTAGGCAGGACTACTCTCTCGGGGACGGATGAAGTACCAGAGCAGACCTTGTGATGCTTTGGAACTCCTCTCCTTCAGGGAGGTATTACTAATGGCTATTAGCCAGGATGGGTAAGGAATGGTGTCCCTAGCCTCTGTTTGTCAGAGGGTGGAGATGGATGGCAGGAGAGAGATCACTTGATCATACCAGTTAGGTTCACTCCCTCTGGGGCACCTGGCATTGGCCACTGTCGGATACTGGGCTGGATGGACCTTTGGTCTGACCCAGTATGGCCATTCTTATGTTTTAGAATCTCTACTGGGATGGAAAATCCCCTCCTTTTCCCCCACTGCACATTTTAAAATTAAATAATAATTGACGGCTCCAAACTGCAGAGGACTGATGAGTTTTTGTCAACATTTAACCCACAACTTAGAATTGCTTTAAGGCAGAATTTTATTTGTAGCTGATAATTAGTATATTAGAGATTCTCAGTGTTGGGACCAAGAAGAGTCTCCTTCAACCCTGGTGTAGCTAAAACAACAGCCATTAAGTTGATCTTCCCCCATGTATCCCGCATTGCTGCCTGCCCTGGAGCAGATCTGCACACGCCAAATGTCCACACACAAACCTTTTTCTACTAGGAACACCGCAGACTAGATTCAGATGTCTGCTGAGAAGTAGGATGTTTTCAAATGGCCTCAGTGAACGATGTGTTTGTTCTTCGTGGGATGTGGTGTTGGGGTTTTTTTCCTGGTTCTTTCCAGGGCTTGTCACTAGAAATCCTAGTGAAATTATACACAGAAGGATCCGTTGATTCTGTGTGCAGGGAACAGCTACTTTTAAACCTATCCATAAAGGTCTGCACTCTTATTTGTAAGGAATGATATTGGTCTATAAGCCAGCAGAGTCAAACATGTGGACCAGCAGCAAAATTCTATCAAAGAGAGCAGTTTTGTTCTCACTTGCTTATTGTCAGATGTTTAAGTTAAACAGGTGTTAGGGGAATTATTTTTTTTAAATGTTGCAACAAAAGTTTACTAGCCCTTTATAATATATATATAGTTTGCCAGCCTGCCTCTTCCACAGTTCCCAAGATAGCCTGCTCTCTGCTAATTTCAGTTCTGCTTCCATTTTAAAGGTAGGCTTGGAAAGACTAGATTTATATCAGTAAATGTTGATAAATGTCAATTTCACCATCCATGCACAAACTGAGGAAAGTATTTCCATTGATAACAATAGAGAATTACAGATAGACAAGTAAGAAAAATGCTGTTTGAGAAGTTATTAGAGTTTGATTTAAGGATGTTTACTTTGTATATTTTGACATGTGGTGGTGACAGCTTGTGTTTTACCTATTATAAAGCTTTAACTTCTTGAAATCAAAGTCTACTGTCATTAAATAATTGGCTGACCTGGCCTGTCTGAACCCCCACCCCATAATTTCCTGCAATTGTGAAAATTTAAATTGATAAACAATGGGGGTAAAAGCTTAAAAATTGATATCCCTTGAAATTTATATATATATATATATATATATATAAAATCGAATTCTGACAAGCCTATTTATAGGGCTTAGCTTCTGAATGCATCGTCAGTGTCAAAATGGCATTGTGAGGTTTCAGTCACACAGCAGAGTACCCTGCATATCTGAACTTGTGGCTGTCAGCTGGGAAAGAGGTATACAGTATAAAACCAAATTGGTGGCTTCCTCACCTTAGTCTCCTACCCTGTCTCTTGTCCCCAGGGCCTCCCCATTCGCTGGCATCCAGCCTCCTCTTTCTCTCTCTCTCCCTGCTCCTGGCCTGCTGTCTCATTTCATTCTGTTGCTGAAGAGCATGCTTTCCCTGTGGACATCACTCAGAGAGTCTGCTCTGCCGAAGACAGTGTTCATAGTGCTCTCTCCGAGCTCAGAGATTTTCCCAGCATTCATTTCAGGGAAGAACGTCAGCTGAGGCTTTAACAAAAACACATACTCTCCACCTTTGAGAAGTCTGCACCTTTCGGTCTCCTGAACCTCACCCTCTGACTTCCTCTTGCAGCCTTTTCACCTGGGCAACCAAGGTGAACAAGACATGGGGCATCATCAAGAAAGAGAGGGAGAGAATGCTGCTGTACCAGCTAATTCCCAGAAAGCAGAGTTCCCTCTTTGTTGTATTATTACACTGAGCATCGGAAATGCTCTCCAGCCCTGCAGGATGCAGCAGTAGCTACAGATACGGTTTATTGCCATAAAATGCTAATACACTGTAAAGATTGAAACATAGTCCTTGCCATCTCTCCCTTTGCTTCTTCTTTCAGCTCTGAGGGTGGCTTCCTTTTATTTTCCTGATCCCAGACTCTACTGATTGTATCCCTACACCCTTTACTTACCTGGCCTGGCAGCCTTCCTTTAAACCTGTTTTAATTAAATCAGGAAAGATTTATAGGGTGCTGGGTTGGGTCAGGGGTCCCAGGCAGTTTTGATACTTATCTGATAAGTAGGATTCTAATTCAGATGCTGTGTTGGAAGTTGTCAGATATTGTAATAAATCCCAGTTGCTGCTCTTAGGGAAAGTGAAAATGTCGTTTTCTTTTGCCTGTTTTTTAAGGGGCTGTGAGGGGATTTTTTTTGACCATAGATTCGTAGATTATAAGGTCAGACTGACCTGTTGTGACCATCTAGTCTGACCTCCTCCATAACACAGGCCATAGGCCTTCCCTTAATGAGTTACTCTTTGAACTAGAGTGTAGCTTTTAGAAAAAACATCCAGTTTTGATTTTAAAATTGCCAGTGATGGAGAATCTGCCACAAACTTTGGTAAATTGCTCCAATGTTCCATGATACTACTGGAGCAGTATTCCAGGTGCTCCTTTCAAGCAGTTTTTGCCATGGTGATCTTTAATCAGCCTAATTCAATCAAGCTGGGAGTTATTGAGATACTGCTTATAATCAGGAGTTAGCAGAAATCATGGAATAACTGCTCAGTGTCAGAGAGAGATTGTACCCAGAAGGTAAAGTCTGGTTATACCATCTTCAGATCAAATTTGGTATATTGGGAAAATTTGAGATAATAAAAATTATTTCTATGAAAGAACTATCATTGAATTAGCACAGTGATTAGCAGGTGTCAGAAGAGCATTTCATGAAGGAGCCTGTAGTTTCTGCAGGGTTGTGTCTCTGTATTTAATGAGTGTGGCTGTTATTGCTCTATTTTATCCAAATTAGCTATGGTGAACAGCTAGGAAAAATTTGGGCACCTGTGTTTATGGATGCTGTCTCAAAAAAAATTTTTATAAACAAACAAAATGTACCTAGATTAGGAAATGACAGAATTAAGGTCGCACAACCTTATATTCTTGTTCTGTGTACAGCAGGCTCTACAATGATACAATAATTAATAATTATGGTAGTCTTTAATTATGTGATCATATATTCATTTCCAGCCTAATTCTATGTACAGTGGGTGAGGTAGTTGTAGAATATCTTCTTTTATCCTTCTCGTTGAATGTGTGGCTCCACACTGTATATGCTGTGTGCCATCTAAATCCTGCACTGAATACAGCTCTGTAAATTTCGGTCAGTGAGTACTATGTATCTGTACCCTGAATGAGGTAGGGGGACAAGTGGAAAAAATAGTGCAATTCAAGACTAACAGGGATCCAAGAAATCCATTTTCTGCAGAAAAACACTGAATTTGGGTTTTTTAGAGACTGTTTAGTTTTTACAGTCTGTGGGGAAAAAAAACCAAAACATGTATCGTAGAACCCTGTTTATCTGAGCCTCCATTATCCGGCTCTCCATATTAACCTGGATCGGGCTGTCAGTTCCCTGCGGCTGGGCTCCCTATTGTGGCTAGGGAAACTAATGTTCAGTGTGTCATTTTAATTGTGGAAAAACATATTTTTTGTTTTTTGTTTTTTTTTAATCAGAGAATGGTGGTGGTGGGGTTCATTATGGATAACTAGGATCCCTGATCATAATGCATAAGTACAAGGCGGCCAAATTAAGATTGCTTGGGTATGCACCCCTCATAGTGATTGTCCTCTTCTGGAGGTAAGGGGGAAGAAGCCACTATCATGCTAGAAAGTGTTGCATAAATCTTTTATCCTTTGTGGTGGGCTACACCATCCTGCACCCTGACCTAACCTACCAGGTCTTTCTCTTGCACAATGGGGGGGGGTGTATTTCCCCCACCCTGATTGGTGCAGGGAGAGCCTTGGCCTTGCACGGATCACTGGGGTAAATAACAAGTTTCAGAGTAGCAGCTGTGTTAGTCTGTATTCGTAAAAAGAAAAGGAGGACTTGTGGCACCTTAGAGACTAACAAATTTATTTGAGCATAAGCTTTCGTGAGCTACAGCTCACTTCATCGGATGTAGCTCACAAAAGCTTATGCTCAAATAAGTGTGTTAGTCTCTAAGGTGCCCCAAGTCCTCCTTTTCTTTTTGGGATAAATAGGGGCATAGCTTAGGCAGCCTCTGGTGCGAGAGGCGTGGCCCACCCTGCCCACTCCCTGATCGGCTGGAATGTATGTTAGGTAAACACCCCATAGTAAGCGTTCTAGCGCCGCCCACTTCCCCGGCGGCCAATCAGAGCCCCGGAGCAGTTTCAAGGTTTCCCCTCCACTCTGAGCGCCTCTGGACCGATACAAAATAACAAAGCTTCGAACGTTGCAACAAAGTAACGGGGGGCGAGCCCCCCACCCCCCCCGTGCGCCGCCTTGGGCTGGCGGGTCTCCCCCCTCCCGTGTGATTTGTCCGGGGTTGCCGCTCCGCAGGTCGGGCTCAGCCTGCCTCGGGGGCCCGGGGAGCTGCTGCTTGTTTATCTGGAAGAGGGAGGGGGAGCCTGGAAACTGCGCCTGGGTCCCATTTCCTTTGGTGTGTGTGGGGGGGGGGGGTGGGTTTTTTTTTTTTTTTTTTTTTTTTTTTTTTTTTTTTTTTTGCGCTCCAGCCCCGGATTCTCCATGTTGGACCCGATCTGAGAAGCCCGGAGCCGCTGCTCGGCTTGCTTGCATGCATGCATGCAGCCTACTCCAGGGCATTTGCAGCTGAGGACCACCCCACACCTCCTACACACAGCACCCCCGCCCCCACCTCCCCGGGCCTCTTCCCTCCCCCAACCCCCTCCCACCCAAAGGATCCCCTGGATCTGTGGGATTGTTAGATGGAAAGCGGTTCTATCATCACCCAAGTGCAGAGGGAAGAAGCCCTGGTGCTTGCAAAACAAGGTAAGGGAGAGAAAGTTAGAAACTTTGCAATAAGAAACAGGAGGCATCTCTCTCTCCCCACCCCCTACTTTCACCCCCACCTCCCCAATCTGTGCAATGGTAGGGAGTTAACTCCTGATCTAGGCAACGTGGGGGCGAAGGGGCTGTTCCTGATCTGTGCAATTGGGGCGGGGGTGTCTCTTACACCCTTTCCCACTCGGGTTCGGTGCCATAGCGATGTTTAGCGACCTGTGTATGGGGCTTTGCTCTTCCATCTCTGCAGCTATGCGGGGCCCTTCGCCTGCCGTCTCCCCTCCCCCCTTTATTAATTTTTGCAAAAAGAGCCTTTGAAAGGGGGCGACTCAATCCAGTTGCAAAATCCTCACTTGACCCTTAAATGTGGTTGCGATTTTCTGCCTTTCCCCCCTCGCCGGTGGGTTTGTTTTTGTCGCTGTAATCGGCTCCCTCCCCTTCTTCCTCTTCTGTCCTGGGCGGCTGGGATTTGGGGAATTTTCATAAACATCCTAGTTATGTGGAGAGGAAGGAATGCCAGGGGCTTCCATGCTTTCCCACTCCCACCCCCCTTTCTGCTGAGCCCCCTGTGTCCCCACTCCCACCCCCCCTTTCCGCTGAGCCTAATGCCTGGATTTTTTTGCATTTGAAACGATTTATTTTATTTTATTTGCATCTGAGAACTTAAAACGTTAGGTTTGAGCTACATTGCTTCCTACTAGCTGCTGTTTGTTCTGCCCTGCATACAAGTAGGGTGACCAGACGTCTTGATATTAAGACCTTTGTCTTATATAGGCAACCTTCTCTCTCCCCCCCTCCCCAAGCGACCCAATTTTTTCACACTTGCTATCTGGTCACCCTATCTACAAGTGGGCGCTCTCACGTTGGGCTACGGGACTGGATGTGGCTCTGTGCTGACACCTCCAAACTGCCTTTTCCCAAACCTGGCGTTTTCCTAGCTGGTATAGGAGATTGGAGTGGGGGCAGTTCAATCCCAATCTGTCTCCTGCTTTTCCCATGCCACAGGCTGCTAATTTTGCAGGCTCCCCAGCATAGAGCGCCATGGTTTCATCATGGAAAAAACAAGGCTGACCCAATGGGCTTTGCCAGTTGCAGGACACTACGATTTTAAAGATCGATCCCTCTTTGGTTTATGTATTGAAAATCTAGCTGGAAACATGACCAGTTTAAATGTGCCCCTTATTGGTATCTCTGTAGTCCAGTTCTGCTTTAGTTTTTTACTAGCCACTAGTTTCATCTACCAGCGATAAAACCTGTAAGGTGGCTTTTGGGGGGGGGCGGGGAGGTGTTTGGAGGGATGAGATCTTGAAATCAGCTGTGCAAAACTGTACTTAGAGACAGTGAAGTGCTGTGACTGGAGGAGCAGGAATAATTAGTCCATTGTTTATTGGGTGTTTCTGATTGCCCTGGTGATGCGTTTGTTTGTGTGCAACAGAACATGGAATTGTCTCCTTTTTTTGAATGCTCTGAGATTGCATGCAGGTTAATTTGGGGCCTCAGTTTTTGCTCCAGGTCCTTCTTGCCAGTGTCTCCATGTTCTTAAAGAGGCTGTGTTATTCCTTCTAGGGCCAGAACTCTGAAAAAGCTCAGGGGTTGATTTATCTCCCTCCAACCCCATCGTCACAAGTGCTCAGGACCCATAGTTGGGGCACACGTTTTCCAAAAGAGCTCTGCTCCAATTTTTAGGCATCTAAATAGGGACCTTTTTTTTTTTTTCAAAGCGCTGGCCACCTGGCAGCTCCTGGTCATTTTTATTTTTTTCAAAAGAGCCAACTACTCCATGCGCCAGCCACTTCTTATGCTGCCTAAATGAGAGTTGCATGCAAGTTGGGTGTGCCCAGTGTTTTGAAATTGGTGAACTGTGCAAAAGTCCAGTAGATTTTTCCCCATCATGAGTGAAGGGAGTTTGTTTACCACCGTTCCCTTGAGCTGATTGGGGCCTACCTATGGATTAGCTCTTGGCAGGAATGCCAGAGATCTTGGAGGTGGCATTGGCTTTGAACTTGCGTTTCTGTTCTCCCCCGGCATCCCTCCCCTTTCTTCTTGGTGCCCTGGCTGATTCAGAAAGGTTTAATTGAGTGCCAGCATCTAGTTGCTACTCTGGCTTGCCTTGTTTCAGGGAAATGGAGGCTCATGGCAGTTGCCCAGAGAAACACTAATTTGGGTGGAGAAATCCCTTGCAAACAAACAAGTTGGCTCTATTTGGAAGTTGGCCGTGAGGAGGCCTGTGTGTTCTTTTCCCTTTTGTCTCAGTGGGTGGCACAGTGAAGGAGATGAATAATTCTTAAGTATTTTACTAGTAAAACTTAATCTTGATAAGGAAGTGGGAACAAGTGTGTTTTTTGGAGAGTGATTAACTGCAAGTCTGAGCAGGGGGGGCATGCGGCTTTGGATCCCCCCCTTTTTGCAGTTTGCTCTTGGACCCTGGCACAATGAGGTACTGTTAGCAGTGCTGAGTTTGGGTTTAGTGCAGACAAAATGGGTCCTTCCCCATTGCTGAGCCCCTATGGATTGTGTGTGCTGATCATCCCTTGGATTCTTGCAGACCCCAAATGACCACTTCAAAGAGAAATGTCCTTAGTGTCTGAACTCCCTATTATCTGCTTGTAGGAACAATGCAAACAGTTTGTGTCGTTGGCTTTTGGCAGTGTAAATTCCTCTTAAAGTGGAGGTTTCTCTGCTTGTGTGTGTGTGTGTGTGTGTGTGTGTGTGTGTGTGTTTTCCTTTTGGAGTTTGCCCTCAGCAATTCATTAGCGAGGTTTCAAATAACTAGTTGTTGGACCTTCACAATTGCAGTTGTAGAGAGATCCCTCTTGATATTTGACCTGAGTTTTTCCTCAGACCCCAGTCCTTCCCCCAGTGATCAGCACGGAAGATGGTTTGACAATCCTCTGACTTTCTTACTGGAATTAGTTTAGAAGAACACCACTTAATAGAAAAAATGTCATTAAGTCCATAATTGTCTGATGAAATAAATGATCCTTCAATTTTAGAGGTTTTGAATCTCTGCAGAGGAGTTTTGGGGTCTTTTCTCAATTTTTTTAATCTTGAAAATACAGACACAAATTTTAAAAAGGCATTCTCATTGTAGGTGAGATTTGTAGTTAAGGATAATTTATTGACTCGGTAGGAGCTGCTCCTGCTACCTTTGGGATGTTTACAGAACAGCAAAGTTTTAATGGGGTTTTCTCTTCTTAGAAGCTGTGATTTATGTGTAAGTGAAATTCTCCTTTCTATAAGATCTCTCTCCACTCTGGCTCTAAATGTTCAGTAGCTTCCCAGCCAGAAAACGTATTTCCTCCTCTTCTCTTCTATATGTTTCTTTGTGGTTTAAACACAATATTGCAACATGTTTAACTCAGTCAGCAGTGCTGGGACTTTGTGTGTGTGTGTGTGTTTGTGCGTTCGTTTCCCCCCCCCCCCATTTCTAGGAACTTCCCAAACAGATTTGCTTTAGGCGCCAAAAAAAAAAAAAAAAAAAATTTGGGCTGAAATGTCCCCAGAGCAGATCCTCGGGGAGGAAAGTATGTGTTCCTTCCATATGTCTTTAGGGAGTACGTTTCTTCGGTACCATAGAGGTCAGTACCAGGTGTACACACGCCACCCCCTCCCCGGGGTGGGTGGTGTTCCTAAAGGCTGGGTGGGTTTGGGCAGGATTGCTTTTCCTGTTGAAGTGAGCTGTAGCTCACGAAAGCTTATGCTCTAATAAATTTGTTAGTCTCTAAGGTGCCACAAGTACTCCTTTTCTTTTTCCTGTTGAGTTATTCTCAGAGCTGGATTTTGATTGCTGCAAGGGATCAGGATTTCTGGTTGTGACAGCCATTTTTGGAGTCAGATCAAACAGCAACGTGCTGTATCGGCTCCTCTGTTTTGAAAAATGCACTGCAAATTGCAGTGTTCCGGGAGGTAACTGACTGGGGTGTGTGAGGCCATTTTAAGATACATTTTAACCAGCCCTTTCAATCCATTTACAAAATAATGGATTGGGAGCGGCGTTGGTTGACCCCTCTTCCCTTACTCCCACAAAATAGCTTTTCTCTCTGATTTTATTTGTTGAAAGAGAGGCACCAAAAACCTTGTTTATCATGAATCTGGTACTAAAATGTGCTCCTTGCTGATTTTTGCAGAAGATCTACAGTTTGGAAATGTTTCTTACAGCTATAAATTATAATGGCATTATTTGCCTGGGAAGGACTAAGGACGTAGAGAACACAATGCCAAAATGTCCATCAAGAAGAATTGTCTAGTGGTTAGAGCAGTAGCTGGGGACTTGGGAGACCCAGGTTCAATTCCCTGCTTTGCCACAGACTTGCTCTATGACCCTGAAGTGGGACCCACAAAGGTACTTAGGTATCTACACCCCAGATTTACATGCCTAATCCCAGTTTTGGCTCCACTGTGATCCCCAAAACTCCTGCCAAACCCTGTAGGTCATAAACTGGCTCAAGTGCCTAAGTTTTCAGGATAACAGTTCCTTCGAGGCCTATGTCCTGCCTTTATGCAGGCACATCAGTGTCTTCTTCTAGGCACCTGGACGCTTATGTCCCGCCTAAGCCCCAGAGCGATTAATGAACTGGGGGAAGATCGATTGCATATCTGCCTATGTTGAATGCAGGGTCCAATCTGGTAGGCATGCTGAGAAGCTGCCTCCAGGATCAGTTCCCCGTCAGAATCCAGCTGGAGGAGGAGATGGGGATGGTGCCCACCTCAAAATGTTTAGCCCAGTGGTTAGAGCACCCACGTGGGATGTGGGAGACCCAGGTTCAGTTCCCTCTTTCTGCCAGAGGGGGAGAATGGATTTGAACAGGGATTTCCTACCTTTCTGGAGAGTGCTCTAACCACTGAGCTAGGGGGTATTCTGATGTGGCGCTCCCTGAGGCCATGTCTACATGACAGAGGCCCAACTGTGTCGCTCTAGTGCTGTAGTGTAGACGCTTCCTACATCAAAAGAAGGGGTTTTCCCATCAGTGTAGCATATCCACTTCTCCAAGAGGTGGTAACTAGGTTGACGGAAGAGTTCTTCCTTTGACTGAGTTGCATCTACAGTGGGGGTTAGATTGACCGAACTGTGTCACATAAAATTTGTTCACAGCCCTGAACGACGTAATTAAGTCAATACAATGTTTAGGCATAGACCAGGATTTAGTCTCTCCTCTCCTGTTAAAGCTGTTCCACTTTGTCAGATACTTAAGTCACTAGGCCAGAGAGAGTGATGTATAGTCCAGTGGTTAGGTGGGAGACCCTGGGAGGTGGGACACTTTGGGTCCAGTCCCCTTGCTGCGAGCTGTCCTGTGTTATTTATCCACAGTGGAACAGCTTCAGCAACAGAGATTGAGTCCTCCCCTCCAAATAGCCCATAGCTCAGTGGTTGGAGCACTCTCCTAAGAGAGGGGTTTTTGACCAGGTGTCTCCCTTCTCCCTCTCTGGCAGAGAGAGGGAATTGAACCTGGGTCTCCCTCATCCCGGGTGAGTGTGAGGCAGGCAAGAAACTGCTTCAGTGCCTAAGCTGCTGGACTCCAGGAGAGGGGTTCCCAATCATGACTCGCTAACAGAGCTAGGTGCCTCCCTGCAGCCTGGATTTAGGTGCCTATCTCTACGAAAGGGGCAAAGGCTTAGCATGTCCCCCCTCCCCATCATCAGTATCTCCCATTGGCTAGCTTAGGTGGCTCCCCACCTACAATGCTGGCTTTGCCCATCGTAAGGCACCCGGCTCTCCCCATTCATTGTCTTTGGAGCCTGGTTTGGACTTTGCGGATTATGCAGGGGGGTGTTCCCTTGAATTTCTAGGTGCCTAGAAGTTAGGCACTGTGAGGTTGAGTGTTGCAACACCTAATTCCCTTTGTGGATCCCACCCTTAGTTGCTTTGTCCTCAGTTCCCCGACTAGCCGAGTAGCGCTGCTCTATCTCAGGACGGGTGGTGAAGATAAGAGAGTGTGGTACTTGGATATGGTAAGGAGGGCCATATAAGTAGACAAGATAGATTTTGCCAAGGACTTGTGAATCCCCACACCCTTAGACCTTGTCTTATACCTTTGACCCTTGTTTTACAGATTAGATCATCACAATGGTTCTTTCTGGTATTATAATCTCTGAATCAACGCTGGGATTTCCCCACAGATGTAGTCATGCCAATGTAAGCTCCCTAGTGTAGATGTGACTTGCATCACCACAGGGTGATGGGCATTAGGTATATGGGGGCAGGGGGTTACACCAGGAGTTTGCATTGGTGCATCTACATCAGTGGCAGAAATTCCAACATAGGCTATGTATTGTTGTTTGACATATACATTGCAGCTGCACTTAAAAGATCACAACCAAGTTGGGGCCTGTTGTGCCGGGCGCTTTACATGTGATAAGTGACCGCTCCTGCCCTAAAGAGTGTATAAACTAGACCATAGCATCAGCCTCACAAAATAACGTCCCTCTGGGCAGAGGCTTCTGGGTTATAATTGGATTTGCCTCTTACACCTTGTCATGTGCTTGAAATAATTTGGGATTTTCCTTCTGCTTCTCTATAAATGGTGCTTCCCTTAGAGAAGCAAGTCCCGCTGGGTATTGATTCAGTGATATAATGCAGTGAAAGGCCATTGTTGTTTTTTAATAGAGATGCCCATTAATTAGGCAGTGATTACTATGAGCTGATGGGGAATCTAGCATGGTGCTCCCCACCCCGTAACCTCGATCTGCAAACCCAGCCCCGGCTGTTTAAGAGGGTCACACTTCCCGCTCTTAGTTGGTCTCTTCTACACCTAACTCATAAACAAGGGCACTTTGCATAGGCGGTGAGAGGCGCAAGGACAGCATGGGCTCGGGTACCTTTGGGAGGATTGCAGAGGATGTGCAATAAGAGCTCTCTGGTTGTAGAACAGAGAGGCCTTTTCCTCTTAAATACATGATTGATTCCCTCCCCCCTTCACACCATGACTCCTGGTTTCTTCCCGCAAGAACCTGGAGTGGTGTTGGGCTGTGTTCTCTTTCGTCTCCTCTACGTGGTTATTTTGTGCTAGTTGTGGCACCATCGATGGAAGCGCTAGTGTAGAGAAGGCTCCAGGTGACCATCAGCGTTTTTCATGCCCTAGGGGCGAGAAATTACAGGCTTAGATGACCCAGTGTTTAAAACATAGACTGGCCCCTGATGCCTTGTCTACACTATTGCTTTTCCCTCCCCTCCCTTCCCCCCTTTGAAATTGCACTCGCATTAGCGACGGGAAATAATTCAGAAAAGATTAATGTAGGTACGGCCTCTGTGCTCTTGGGGTGAGGAGCAGTGTCTTTTGTTGGGAGAGACCCTGGTTTGCTCTGGAAGACTTAATAATCCTTAGCACTTGCATCATACTTTTCAATAGTGCAAGTGCCCACTAGATTAACTGTGACACTTCCCTTCCTCACGCGGAATTGCGATCGTCCCTGTTGAACAGAGAGGTGACTTGCCCAAGGCCATAGCGGGAGCCGGTGTGCTCTGGGATTATAACCCAGGAGTTCCTGGATCCCAGCCTCACGCTCAGTCCTCTGGACCTTATGTGTCAGGACTTAGATGCAATAAATGGCAGCTGCATAGATGAGACCAAGGGCTGGGATTCTCCAAATGGGAGCTGGGTGCCCCAAATCCTGGCCAGGATGCTCAGCCAAAACTCGATTGTTCTCAGTCACAGACTAGTTAATTTGACTCGACTTCTCTCTCCTTAATGCAGCTGAGGAAGGAGAGATCTACGACTTGGATTTTAAAGACCCTGTATCCCAGTTTCAAATATCTGTCACAGTCATGGTGTCTCTTTACTCTGGCTAAGGGCTGGTCTACACGGGAACTTAATAAGCATAGCTTCTTCGCTGAGCGAGGCAGCTATGCCAGCCTCACCCCTGGCATAGACTCTGTGAGGTTGATGGAAGAATTCGTCCATCAACCTAGCTGCTGCTGCTTCTCGGGGCAGTGGATTACCCTACACCAATGGAAGAACCCTTCCCATCAAAATAGTTAGTGTCTACACTGGAGCTGGATTGCTGTAGCATATCCAGTGTAGACAAGCCCTGAACTTCTCCAGCCAGGCAGTTCGGCCTTACGACGGTTAGTGAAGCTATCCTTGTCCCTGCTCCTCTGACTTTGGGCACCTCTGAGTTCCAAGGAAGACTTTGTGAACTAGCGGGTTGGGGTGAGACGGCATGTTGTCCTGAAACATTGGCCCATCTCCTGGCCTGTGGTTGAGGTTCAGGAAAAGAGGTAAGAAGCAGAAAAGCATAATCCTCACCCAGTTTCACACGCTGCTCCTAGAGACGGATGTGTAACCTTCCAGAGCTGGAAAAACCCTGGGTCATCAGTGTCTCCCCAAATAGCATTGAACCAGTTTTGTAATCTCCTCTTAAGGTGAGGCTGGACAGAAATTATATAGAGGAAGGGGGCCTGTCCACTGTCTTGTGGAGGAGTGGGAGATCATATCTGACCCAGGGATCATGACTGAGACCTGGAGTGTTGGCTGTGATCATTAGCTCATCTGGGTGCTTAATGGAAGAAACTCACCCTGCCCAGCCACTGACCTCCTCCCGACAGTGTGTGCAAGGAGGAAGTCCTGCGAATCAGACTTTGAACAAGCTGGTGGGTGGGGGAGGGTTATGCTGCACGTCCCAATCCAAGAGGAATTCCTGTCTGTCTGCTCTGTTAGCCTCTGCTAAACAGGTTTAAGCTGGGGGAGAGCCTGTGTGCTGCCTGGCTCGTCCTCACCAGTTGCCTTGTGCTAGGTGGATGATTGAACTGGCAGCTGCTCAGCCCCAGTGACGGTAGCTGTGATTCATAGGGACCGGACCAGCTGTGTGCCAGGCAAAAGCCATGGCTTCTCCTGATGTAACTTCTCTCTAAATCTGAGTGGAGGCTGGCATGGAGGATGGGAGAGGCTGGGGCATCACTGGATGCTGGGTCACTCTCCGTGTGAAAGTAGGTTTCATTTAACACGGGGGTGCCCTGTGACTGAAAGCCGTTTTCCCCCGGCCCCACATCTCTGCTCCAGCAGGAGAGATCCCTCTTCAGCCCTGCTCTTCACTGTCTATCAAACCCTTCACCTGGGGTTCCAGGGGCTGGGCCCTGGGGTTTCTGTGTTTTGGGGGAGTGACGACACTGCAGTGAGATGTGAACTTTTGTAGTTTGAGGTGAATGTGTCGCTCCGGAGTCCACTGGTTCCTGAGAGAGGTTTTTTTTTTTTTTTTTGGCTAGGGCTAGAAGCAAGTATCCTTTTTTTTGATCTAACCATTTTGAGGAGATGATCCATTTGGATTTGTTCTGGCCTTTTTTAAAAAGGAAAACCCAACAAGCATGTGCTGCTGTCTTCTGTAACCACAGTCACCTGCTTGGGGGTGGTTGAACTTCAGTGTTGACAGCTGCCAGTCTGCAGTCTGGGTGATTGTGCTATGCGTCGCCAGAGACATGGGTGTTAAAAACGGCTGAGCCCATCTGAGGTTTGTCTGTCCCTTGGCTTCCACTGGGGGTGGGAGTTACAGGGCTAAAATCCTTCGTTTTGGAGGCTGGCTTCAGGAAACCCTGAGCGTATCCTGGGAGCATCTCCACTAGTGTCAGAAAACATACAGAACTGCGTGGAAGGGTTTGAATTATGTTTCAGGGCATAATCTCCTGTCCAGGGGGTATGGACTTTGGCACACAGAACGCCAAAGTGTGTTTATTCCGTGACTTGAAATCAGTCAAGCTGTGTATTTATCTCCAGCTTCCAGCATCCTCGTTCATTGGGTGTTGCAGGGTTGTTATGGGATGTTGGATATTTTACTCCTACACACAGCCAACATGCTGCTAAAATCTTACATCTCTCTTCTCCCTTTGCCCCGCTTATGCTGTGCAGGTGATTGAGACAAGTTGGAAGTTCTCCCTAGGGCAGGTGGGAGACGCTGTTGGGATGTTTAACAAATAAACGGTACTTTTTACATGTAATTTCTTTGCTTTGACACCTTAATGACAATTCCCTGGGTAGGGAATGCACTGGGATTATTGCAAATCAACTCCCTTTGTACCACGCCCAGCATCATGCCTGTGCGAATGGCCTCTAAGCACAGAAACACGAGCCGCCTCCCCCAGATATCCCTAGCTCTCCCTCTCCACGATGATCCCCTCTGTGAGAGGAAGCTATCAGCGGGAGGCAGCTGTGGGCTGCCTGGACAGAGTGACTGGTCTTTGTTCTGAAAAGTTGCATTGAAATAACGTTCAGGGTCTGGCTCATGCCAAGGGATCTGAAGTTGAGGAGTGGGGCTGGGTACTTGTCACAAGGGCTGGGCTCAGGGTGAAAAGTATCAGAGGGATTGCAACTGATTTGAGGCTCAGAAGCTGCACCGTCACTTGGCTAGGGTGGGTTTAGGGTCTGTTTAACCCCCCCCCCATGCAAGGGGAGGGTCCCTCGGTTGTGAGCTCTAAATCTCCCCCGCCTTGGGAGCTGCAAAATCTGTGCAAGGGGAAAGGTCTCCTGCCCCTTCCCAGCCCCCCCACCCCCGTCCAGGGGGCTCTTAGTGCTTGCAGTAGCCAGCCCCTTGGAAGTGGTGACACGATATAGTAGGGGCTCTGGCATGTGAATAATTCATATCCTGGAGCTCCCTGCCTGCTCTGAAGGGCTCATCTGCTCTGGGACCTATCATAATTCCTTTCTGCTCTGGGGCCTCCTCCCTTACCGCTGTGGATTAACCCCCCCTTCCCTCTCTTCTGCTCTGCAGCGTCCCAACACCCCCTGTCTGACCTGGGACCCCACTGCTTGTCTTGGGAGTGAAGTTGCAGAGAGAGGGAGTAAGGAAGCTAAGGAAGGATGCAGCGGCTCCTTTGGAGCACTGCAATCCCACATGCTCTGGGAGCAGGGGGTGTCGACTTTCCCTTGGCACTGCTTGTTCCTGGGCCAGTGTCCTCACCGGTCAGGCAAGCTGTCAGGAGCCAGAGACCCTTCCTCCCCTCTGCGTCTCATCCCAGGGGTCCCTCTCTGCTGCGTTGCCCTGATCTTCTCACGCCGGGAACAGGCTCCAGACAGAGGGAGTTTCCACTCGGGATTCCTAGAAGGAGTAGCTAGTTCCCCCTGACCCCACAAAGAGAGACGATCCCAATCCCTTCCTGACTCTGTAAGCTTGTCCCTCCCATCTAGCAACCCTGCTGTACGGGGCCTCGGGCCAGGTCACTGAGACGTGTTGAGGATGCGCTCGGTGTATTTTTGACACTGAGTAACTGCTACGTGCGTCGGCAGCAAACGTATTAAGTGTGGGCCTGGAGTGGGGGGGTGGATATGTGGGGGAGTGACAGAATGGGGGGTTCCCCTGTGTGCCTCATAGGAAGTGAATCGCTGTCCTGTTGCACCAAGAAATGGGTTCCCCAGGGGCTGAAGTAGGAGGGCGAGTCTGGTTATTTACAGGGAAAATCAGGTGGGGGTGCTACACTAAAGCCCCCACCCCCAGGGTACAGAGTGGTGGCACTTTGGCTCCTGAGGTAAGTTCAGTCACCAGCAAGATGCGCCTCTCTGCTCTCCCTGCAGTGGCTGGGCCTGGCCCTCCCTGTGGTCATGCCTTACCTTAGCCCAGGATTCTTGCCTTTCATTAACCTTCAGCTCAGAAATCAAGGGAGCAGCTACCTTGAAGACCCACTCCCGCATCCCACTCTGAATGATGGGTCCTCGAACAGCATGGCTCTGGAAGGGAAGTGGCGAGCACCCCACTGCTTGCAGCATCTGGCTGGAACTGCCACCATGGAGACGGAAGATCCTGAAAGTAAAATTTGAGGTAGACAAATGAGATGAAGGCCGCAGTATGACAGCACCCTCTGTGCCAAGATACTATGGTGATGGGTGCTCTAGAAATACCGGGATTGGCAGGGGCTGGTGTTCTCACTGCGGTGACTTGTCCAATTTCTTTTTCCAGCTCCAAGTGCAAAACTTTTTTAATCTCTTCCTCCAAACCATTGTTGTTGCAATTTGCATCCAAAGCTCTCTGGACAGGAGCCTCTGCTGTGACCAGTTGCTGCTGCTGCTCTGTCCTGCCCTCCAGCTCCCAAGTGTCCTGCCTGATGGGATTTCATGCTGGCAGACTACATCACCACCCCTGTTCCACGGGTTGCAGAGGCCAGCCTCCCTGGCGCTGGGCTGCCGCTACTGCAGAGAGCTCTGGGACGTGCCCGGCAACGTCCACCTGGAAAACAATGAGGAGAACTTCAAGCCAGATCCGTTCTTGCCCTGTGCTGGGAGCCCATGAGGAGCTGGAGCTGGTGCTGCTATGAGGCCTGGAGCAGTTTGGGGAAAGGTGTTTGTTGGATCATAGAAGAAATTGGAGTGATCCATGCTGTGGCCAAGGAAAAGGTCTCCATTGACTTTGGATTCTTCTCACGAATGGCACTTGGTATCCCTCAAACCCTCCAGCTCACTCTCCTTCTCCCTGTTCCTGATCCTGGCTCCTTTGGCACAGATTTGCCACCTTTATGAGACCAGGGATCTGTCGCGGCCTGTCATGGAGAGCAGCCATCCCAGCTCCCTGCTGGGTGTTGGACCTGTGATAGCAGTACCCAGGGTGCCAGCTCAGGAGAAATGGTTGGATACCCATATGTACCACATCCTCCTATACCTTTGTCTCTGGTTCCTTGTTGCTTGTCTCTCCCTCTCGAGAGCTGCGTTGGAAACTGGGTTACTATACCTGCCTTCAGTCTTGGCTATTTTGAGAGCTGCTAGCTGACTCATGCATTGACCTTCGCCATCATGTCCCAAAACGTTGATGCACCTTGGCATATACAGTAGGAAATACAGGATTTTGCACTTAATGTGTTTTGGCCCCTAAAGGACCCAGTGATGCTGGAAATGCTCTGGAGTCTCCATTTGGGAGCCATATGGTAGCTATGTTCCTGACCCTGTTATGCCATGGGTTGGGAGCTGGCTCTACGGAACCCACTACCCATCTCTCTCCCCCTTTAAAACACACACGTGTTCTCAAGCCACTGGTTCTCAAGCCCCCTAGACAAATAAGCATGTAACAGAAGTTTTTGATTAGCAATAGTGAGATCAGATCACAGACTAACACATAGCGGAAATCTGGTTTTAAAGTAATGCAACCCCCGCGCCTGACACACAGGGTCTGCGTCGCTCTCTTCTCTTCACAGCGTCAGGCGCTCAATCTATTTATCTCAGCAAAGAGAGGGTTAAGGGGTGGCTTGATCACAGCCCGGAATGAAAATTTGCTAACGGGCTCTTCAGTCTGGCAGCCAGAAGTCTAACAGAATCCAATGGCTGGACGTTAAAGCTCGACAAATCGAGAGGGGAAATTAGGCACCTGTTTAACAGCGAAGGGAATTAACCATTGGAACAATTTTACCAGGGTTTGTGGTGAATTCTCCATTACTGGCAAATGAGGGAATTCAGGGGTGTCCTATGGCCTGCGTTATGTGAGAGGGCAGACTAGATGATCGCAGTGGCCCCTTCTGGCTTAGGAACCTTCTAATGTGCTTTGGGATGGTTTGGAGCATTCCCAAGCTAGGGCTCCTTGCAAAAACGCTTTTCTCAGAACCACCCCGGCAGCCTGACCCCCGACCCAGCACAGAAGCTGATCTCAACTTGCCTGCTGTTCCTGGAATGCACGTGTGAGCCACGTTGGGGGAAAGGTGTGTGGGGAGGAATCCCATGGGGCGGTGACTTGGGGCACGCGTGCTCTCTCTCTCCCCCCCCCCCCTCCCCCGGGCTGGGCTGGGCTGGGGAATCATTGAGAGTGAATCAAAACCTAACAAGTGCTTCCATCGTGGAGTCTTGCTGGTATCCAGGTGCCTCTACCACCTTCTTCTGTCTTCCTCGTGGCCGGCAACTTGAATCCTTGCTCATACTGCCATACGCAATGCAGCTGGGTCATCGTCTGCCTCAGTAGCCCCAGCCTGTCCTCCTAGTCCTGCTATGGCCAGCTTTTGCAGGAGGCAACTGTTGCAGTTTCTTCTCGGGCTCTGGGCGGTCACTTTGCTAATAACACGGTTAAACATTGTGTGCAGCTCATGTCTCTTCCTCGGCTACCAACTCAGCTGCAAGGACCAGGCAAAGCTGTTAGAGAGAAAAATACGTGGGAGGGTTGGTTCTGCAGGCAGGTGCCATGATATTGCTGCAGCTAGCTCCCAACATGGGATGCACCATCTTCTCTGTTGCAAGGGTCTGCCACCACTGCAGATGGCTGTGCTGGAACTGCTGCTCATTAAGAGATGGGCGCAGGGAGTGAAACCTCCCAAAGCGGTTGGGTTGCTGGAGCCTGGTGGCTGGCCCTGAGAGAACAGGGATAATTTGGAAGGCTAATTGAGGTAATAAAGTTTAGGATCCCCTCCCTACTTTGCACATACTGTCTTTATCATCAGCTAACAAAGCCCCCCTTGAGCCTCCTTGCCGACTCACTGTCTGCAATTGTCCTGCTTGCTTCCGGGTGCATCAGATGGATATGCAAATTCAGAGAGGGAGCTGGGTGGGGTTGTGTTAGGGTTCAAGATGAGCATAAAGCTTAGAGAGTGGAGAAGGCCTCTTGAACTGCTCATTGGCTAGTGTGTATCAGCCAAGTCGCCTCCTTCCCCCTGCCCAACATGAAAATAGAAAACCACAACTTGGAAAGATTCCCCCAAGGTGGGAGTGGATCTATGGGTCAGGCGCTAATTGCAGGAGAAGGGAAAGAACTGATTGGGTTCCAGGGTGATCTGAAATGTCCCCAGGAGTGAGAGAGTGAAGCCAACTGGACACAGGACACTGAAGTCCGTACTTTAAAGAGAGATTTTTTTTAAGGCTTGTCTCCACGGGGAGTTATTCCAGAATAGCTATTCCTGATGTACTCCAGAATAAGATCAGCACTTGCATGTGGAGGTAATTGGGAATAGTTAAACTGCTTTATATTCACACCCTACCTTAGTCTGGATTAATTTTCATGTGTAGAAATGTGCTTGGTCTTTGGGGTTCCCCTGCCATGCCGCCTTCTCCATTTTCATGGCTACTTATTGTTAGCGATTGATTTGTTTTAGAGGTGAGCAGGTTTCCTTATTGAGGGGGCAATTTACCCTGCCCTGAATGTTAAGCATGGAGTAACTGGGCAGGGAATATTCAGTAGCATTTAGTAGCAGCCGCTACTGGAGCTGGGATACTGGACACATTGGGCCCACAGGCTCCTGTGATGGCAAATCTTCTGTTCCTATATCGTCTTCGGCGGGGCATTCTCAACGTTCATTCCCCTAGAGACACGTTCCTGACACGTTTGGGTTTGGAGAAACCCCAAAGAGCAGATAATGCAGTGATGGGGCTGGGAGCATCTGATCTGGAGACTTGAGTTTGAATGTGACCTGGGGGTTCTTGGTTGCCAGTTGCTTTGGCCGTTGAGCTTCTGCAGCTGGTGGAGGAGTGAAAGGTGCTTCCTCCCTCCCAGTATTTAGCTCAGCGTTGTGAAGGAGACGGGGAAAGAGTTTCAGCCCAAAATGGAGGTTTTAAAAAGGAAATTTCAGATCCGCTTGTGAAGAGATTCTCTGACCAGGGAGGAACGAGGAAATCCAGCAGGCGTTAGAAATTAATCTTAGCCCATGAAAGGTGCTGGGTGTGTGTGTGTATTTGTTTGGGTGGGGGGGGCTGTTTTGTTCCACCCTTGAAGGCTACCCCGTGAAAGGCAGAGCGCCTGTCAGTTTCCACCTCGTACCCTGTGTGCCTCCTGCTGCCTCTAGCTCTGGTACCTCCCTCAGCACTCTCCCAGCACCCCACAGAGCCTGTCCCTTTGGATTGTCAGCAAAGCAAACAGCAGGTTTATCATTAACGGATCCCAGCCCTGAGCGTGTTGGGCTCAGGCAGGGGTGACCAGAGGTTCCAGCCCTGCTTCTAGCTGGCACATCCATTGCAATGGTTCTTGTCACGATTGGGAGCGAACCCCTGCATTTGTCTCTGTAAATGGGAGGTGGCTGGTACGAGGAGACCATTGGCCCGTGATCCGTAAGACTAAAGTTTTACAGACTCTCCGGAGCCAGCCAGTTGCCTGCCCGGTTGCCACCTCTGTGCTGTCCTATAGCTTCTGCACCCTGACCCGGAGAACGGCTCCCTTGGTGTGGGGCCAGGGCTCTTGGGAGGGGAGCCATCGCCAAGTGTGACTGGGGTGATTAATGCCATTTAACCTCGTCTGCCAGAGCACGGCGCCAGAGAAAGAGGAAATGCTGCTGCAGTTATCTTAGAGGCATGGGGACACAGCCTGATCTTTCTAGCTGCCAGGAGCCATCGCAGGGAGCTCTAGACACAGATTATTGATTGGTTGGGGTTGCTACTGGCCCCCTGTTCCTCTTCCCAGTTACAATCTTGGGGACACTCTGCTCAGATCTCTCCAGGATGGGACAGGGATGAAGCCTGCCAGGCGAGGCACCCCCAGGTATGTGCTGTGAGCATGCAGATCCATGAGGCGCTTTCAGCCCCCTCAAGAAGGTACTGGTTGCAGGAGAGATGACGGGACTTGCCCAAGGATACACAATGAGTCGGTGGCGGAGTTCATGGTGGGAGAATTCTTAGCCCTCAGCCCCCTGTGCCTTGCCGTGACCGTGCTGCTTTCCCGTATGTATTGGGGCTTCAGTCAGGGTGGCTGCACGGCGGCGCTGATGTAAAAGTCTCTTCACATGGGTTTCACTACAACTCGCCAGCCTTTCTGCCTGCTCCTCTGGCCCATGGGCTGTGTCTGCTGCACTGGGACAGGTTGATGCCAGGGCAGGTGGGGCACAGATAAGGAATGGGTGACTCTCCATTAAGACATTTACTCAAAGGGCTGCGTGTGCTCAGCGGCCTTGAAGGATTTCGGGCAATTCTGGAGCCCTGGGTGCAAATCCTGGCTTTGGGTCCCAAGAGCAGGTAAGCCCCACATCACCCCCGTGGTGCGTAGTACATTTGGCCTAGTGGGCAGCCTATGTTCAAGAGAGACCAGCGTTGGGGGAGTGGAGAGTTGGAAGAGTTGGCCTGTACACGGTGCCCGGAGTTGGCCTGTGCATGGTGCCTGGAGTTGGCCCGTCAGTCCTGTCATGCCCAGGTGCCCACTTGTGCTTGGATGCTGTTGGGCTTTAGCACCTGGTTGCTTGGAGGTGCCCGTGCAGTGCTGGTGACTCAGGTGGCACAGAAGGTGATGGGAATTCTTCTTGTCTTACTCTAAAGTCCAAGATGATATGCTGGGACTAGAGGGGAGCAAACCCTGGGGCGCAGAATGACAGCGGAGGGAGTGGAGCCAGAGATTGCGAGGGAGGGGCCCCTTGGTGCCCCGGGGCAGTGGAGTTGTGGTTATGGAAGGATGCAGTTTCCAGAGCTAGGCTACGGAGCACGGCCTGCTGACTGCCGTTCCTGCTGGTCTGACCATGCTGACTCCCGCCAAGTTACACCACTTTACACCAGCGTTAGTGAGGAGATCAGGCCTTTCATTTTTGGACTCTCTTTGGGAGGGAGGGATAGGGAGTCTCAATTGCACAATGGTCCCAGAGACGCTGCTGTTCCTCCCCAGCCCAGCGGCTCAGAGCCCAGGATGGCCTCTCCGCTCTGTGAACAGCTGTCTGGTTTTCTTGGGGGGAAAAAACCTTGCAGAGTTTTTTACTGCCTGGTGCCCAAGAATGGCTGGATTTCCCCTCGGGGGCTGCAGCATGTGTTGTCTCCAGCTCACCTTCCATCCAGGCTCAGTGACTGTCACTTGGCTAATGATCACTCTAGGGGGCTGTGAAACATGCCCCCATGCTGTTTTCCCCACCATTGGCTCTGAGCCAGGGGCTATTTATCTTACCCCTTGCACCAGCCTGCCAGCTCCCCCTCCTCCTCGGGGCTCCCCCTTCCACTCCCCACCCTTGGCTGCAGCAGCTCCGGGACATGACTGTACTTCAAAGGTGCTGGGGACTTGTGGGTCTGCAGCGCCACCTTCTGGTTGCTGCGCAACATTGCAGTCCTGGGTCCCTCCCAGTTTGGGGCTGGGAGGGTTGCAGCCTTCACGGTTTTGGCACAGGCTGGGGTAATGGGGAGGGATGCGTGGTGGTGGGTTAGCAGATGGATGAGTGAGGACCTTTGGGCTGAATCAACTCCTTCCTTCAAGGAATTTTGCCCACAGTCCTTTGCTTGGATTTCTGCTATGGTTCGTTTTTCAGGGGCTCACTTGTCCCCTCCTCCCAGCCCAATCCTGCCCTTTGGGGCCCATATTCCTCATTGATTGCAGCTCTTGTGTTAAACTGGTCCTCCAGACACGTTGCGGTGGACTGGATCTCTCCCGCCAGACCCTACGATACCGAGCGGTTGGTCTGTATCCCGCCTGGGGAGCTGGCTTTGTGCGGGTGTCCGTCTTGCTTACGCTTGGCTGTGGTTCTCTCCCCTTGTTCCAGGCTTGGTGTCCAAGTCTTCTCCCAAGAAACCTCGTGGCCGGAACATATTCAAGGCACTTTTCTGTTGCCTCCGCGCACAGAATGTTGGTCAGTCAGGCTGTGGTGGGGAGCATGCGCTGCACAAGGAGGAACCCAGCACCATCGCTAAGGTAAGGGGGCTGCAGGTCGGGGGGACCTGGAGCTGGGCTACCGACCCTCTAGACCCCTATGTGGAGTCAGACACACCGGACATGCCTGTGTCTTAAGAACAAAGCTTGTTCGTCATTGATCACAGTAAACCAAATGGCCAGGGAGTCTGGTGCTGTAGCCTTGCCGTAGACGTGAATGGAAGGAACTCTGATCCAAGCACAGCCCCCTAAAGTTGCACCCATCTCCTCCAAAGCTGATAGAGCGGGGGGGTGTGCAGGTATCCCCACCTGCTGTGATGGGGATGTTCCACCAGGTGGCAGCACTGGGCCCCTTCTCCATAAACAAGTCACCATATGCCATTGCGAGAGAAATACCTGCTGCAGTTTCTGTCTCTGAGCCCTTCCCTGCTTGATCTGTCTTAATTCTCATGTTCTCCAGCTGACCCAATGCTTGTCTGATTTCTTACCTGATTTCTGTCCCCTTCTCTCAGATGAGAATTACTGTAAGCACATGGCAGCAAATTGGAGGGGAGCTCTGTGCTGTCCCCGGATGGCGAGGGCTAAGGGGTGGGTTAGTCCCGTAGTTCAGTCGTGGCCACGCTGTCTCTCTGCTGCTGCCAGCTGTCACCCTAATACCTGTGTTTCTCCTCTTCTTTCCTGCTGTAGTCCGATCTGCTGCAGTGTCTTCAGTTCCAGTTCTACCAGGTAGGTGCTGAGCAGCCGCCGGGTATTTGTGTGGGTGGCCGAGATTCCCAGCTCGGATCTCCCAAGCAAATGCCCCTTCCTCTCCTGTAGAAACAGGCCCTGATCCAAACCAAAGTATCAGTGGGAGTCCTGTAGATTTTGCTTGGGTGTTGGCTCCAGCCCAGAGTGAGCTGCCTTCCCGAGGAAGGTGGAGAAGCTTAAGACTGTAACGTTCCCTTACTCCCCCTCGCTTCAAAGGCCAGTTCCCCACTCGTCCCTGAGCATCGTGGGATGGGTCGGCTCCTCCACTGGAGAAAAGGTATAAAGGTCACAATCTCTTAGCGCCACCATCTCGTTGCCAGAGGGTGTTGTGAAGGTCAGAAGCATAATTCAAAAAAGAACGAGATAAGTTCATGGAGCATAGGTCCATTGATGGCTATTAGCCAAGATGAGCAGGGATGCAACCCCATGCCTCTGACTGCCAGAACCTGGGACTGGACGACAGGGGCTGGATCACTTGATAATTGCCCCATTCTGTTCACTCCCCCTGAAGCACCTGGCTCTGGCCACGGTCGGAAGATAGGATCCTGGGCTAGCTGGGCCATTGGTTGGACCCAGTCTGGTCATTTTTATGTGCCACAGTCCGTGCAGCTTTGGCATGAGGTCTTTCCCCAGTCCCTGGCTGCTCCCAGTGGGAATTCAGGATGGTCCAGATGAGGATCAAGGAGGCCAGTAATTCTGTAGGGTGCTCAGGGTCATGAGGCAGTATTGCCCAGATATCTGGAAGGGATGTTTAGAGCAGTGGTTCTCAAACTTTTGTACTGGTGACCCCTTTCACATAGAAAGTGTCTGAGTGCAACCCCCATCCCCCCAATAAATTAAAAATTCTTTAACACCATTATAAATGCTGGAGGCAAAGCAGGGTTTGGGGTGGAGGCTGACAGCTTGTGACCCCCCCACGTAATAACCTCACAACCCCCTGAGGGGTCCCAACCCCCAGTTTGAGAACCCCTGGTTTAGAGTCTCCCTCCTGGTCCCCAGTGGAATTCTCTCTAGTGTCAGGACATGGATGGACACCCCAACTCAGTGTGAGATGGGGGAGCTGCTGGAGATGAGGAGCCTTCTCCAAGGTGTGTGTGTGTGGGGGGGGGAGGTGTCTGCTAGTTAGTTCCACTGGCCCTGATTTCCATGGAGAAGCCCCTCTTTGGGGAGGGGCAACTCAACTTGTGACCCTAATATGAGCCGGGGCCAGGGCTGCTCCACGAATCCCTCTGACAGCTGGGTGTGTATCTGCTTGCAGATTCCCGGGACGTGCCTGCTCCCCGAGGTGACTCAGCGGGACCAGGGCAGGATCTGCATGGTGATCGACCTGGATGAGACGCTGGTGCACAGCTCCTTTAAGGTGACCTATGTGCTTGCTCAGGGAGTAGGGTGGAGTGGTGGCCCAGGGAGGCTGCTGGAGGGAAGAGACGGTGCTGTGGGCAGGAGCAGGTGGATCTGGCTCTCAGGAGCTGGGTTCTGAACCACTGCTAGCCATGGAGAATACTTAATCCCAGATCCAGTGAATGCCCAATGACCGGGTGACGCATCGTGGGCGCCGAGGGCTGGGAATGAGGCGTGAGATGTTCTTGGGGGGGGCTGGGGCAGCAGCGGAGGTCGGGATCCGCTGCGCCCCGTTGGTGGGACAGCAGAGCAGCTGGGGTTTGGAGCGGGTCCTGGAGGCTGTTCGTGCAGTGCTCCTCCCCTGCCAAAGCAAAATTCTCCAACACCATCTTCCCCCAGACAGAGCCAGATGCATGTGGAGACACCACGGCATGCATGTTCTCGGTCTGGTTTCCTGCTGCCCCTCTGGGGCACTGGGGACCCTCCTCTGCTGCTCTTGTGCTAACAGATCTCTTGATTCCTTTCTCCCTCAGCCAATCAACAATGCTGACTTCATAGTGCCTGTGGAGATAGAGGGAACCTTGCACCAGGTAAACGAGTCCCTCTGATTGGGGGGGTGGCGCTGTGATCAGGATCCATTTCAGGAGCGGGGCCCGATCTGTCCTGTGTGCGAGGAGGCCCCGTTCCCCAGAGCCATGAAGGATCTGCGGAGGCCGTAGCCCGGTTCAAGTAATCCAGGATAGGCTGTTACCAGGCAGCACGGCCTATTCTTGATTACTTGTTTCAGGAGGCGGCTGCTGGCGCCGGAGGAAGATGGACTCGATGGGGCTGGGTTCGGTGACGGGTGTGGCTGGGGGAGGGGACCTGGGCTGAAGCCCACACGCTGGCTGCAGTGATGAGCATGGGGCAGCCCCTCTGTGCTGCTGCCGGTGCTGCTCCAGCTGGTTCCCAAGGGGCAGCTTGGGCAGGCGGTGCTGGGCACCCGACTCCATCAGCCTGAGAACAAGCCCCAGGCCAGTGCTGGGGGCCCTCCCCCACACACTTGCCAGCAGAAGCAGGGAGTCCGAGCATTGCCCCAGCCTCTCTCCTGCCCCCTGCTGATGGCCCCTCCCCTCCTTAGGTCTATGTGCTCAAAAGGCCCTTTGTGGACGAATTCCTGAGGCGAATGGGGGAGCTGTTTGAATGTGTCCTCTTCACTGCCAGCCTGGCCAAGGTAAGGGAAACCGGGGGTGGGGGGTGCTCCCCACGCTGCCAAGCAGAGGGGACGTGGTTGGGAGAGGTTCTCTGTGCTGCTGGCCTGGCCATGGGGAGTCTTCTGAGCTAGCCGAGCCGCTCCCTGCTGGCCCCGGCGCTGGGCTGCGGGGTAGGGCGGGGAACCGAGCCGGTCCCCCCACGTGCCGGCAGAGCCCGCTCTCAGCAACAGGGCGCTCTCTTGCTCTTGCCAGTACGCCGACCCGGTGACGGACCTTCTGGACAAGTGCGGGGTGTTCCGCGCGCGGCTCTTCCGGGAGTCCTGCGTCTTCCACCAGGGCTGCTACGTCAAGGACCTGAGCCGCCTGGGCCGGGATCTGCACAAGACGCTCATCCTGGACAACTCGCCGGCCTCCTACATCTTCCACCCGGAGAACGCGGTGAGCCCCACGGCTGAGCGGAGTGGAAACAAGCCGTGCCCCTTTGAGGATCTGAGCCCAGCCTCTCTGTGGGGCTCCGGCTGACCCTTCCCTCCCCTCCTTGCCCCCTTGCAGGTGCCCGTCCAGTCCTGGTTTGATGACATGGCGGATACGGAACTGCTCAACCTCATCCCCGTTTTCGAAGAGCTGAGCGAAGCTGAGGATGTTTATACCAGCCTCGGCCAGCTGCGGGCGCCGTAGAGCCTCCAGTGCTCTGGCAGCCCATTTCTGCAGGGGACTTTCACTCAGTGCCTTCGCTAGCAGCCGGGAGGAGGTGGTCAGGCAAGGAGTCAACTCCTGGGCCCCAGTGGGAGTGCCAGTCGCCCCTTGGACTGGGGTGCAGGGCAGGATGTTGGATTGCAAAGCGGGGAAATCTCTGTAGCCCTGGGCACAGGTCTGAGCCCATCCCCTGGTAGCCCTGGGGTCTCTGCACTGCGGGATGCAGGGCTCCCCACGCTCCGACTAGCAAATGGGGCTCTGCTTCCTGCCCCGCTCGCCTCCCTGATGCACAGCACCTGTGGCCAGGCTGGGAGCGGATTCCACATGGGGGGCGGGCCTGGCTGGGTGACTCCTGCCATAGGGGGTGGGGAGGGTTGTGCATCCCAACGCCTCCCCTCTCCCCCCCATGTGCTGCTCTGAGAACAACTGCCTGAGCAGCCAGCCAGTCTCCCAGGACGGCGCTCTAGCTCTCCAAAGGGCAAACGCCAGCTGCCCCCGGCCCCAGCGTCCCCAGCCCCTGGAGGCGTTCTGCCCGGCGGGGTAGCTGCTGCGACACCTTTCCTGTGGCTTTCTCCTAATCTTAGTCCCTCCAGTGCGGTGCCTCCAGAGCCCTGCCTTTGCCATCCCCCCCCCTTCCAGTCTCATCCTTCCACTTGGAGCAACTGATCCCATTCCCTGTAATCCCCTCCCCCATGATGCATCTCCTGAGGCCGCTGGAGCTGGAGCCAGGCCTGTCTGTGGTCAGCATCCCACTCCTCAGTGCCCCCTGGTGAGTTCCAGGCCCAGGGGGACTTGCATCCTGAGGGAGCCTCTCCATCCTCCCTTGTCCCTTAGCCTGCTCCTTCCAGGAGCTGGATCTCCAGCCCGACCTGATTCCTCCTCCCGGGCCTGGATCCCAGCCTCGGGCCAGCGTTGCTCTGAAGGATGTTCCTGGAGCAGCCCCGGCTGGGCCCCGTGACTCCCAACAGCTGCCGGTGCCCAGTGAAGCAGAGATCCTTGCCTCAGACCAATTGCCACTCAGCTCCAAAGGAGGGGGGAGATGCCGAGTTAACGGGTAACTTTAAACCAAAGCCACACTCCACCTCCCTAGCTGGTTTAGCCCAAAGCGGGAGCCGGGGGGCATGTTTGAGCTGTGGGGAGACGGTCACATTGGACTCGCGCGTCTACAGTACAAAGCAGCACCCTCCATCTAGGGGACCACGCCCACAGACCTGCCTTAACCGCTGTCCTCCATCCGGGGAACAGGGCCGACGGGAACGCGCTGCTTCCTCCACCAGCGGGCTGCCGGGGTGAAGACCGCAACATCCCCTCGGGAGCCACCTATTTAGTGCAACAAGCCGCTCACTGAAGTCCCAGTGTGGTGACATCTTCAGCTTCAACAGCTCCTGCGGGTGGCCTCAGGAAACGCCCATTGGAGCTGAGCCCCTTGGCGATATGAAACTTTGGCACCAGCCTCCTCCCCCCCTCTCCCCCCCCCCGGTCTGCATTGTGCTGAGCCTACTGGCTGACTCCACATCTCTCTCGGCACAGCTTGACTTCCCAAGAGCAGCCTGGCGAGACAGGGCCCTTCCTCTGATCTCCGGCTCGCTGAGCTCCCTGCATTCCTTGTCGGTTCCACAACACAACCCCGCAAGGCCCGGCAGAATCTGCCCGGATGTAGTTTGTGGCCTGTCATTTCCGTGGCCGCCCCAATGAGCAGTGGCTGCTCAGGGCATCTCTGGCATTGGCAACCACCCTTCTCCATCTCGGTGCCTTCCCCTCCCTGCTGCATCTTCCACTTCGGCATTTCCAGAGAGAACCTGCTCTTCGTCCAAGCCAAATGTTGACTGGGTCGCAGGCAGCATCACCTTTCCTGGGGGGTGACCCCTGAGGGGGCTAACGGGAGGGCTGGGGCGCGGGTGTCGCTCTTTCCACATGGCATTGGGGCCTGGCGCTCAGTCCCTCCGGGCAGCAGGACGGACTCTGCGGGGCTGTTACACCGTCAAGTGCCATTAGGACGTAGGCCGGTGCCTGCTGTGCCAGGGGCACCCCTGTCTGGGCCCAGCCCCCGTGTCTGAGCTGCTTCACTTCCGTGGGCAAGATCCAGAGGCAGCTGTGCCTGCGGCACTTGGCTTTAACTTCCCCATCGCCTTCCCTGGTGGGCCCCCACTGTGAGCTTTGTGGGTCATAGGGGACCAAAGCTCTGAGCCCCGTGCCTGGCTGGGCCCTGGGGCAGGCCGACCCCCTTCTTGCCCTCGTGGGGGCGTTGTTCTCAGGCCCGGCTCGGAAGGGCCGGGACCTGTCAGAGTGACTAGAAGGAGCAGGGCCGACAGCTAGGCTTGGGGTCGGAGGAAGCTGGTGCAGTGAGTGGGACCAGTGGAAACCCCCTACCTGTGCAGATCTCCCCTGCTCCTCACTGTCCGGGTCCCCCTTATAGGGGAGATCTTAGTAACAGGCCCACGTGTGCCGGGCGCAGGGACTCTAGCTCTGCACATTGTAGAGGGGAGAGCAGCCCGGAGACCAGCAGCAAGCAGTGGGATAGATGGGGTGGCGGGGGGACACCCTGACTTATAATAAATACAGGTTTCCTCTCCCCCCTCGAATTCCCTCCCTCCTCGGGAATGCAACTCTCTTTAAATCGAGCTTCTCAGGACCCTTCCTCCTCTACCTCTGATGTGGCTTGAAATGCCCCTTCTAGGATGTGAAATTGGTCCCTTGTTGGCTTCCCGTCCCCCCAGGTGGGGGAACCACCACACTCCTGTATTGTAGAAATTTCCCAGCAGTGGTTACAGCATCTGACCTGTTCTCCCTGCCTCTCCCCCCATCCTACACACACACACACCTGGGGGACCTCCCCCAGCATCCGGTCCAGCCCCACTCTTCTGTTGACTCAACGGCCTCTGGTGAGTTACCCTGAAATGCCCATTGCTGTGGGAAATCCCCATTCCCTTGTCCTGCAGCCAGGAGCCCTGAGGACGGGAGAGTCTGGCTTTGGTGCTTTGACCGGTCTCATGTCTCTGAAGCCCCAACTGGCACCAGGTGAGCCTCAAAATGCAGCCCGGCCAAGGCCTCAGAGCTGGGCTTCCCCAGGCCTCCTTCAGCATGTACATGGTCACCTGCTTTCACTGATTTGCCTTTTATATGGGGCCATGTTCCCCTAAACCCCTGTGGCTCTGCTCAGGCCCCCCCCCCACTGCAATGGGGGGGTGCCCCATCTCCCATGGCAGGGGTCCGTGCACTGAGCACAACAAGGCCCTGGGGTTCCCTCCCCCCGCCAGGGGCGTAAAGACTTCGGTTGCTTTGGGTCACTTCCTTTTGTTTGTTACATTTTTGACTTATTCAAATGAAAAAACTTGAAGCCGGCGCCACTGTCTCGGTCTCTTTCTATTTTTGGAATCTTTGTATTAACTGCGATTAAAGCCAGGAAAGGAAAGTGAATCGGTCTGGTTATTGGCTCTGCTCCGTGCTGGCCAGGGGCTGCCTGCTGCAGTGGATAAGGGCCTTGCTTTTTTGTACTAATTGTCTGCCCCTGCCCCCCCTACAGGCTCAAACCAAGACTGAAGGCCCGGTGAGCTGAGTGCTGCATAGACAGACAGACCCCACCAAGAAGAGCTTAGGCCCAGACCCTCAAAGGTATTTAGGCTCCTAGCTTCCATAGACTTCAAGGAGTTGGGCCCTTCCATCTAAATACGAGGCAGGTGAGGGGAAACTGAGGCACAGAACGGGGACGTGACTTGCCAAAGGTCAACAGCAGAGCCAGGATTAGAACCTAGGGCTCCTGAGCCACTGGGAGGGGGGTCTACCCTCTAGGCAATGCTCCCTGTGTTGACCAGAATGCCGGCAGAAGCCCTGAAAGTGGGGAGTTGGCGTGGAGCAAGAGACGGATAGAGAGCAGGTGCCTAGGACGCAAAGGTGCAGCTTTGGGCTGGCGGTGGGCCAAGCCTCTGGCCCTGGATGGGGTTTGCTAATGAGGCCCCATGGCTGGGCGGGGGGGAGTGGCGGGAGCTGGGAAAGGCCTAGAAGCTCCTGCTGAATCCCCATGGCCTGTGGCAGGGGCTGCCCCATTCCAGGCCCTGGGCCGAGCATCCCTCCCCGCTCCATGGGATCATGGCTGCCGAAGCCAGGTGGGGGAAGGATGATGCTGGATCTGTGCCCCAGAGCCAGCGAGTGCGGTGGGGGGCAGGCGGGGATGCTCCGTCCCTTTGCTGGGTCAGCAGCTTCTGCTTTCCCAGAGTCGTCCCTGCCCCAGCGGCCGCTAGGTTAATGTGATCCGCAGCATGAGCCTGGGAGCTCGCCCCGAGTGTTGCTAATTTCCCGAAGGTTGCTCTGCTGGTGCATTAGCTCCTGGTTCATGGTCATGTGCCTCCTCCCCCGCCCCCCCTTGCAGCAAGGGGCCAGCTCTGCAGGGAGCAGAGCAGGGAAGTAGCCCCACGGCTTGGGGCCAAGGCCGTTAACCTCCTGGCATTGGGGCAGCAGGAGCTGCTCCAGCTCTGGGGATGGCCACGCACGGCCCAGGACACTCAATAACCTACAGCTGCAGGCCTGGTCTGCTCAGAAGATGCTTGACTTATCACCAGCGAGAGCCCAGATGTTTGGCACTGGGATGGGCCCTATGCTCCGGCTGCCCCTTTAAAGGGGGGCAGGAAGGGTTGTGGGGAGTGTCCAAGCCCTCCAGCGAGGGGAGGATGGAGACACCCTGGGACCCCCTTTTCTGGGCCTGTCCCCTTTATTAGTTGCTTGTCTTGCTGCTGCTATTCCACCTCTCCTGTCAGTCCCCCCCACTCCTCCAGCCATCACTACTGCCCACTCGAGCTGCCCACTTCAGGGCTTGGCTCCTTCCCCTCCTCACACTCCCCCCCCCCCCCATCTCCTTCTGCCTCGATTCCGTGTGTCGCTCGCATGTGGTTAATTTTCCCCCTCCTCTTTGAATTATTAATCAGCCCGAGCACTTTAGAAAAATCAATGGGAAGAGGGCATGGAAGGAGGAGAGCCAGGCGGGGCTGACCTTAGCGTCCCTGTGTCCTCCCCCGCCCCTCCCCTCCCCCTGCCCTTCAGTGCTTTGAACAGGAACAAATAGCTGCTTTCCCTCTGCTTTGCCTATGTCAAGCATGCGCCCAGGCCAGTGCTCATTGGCCAGGGTCGCCCAAAGGTGGCTGAGATGCAAACTCAGGCAAATATAACACCTGGGTCGGGGCACGCCGGGTGACTGGGGCTGATGCCAGCAGCTGTTCCGGGGTCTCCTCAACAGCCATTTGCAGAGGACAGCAGTGAATTCAGGTGAGTTCCAGCCTGACTTTGGGATGGCCAAAGACCTAGATGAGCGGCCTTAGGGATCAGTCCTGCCTTGGGCTGGGTGAGGGAGAGGGCCTGGCTGAGATGGTCCCAGATCTGTGACGCTCAGAGAATGAAACTTGAAGCCCCCTCATTCCTGTTGGGCTCCTGGTGCATAATGCCACCACATGGCTGTTTAATAAGAGAACTGGCAAGTGCCCTTCGGTGGTGACTCAGGGAGGGAAAGAGGAGTGAAAATTAGTGAATCAAGGTAAATCTAAATGGGGTGGTGGGAAGAGATCCCAGTGGAGGCAGGAACCCGTCCATCACTTGCTCCTCAGACAGGTGGAACTGGTGCCAACCAAGTGTTGGATCGGGGAATGCCATGCCAGGTTTCTCAGTACTGGGTTATCCGGTGCCACATAGGGAGGGGAAGTCTGGCCCTGGTGTTTCCCCCCCCAGGGGCTCGGCATGAGCAGACTCCTACCCTGCAGCTAAGTGCAATGGTAGGAAAGGGCTGGCCGTGCCTGTGTGAACGGCATCTGCAAACTCAGCCGGGCCTAAAACCAGCACATTCCTGGCTAATCAAATCCAGCTGATGGTGTCTCACCCAGCCAACTCTCTCCTAGGGCTGTGGCTGGGCCGGCTCCCTGGGTCAGGTTACACCATCTGGCTTCAATGACTGAAAACTGGGGGAGAGCAGTTACAGTTTGGGCGGCCATGAGCCCGGCCCCTCTAACCCATTCTCCTCCAGAGCCTGCAGTCAGGGCGTGGCCCTCCCTGCAGTGCAACGGGCAGCGTGGCTAGAGCAGGGTCCACGCACCGGCTGTGCCCAGGCCAGTGTGCTGAGTAGCTGGACCCACCCCAGGCCGGGCAGGCAGGGAGCACCCAGTGGGCAGGAGAGATTCCTGCGGTGTTCGTAAGTATCCACAGGGTGCCCTTGGGTCTGAGCCCTGGCTGCGGCGGTGACGCCACTGACCCCGATGAAGCTAGAGGTGCCCAGCCCAGCCAGGGCAATGGGGCTGCCCCAGGATCTAGGGCATGGAGAATGGATCCAGAGCTTAGAAAACCCTGATCTCTGCTGGGCGCCATGGCCGCTGGTGCAGGGAGCGGGGGACGAGGCTGCTGTGCAGTGTGAATGTGCACCTTGGCCTGACTCCGTTTGGGGTGGCACAAGAACCAGCTGGGTGGGGCCCACATGCCCTAACAGCTTCCATCTGCTGGGGGGGCAGGCCAGGCCTGGGAAGGAGAATTCCTCCTTAAAGGGGCCATGGAGTCTTCCAAACCCTGGCTGGCATGACTCGGGGAATTATCCTGAGGAGCTGGTGAGCTGTGGCTCCAAGGGAAAGCCCCAAATCCCAGGCACCAGCCTTTAACATCACTGGCTGGGGGTGGGGCAGATCCCCAGTGCTGCGAGACACATGGGGCGGGGGAGCTTCTCCCTGGGTGTTGGCGGCTGATTCACCCTGCACGCGCCAGTCATGAGGAACTTCCACCTCTCCTGGCCCTGGGGGCGTGGGGGGGCAGGGAGGGGCCAGGGGGAGGGTGTCTCATCCAGAGAGTGCCCCCTGCTTAGCAGCTTGGGTTCCATCTTGTGCGATTTGGGGGATCCCCTACCCCACATCCCCTCACTTCACTCCTTTAATTCCCTCCCTTCCTAAAGCTGGGCAAAGCTTTTACAGAAGCTTTATAAACCTCTGCCTCGCTCAGCTGGGATGTGTGCGGCTGTCCTCGGGCAGGAGTGTCGGGGGTGGGCTGCTCCTCTGGGCTGGCCTTGGCTCAGGGCTGACTGTCTCCTCTTGCCTGGCAGCTCCCCGGCGAGTCCCCAGCGCCGGGCGCGATGGCTCTGAGCGGCATTTTCAAGGCGGTTAACAACATGCCCGGCATCATTGTCTGGAGGGTTGAGGTAAGTGGGGCGCGTCTCCCGCCCTGGGCTGGGATCCCTTGGAGCTCGCAAGCTAAGTAGGGTCTGGCCTGGTAACTAGGACTTGGCTGGGAGACCTCCAGGGTGCAGAAGGGGTATGGGCAGTTGGCTGGCGAGTGCTTCCATTGGGCCACTCATCTTTTCCCGTGGCCCTTTCATGAGGGCTGGGCTGGGGTGCGGTGCCCTGGCCTAATTCCAACTCTAGCTCTTCACGCTGTGCATCCCTAAAGTCTCCAGTCTGGCCTCTTCACTTCCTGTCCGAAATGATGGTGTAGCATTGCTGGCTGTTGGCACAGCTGCCCTGTGCCACCCCAGGGGTGGCCGCATCTGGTGATCCATGTGGGGTACTCCCATAAACAGCTGCTACGCCCTTCCCCAGGGGTGGATACAGTCCAGTGGTGGATGTGCAGTACTTCCATAAACAGCTGTCATTCCTTCCCCCAGAGGTGGCTGCATGGTTGCCCATCAGCAGGCCAAAGCTCACCCCCAACTCCCTAGGCTTCTGTCCAGATCCCCAATGGCCCAGCTGGCTCCCTCCCTTCTGGTTCTTCCTTTTGCCAGCCATGCCCTGTCTGGGGGCCCTGGGCAGCCCGTGGGCTCTGGCCAGCCCGCTGGGGAGAGTTTGGCTGGGTGCGGTGCTTTTCCCCTTGAGCCAGATCACACTCAATGCACCATTTTGGCTGAGCTGCTCGGGGGCTGGGGGGGAGGTGACGGACGCTCTGGCGGGGGGGGACTGTTGTGTGCCCCATGGCTGATGCCAGGACAAGGGGGAGGCTGCGCTGGTCTCAATGCACTTCTGCCTCCCCCCAGAAAATGGACCTGGTGCAGGTGCCTCCGAAATCCCATGGCAGTTTCTATGAGGGCGACTGCTACATCCTCCTCTCGGTGAGTGCCCCCAGGGCTACAGCAACCCCTGCTGGTGGGGTAGGCTCATTAACCCCCCAAGCCACCGACCTGCTGGGACTCGCTCCAGGTGCTGGTGGTAGAATCGGCTCCAAAGGGTGATGCATGGTGCTGGGAATGAAGCATCCGGTACTCACCCCCTGGGCCCCTCGCTTTGCTTTAATCCCGGCGGGTGTGGGACAGACAAGCAGCTCGGGGAGGCTGCTTTGCAAAGCTGATCTCTTCCATTTCCTCCCTCCGCCCCCCCATCTGCCTTGGAAGAGCAGCAGAGAAGTGGGGGGGAGGGGGAGATAGAACTAATGAAAGGCGAAAGCAACAGCAGTAGGTTTAAGCCTGACAAAAGGAAATGCTCCGCACGACGTCCTGTTAGCCTGTGGGACTCCCTGCCACATGATTTGGAGGCAATCATTCCAGTTAAAATTAGTGGCGTGAGTGAGGATACAGCAAGGAGGGCTCCTCTGTTTCGGCTTCCAGGCAGGCATTGACAAACTCATCCTCAGTTGTAGAGGGGCAGGATGTCAGGAAGAAATTCCCTCCCTCCCCCATGCAGTGGAGCGGGGCGGCATTTGCCGGCTGGGATCCGGGAGTACCTAGCCCCCAGCAGTCCCGATGCAGGATCAGCGGGGCAGAGACTGGATCACTCCTCGGGCTCTGTCCCTGCTGCAGATCCGGCGCTCGGGCAGCGTCCTGGCCCACGACATCCATTACTGGGTGGGGAAGGGCTCCTCGTGGGACGAGCAGGGCTGCGCCGCCATCTACACCACCCAGCTGGACGACTACCTGGGTGGGGGCCCCGTGCAGCACCGGGAGGTGCAGTGCCATGAGTCGGACCTCTTCAAAGGCTACTTCAAGCAGGGCATCATGTGAGTAGGAGGCTGAGGGGCCCTGGTCCCGGTGGGTCTGACCCACCAACCCTCCTGCTTGGAGTGAGATCCCTGTCCCTCCATGGGGCTCCGGTTGCCCACCCCAGCCAGCCCCCACGCGGGGACGTCAGCCTGCAAGCATTGCAAGGAGCTGTGCCTGCAGCACCGTCTGGGGCTGGGGTGTGACGGGGCCATGTTTGCCAGGGTGAGGAGGGTCCTGGCGCCCCCCGTGCATGTCTCCCCTTCCTCCCGGGTTGGCCTGGGCCCCCCTTCCCTGCTCTGAGCCCTCACCCTTCCCCCGCCCTCTCCCCCAGCTACAAGAAGGGCGGGGTGGCCTCGGGAATGACGCACGTGGAGACCAACGTCTACAACGTCCGGCGCCTGCTGCACGTCAAAGGGAGACGGAACGTCACAGCCACTGAGGTGAGCCTGGGCTCCGGCACTCCCGCCCCTGGTCTGGGCCCCCGCATGCCCCCTGCCAAGGCAGCCTCCCTGCGCCCCCAGCCCAGTTCCCTGGGGCCAGTGCAGCTACTGCCTTCCTGGCACAGCCAAAACTCTGCCTGCCCCATGCCCCTGGTGCGCTGGCGCCTTCCCACCCTGGTGCTGGCGCAGTCCCTGCCTCCGTCCTCCCGATTTCCCCAGCATGGCGGCTGCCCCTCTGCCCGTGGCTGCCCTTCCCACTCCAGTGCCACTACGGCCACTGCCACTCGGTCCTCCCACGTCCCCTGGCACCAGCGTGGCTTCCTGCCCCCGCTACCGTGACAGCCTCCTCACGGCCTCTTCTCCGTTCTCCTGCCCCCGGGCGCAGGTGGAGATGAGCTGGGACAGTTTTAACCTGGGGGACGTGTTCCTGCTGGACCTGGGGAAGGTCATTATTCAGTGGAACGGCCCTGAGAGCAACACCAGGGAGCGGCTGAAGGTAGGAACCTGCCGGATCTGCCCCACCCTGCCTGCCATTCCCATTACTCCTGCCGCTGTAGGGAAGAGAAGTTTGGAGCATTCCCCTCCCCCTGGATCTGGACCGGAACCAGCGCCCTAAAAGGGAAAGGCCCTGTACCCCACTCCCTGGCCCTACTGGGCTGGCTTGGAACCAGCGCCCTAGAGATGGGTGTGCTCTGTATGATACCCAGGAAGGGCATTTGGCGAGCGCTGGTTCCTCTCTCCAGACCAGGTGAGCGTGCGGGGTGCCAGGCTGTGTTTGTCATCAGCCTGTGATATGCCCTTCACCTGTCCCCTCCGTATCTGTCCGTCCTGCCTTTTCAGACAGCACAGGTTCTTGGGTGGGGAGGAGGAATGGGGGGTGCCTGGTGCCTTTGCCCAGTGCCCTGCAGGGAGCCGACAGTCGTTTTCTTTGGGGGTCTCGTCTAGGCCATGCTCCTGGCCAAAGACATCCGCGACCGGGAGCGTGGGGGGCGGGCAGAAATCACGGTGGTGGACGGTGACCAGGAGGGAGCCAGCCTGGAGCTGACAACGGTGCTGCAGAGCGTGCTCGGGGACAGGCCGCAGAAGATCAAACCCAGCACCCCGGACGAGGTGGTGAACCAGCAGCAGAAGGCCACCGTCCTGCTCTATCGGTAAGCGGGGTGCAGTGCAAAGCAGCGAGTAGTGGCGTGGGGGAGGGGGGCACATCACACACAGGCTTCCCCATCTCGCTGGCGTTTGCCAGGCCTCACTCCCCATTCCTCGCTAATCCGCATCTCCCGTGCAGGCTTAGACTGATTCAAGTGCAATGGAGCTGGCTGTTCCTCGGGGAACAGGGGAACGGGGAACGGGGAACCAGGTCCATTTGTTCCTCGGGGATCTTCCTCCAGGGATGGCACCCCTGCTCCCAGCACGGCTGGCGAATCCCAAACAAAGCCGGTCTCCTTGTGCCTGGTGGCTCCTGGATTTGCTGCAGCATCGCTGGGATGGGCCCTGACAGCCCCGTGCCCAAGAGACCGGTAGAAAGGGGAGCGGGTGGAAACTGTCCCAGAGACCAGGGAACATTCCCATTGGCTTGCCCTGGAGTCTGCTCCCCTCCTGGGCCCTGAATCTCCCCACATCCCCAGCGCCCCTGGGAATAAATCCACCCCTCTCCTTTCTCTAGCGTCTCAGACTCCGGAGGGAAAATGCAGGTGCTGGAAGAGGCCACGAGGCCGCTGATGCAGGAGCTGTTGAGCCATGACGTGAGTGAAAGGCTGGGGCTGCTGGTGCATCATCAGGGCTTTCACCAGGTGCCATTTAAAATCCACATCTGTGGCTTTGCTCCTGCTGCTACACTTCACCCAGAGCCCCACCTCCACCAGCCCGGCTCTGCCCTGGCTCCCCCAAGGCGCTGGAGCCAGCCATCTAGAGTCCTCTTCGCAGGATGGCTCTAACTCTGAGACCGGAGGGGACGGATTATCCTGCAGCTGCTGGCTTCTTGCGCCTTCCTCTGGTGCTGGCCGCTGTCAGGGACAGGAGACGGGGCTGGCCGGACGTCAAGGCTGATCCAGTCTGGCAACTCCCAGGGCAGGTCTGAGCGCTGGGGGGTGGTCAGGGAAGCTCCCGAACCAGCACGTGGTGCATTGCAAAATCCCCCCCCCCTTTCTATGGCACCCTGATTGGATCCCTTTTGCCCCATTTTAAGCCCCAACCTCCCCCTTCGCGCCTTACAGGGCAAGGCAGGGGAGCATGGCATGGGGCCAATCAGCAGCCCCAGGAAGTGGTTTAACCTTTTCCTCCCCAGGACTGCTACATCCTGGATCATGCCGGGACCAAGATCTACGTCTGGAAGGGGAAGGGGGCTACCAAGGCAGAGAGGCAAACGGCCATGGCCAAAGCTCTGGTAGGAGGTGGGGGGCAATGGGGTCTTGCTAACAGTGCTAACGTTCAGGGTGGGGGAGGAGCCAATGTGGACCAGGGCCAAGTTGGGGGCCTGGAGTGAAAGCAGGATTCCTGACTCCATGCTGCCAGAGGGTGGGGGCCTCTTGCGGGGCATCCGGGTCGCACCCCTGACCGGGCTCCTTGCCGTTTCCGCCCCTGGCCTGGCAGGAGTTCATCAACATGAAGGGCTACCCCTGTGGCACCAACGTGGAGACGGTGAACGACGGCGCCGAATCCGCCATGTTCAAGCAGCTGTTCCAGACATGGACCGTCCGGGACCAGACGGTGGGTTTGGGCAAAGCCTACAATGCTGGCAAAACGGGTAAGGAAGAGCCTCCTCTCTCCTGGAGCTCACAGGGTGTGGCCGCCAATCTGTCTGCAGGGAGATGTGGGGCACACAGCTGGTCTTCTTGTTTCCTAAGCTAGCCCCATGCCGAGGTCTTCCCCAGGGTGCAGGGATACAGCATATGGGGGTAGATGCTGTGGGATATAGGATACACATTGACTGCTGCAGCCCAGACGCCCGCATCTGCTGGCTCCCTCCCTCCCTCCTTCCCTCCAGCTAGGCTGTTGACCAAACCCCGATGCTCCTTTTTTTTTTTTTTTTTTGGCAGCCAAAGTTAGCCAGGAGAAGTTTGATGCCACGCTGCTGCACGCCCGGCCCGAGCTGGCCGCCCAGGAGCGGATGGTGGATAACGGGGAAGGGAAAGTGGAGGTAGGAGCCGTTAGCCGGCCTCTGGGCACTAAAGCCGAATGCTCTGTTGGGTGACCCTTCTGCCCTTTCCCTGGCAGTGCAGGTGTCTCTGCAGCCCACATGGCTGCTGGCAGAACCCCCCTGCCCTGCTGAGACCAGGGGGATCTGGGCCTTTCTGCTTGCTGGGGGGCAGCCTGGTGCCCTCACGGCTGTTGCAATGCCCAAGCTGGCAAGCTGCAGGCGAGTTCAGCACCTGCGAGCAGCTTGGGAATCCTTAGTCGTCGGGACTGGCTGCACACAGAAGACGCCTGAGTGGCTCGCGGCAACTCTGGGCTGAGCTGTCCAGCCCTGTTCGGGCCCCTGGTGCTGATCAATGACCTTCTGAATGACCCCAATGCAGGGGCATGCACAGGAATAAAAGTTTGGCCGCTTTTGGAGGGGCACTTTGTGTGCCCCCCTGCGGCTAGAGGACCTGGCTCTCCCCTGTGCCGGAGGATCTTGTTCTCCCTGCTGCAGCCCCAGGAGCTGTCACGTCCCGCCCTAGCTGGGCTGGAGGAGCTTGCTTTCCATGCCCTGACCCCAGAGGAGTTCTGTACCCCCACTGATGGGGGGGGCCAATGCCCCTGCTTGCTCCCCCCTTATGCATGCTCCTGCCCCAAAGGGGGTCCTGCATCTGGCCAATTTCCCACGGCCCCCTCCCTTTCCAAGTTTTCTGCAGGGAATGGGGGGGAGGTGGCCTCCCCATTGGACTGACGCTCCCTGACAAAGCTCCCGATGCTATGGGGCAACAGTTTGAGTTTATGGGGGGAAACGGGCTCTTAACGGCCCTGTTACAAAGACTGCCCTCGTCATGGGGTCAGCATGGACTGACCAGCTGCCTGAACGGCCCAGCACTATGACTTGCGCTAATATCACTCCCGGCACGGCTGCGCTCATTCTAGGTCTGGAGGATCGAGAATCTGGAGCTGGAGCCGGTGGAATACCAGTGGCACGGCTTCTTCTTCGGTGGAGACTGCTACCTGGTGCTTTACACCTACGGTGTGAACCACCGGCCCCGCTACATCCTGTACATCTGGCAGGTAGGCAGAACCCTACGCCCCGTCTCTGCTTCATTGCCTCGGCCGCAGGCACGGAGACTCCTCCGGGCTGCTGTTCCGAGCTGGTTCCTCTCTGCGTGCCCAGGGTCGCCACGCCACACAGGACGAACTGGCTGCCTCCGCATACCAGGCGGTGGAAGTGGACCGACAGTTCAACGGGGAGCCGGTGCAGGTGCGCGTGAGCATGGGCAAGGAGCCGCGTCACTTCTTGGCCATCTTCAAAGGGAAGCTGGTCATCTTCGAGGTATGGTGGCGCCAGCGGGAGCAGGGGGAAGTGGAGGCTGGGGGCAGGAGACGCTGGATTTTCCAGTCACCAAGGCAGTTAGTGTTTCAATTAGAGGCCAAGGTCAGGGCCCCTTTGCGCCAGGGGCTGCACAAACACAGAGCTGGAGGCAGCCCTTACCCTGAAAAGCACTATCTAAAACGGACAAGAGGTGGGAGGGGAAACTGAGACACGGCGCAGGGGAAGGGACTTGCCCAAGGTCACGCAGTAGATCAGTGGCAGACCTGGGAACAGGACCCAGATGTCTGTTCTACACTGCCTCAATTACAGGGCATAGACTCTCCCCCCTTGTTGCTGGAGTGAGGTAGAAGCGGAGTGGCCCTGGAGCAATAACTCTCCTGCGCAGGAGCTGGATCATTTTACTGATGAGTGTTTCCCATCCCTCCTTCCTGCCGTCGGTTCAGCCAGCACCATTCCCAGCTGTTGTGTCCTCCCTCCAAACCCTCTGCAGCATGAGGTTCCCCCGTTAGCTCTCTTCTTCCCTAGCACAGACCCTACCCGTGCTGGTCCTAACCCAGCTGGAACCCCTAGGCCCCGCTCTCTCTCTTAGGGCTCCTTCTCAGGCACCAGGGCTCAGTCCCCCGCCGTTCTCTCTAGGGTGGGACATCCAGGAAAAGCAGCAACGAACCGAAACCACCCGTGAGGCTCTTCCAGATCCACGGAACCGCCCAGTCCAACACCAAAGCCGTGGAAGTCCCGGCGTTTACCTCATCGCTCAACTCCAACGACGTCTTCCTGCTCCAGACCCAGGCTGAGCACTACCTGTGGTACGGCAAGGTAAGGGGCGGCCTGGCACCGGCCGGGCAGCCAGCGGGAAGTGAACCCCCCGTGAGCATTCCTCCTCTCACTGTGCGCTGCGGACAGCGAATGCCAGCTTGTCTCCTTGCCCGCCAGGGCTCCAGCGGGGACGAGCGGGAAATGGCAAAGCAGCTGGCTGCAACCATCTGTGAGGGAACACAGGAAACGGTGGCCGAAGGGCAGGAGCCAGCAGCGTTCTGGGAAGTGCTGGGAGGCAAAGCCCCTTATGCCAGCGACAAAAGGTACCAGGGCACAGAGTGGGTTGCACTGACTGTCTCAGCCAGGGAGTGTTGCTGAAGGAGCTGTGTGTTGCAGGCTCCAGCAGGAAGTCCCAGATCACCCGCCCCGGCTCTTCGAATGCTCCAACAAGACGGGACGCTGCGTGGTGACGGAAGTGACCGACTTCGGCCAGGAAGACCTGAGCGAAAGCGACGTGATGCTGCTTGACACATGGGACCAGGTGCGCCGGGAGAGCAAAACCACCGGATTCCCCACTTGCCCAGCCCCAAACAGGATCTGCCATCAGCCAGCAAAATCCCTAGGACTTGGGTTTTCCAGAGGGCTTTTTAATTTAAGACACACCAGCAGTCCCAGTGTGAGAGATGCCCAGAAGGGGGATAGCGGAGGGGTGGCTACAGGTCAGGGGGTCCTGGTAGAACTGGCTGTTTGGGGAACTTGGAGCTGGACTAGCAGGGGGGCTGCAGGTCAGGATTGAGGGGCATATGGGGGGGGACGACCCAGGACTGGACTAGCAGGGGGCCATGGGTCAGACTCGAGGGGATGTGGGTCAGGCTCAAGGGGCCACACACACACACACACACACACACAGCATCTGTTTGTGCTACCCCAGGCGCTAGCCTCTGCTACCCTGGCTGATCAGTTTCATGAGTACCCAATTTACCCATTCTTGAGTGCTGGGGTGAGCTCTTTTTTTTCTGTCCCTCTGCTGGCCTGGATCTAAGAAATCCATGAGCACTAACTCAATCCCAGGCTCTGGGCTGGATGCACAAATCCCGGCTGAGGTTCTTTGGCTTCTGTTATGCAGGTCGACCAGGTTATTACAACCATCCCTTCTGGCCTTAAGCTCCAGCTCCAGTCCCATTCCCGTGCCTGGCCAATTTGCATTTCCCCTTGCAGGTCTTCTTGTGGCTTGGGAAGGATGCCAACTCGATGGAGAAAGAAGCAGCCCTGGCCACTGCTCAGGAATATCTCTGCACCCACCCCAGCGGGAGGGACACTGACACGCCCATCTTGGTGGTCAAGCAGGGCTTTGAGCCACCCAACTTCACTGGGTGGTTTGTAGCCTGGGACCCACACAAATGGAGCGTGAGTATAAACAAGGTGGAAGCCTGGGCACAGCAGGTGGGTGGGAGAATCCAGCCGGGAGATGGGGCAGGGTTTATCAAGCTCATCTGCCACTCTGGATTAGAGTGCACAGTCCAGAGGCATCTGCCTCTCAGGGCCTGGCATCGAGCAGATGGGGGAAATGCAACTGATCCTTAAATTAGCAGGGACCAGTGAGGGCTTTCCTGGTAAATCTTGATTGCAGATGAGGAGCGAACAGGGGAGATTGTTGAAGGCACACAGGGGAGTCAGCTGCCCAATATCCACTGCCTTTCCCAGGAGGTTGGGGGCCTAGCTGCCTTTGGGCTGATCTCCACCCTCAAGTCTTCAGTTTCATCTTGCCTCTCACTTGCATGGGAACAATGGAGAATGTAAAGACGGGAGGAGAAAGTTGAGGCAGCCCAAGGAGTAAGGCTGGGCCAGAGAAGACAGGTCACTGATTTCCAGCGGCCTGGAGCACTTGGTCAATTGAGTGCGAGCAAACAACATGGGTTTTAATACGGCTAAACGTAAATATCTAGGAACAAAGAAAGTAGGCCATCCCTATGGTGTGGGGGACTCTCTCCTGGGTAGCATGATGGACAATCAGCTGAACATGAGTTCCCAGTGTGGTGCTGTGGCCAAAAGATATAAAGCGATCCTGGGCTGTATAACCAGGTAAATCTCGAGTTGGAGGAGAGAGGTTATTTTACCTCCATATTGGGCACTAGTGTGACCAATGGTTGGAATCCCATGTCCTGTTCTGGTGCCCACAATTCAAGAAGGATGTTAAGTCCTGCCTTATAGTGATTGAGCTCTTTGAGTCTATTTATCACCATCTATAAGTACCGACATGAGGAATGAATATTTAACAATAGGCTCTTCTCTCTAGCAGAGAAAGGTAGAACTTGATCCACTGGCTGGAAGCTGAAGCTAGCCATGTTCAGACAGGAAATAAGGTGTAAGCTTTTAATGCTGAGAGTAATTAACCACTGGAACCATTTCCCCAGGGTCATGGTGGATTCTCCTTCACTGACAGTTTTTAAATCAAGCTTGGATGTTTTTTTTGAATGACCGGCTCTAGGAATTATTTTGGGGCAGTTCTCTGGCCTGTCACAAGTCAGACTAGATGATCACAATGGTCCCTTCTGGCTTTGGAGTCTTGATGACAAGGGATTCACTCAAGCCACTCTCTCCTCTAGTTGCATCCTCATGCTGACTGCAGGTGTTCCAGGCTCTGGTATGGTAAGAACTGGGCAGTCCAGCACCCACTTGAGCACCTCCCCGTGAACAGGGCAAGATTCCACTCACCCTGTTGTTATAACAGTGGCTAATGGGCGAGCTGTGGGGTTTTCAGCTTTGTGTCCTTCCAGGAAGGGAAGACTTACGAGCAGCTGAAGGAGGAGCTGGGAGATGCTTGTGCCATTGTCCGGATCACAGCTGTGAGTTATGTTTTGTGGTGTAGGAAGGCAACCGGAACTGGGTGGGATTCGGCTCAGGTAGCCAAAGACAGGGATGACTTCCAGAAAGCAAACTGACCACACATCTTCCCCTGCTGCAGAGCGTGGGGTAGGACATGTCACCTCTTGCCTCCAGGTTAGCAGGTGTCTAGCCCTCTGGGGAGGCAAACACTTGAGAATCTGCACACTGTTACTCCCCTATCTGGGCTCTCATTGCCCCACTGGGCCCATACTTACAACTTATAGCTAGGCCACCTGCCCGGCTAAAGTGCTGAGCACCTGCTGTGCCCATTAATCTCCTCACAGCTTCTACAAATCAGCCACCTAAGCACCTAGACAAACTGCTGTGTTCAGATGGAGCACTGAAGCAACACCCTACTAAGTTTACCTAGCACCTTCCAGCTAGAGAGAGCCCAAAACATACTGCAAATGGCACATGTAGGCATGCTTTCCCCTGCCAGAGAAATGCAGCCACCCCTGGGGTAGAACACAACAGCTGTTTAACAGTGCATAGCAAAACTAACCCATTTCTGGGCACAGGTGATGTGGGATCTTGTAGCTACATGAAACTGTAAGGGAACCTGCAGGGAGACTGAATGCAATGAAAGGGATCCCAGCAATAACAGCTGGACACAACTTTTATGAACAGTACCTGGGACTCCTTCATGCAGCCCCCTAACTGACTTAGGAGCAAAGGCTCAGCAGAGAGGGGCATGTCTCGCCTGCGCTAGCCAACTTGACATGCTCTGGGGTGTTTCTCCTTCCACCCGCACTGCGTAGGATCTGAACAGGACAGCTCTCTCCCCCAGCTCTGGGGCCCAGAGTGGTGGCATGACTCAGTTCTACCCTCTAGAAGTGCTAACCAACCAGGAGGAACTGCCAGGAGATGTAGACCCTGCCAAGAAAGAGGTGAGCTTTGGGGACCAGGTGCTTGGGCTCAGATCCTGCAGGGATTTAGCCCCCCAACTCCCACTGATTTCAACAAGCACCTAAACCCCTTTGGGAATCCAGCCCTGGCTCACTAATGTGGAAGGTTTTTGAAAAGCTTTCCTCCTTCCGGCAGCATGCTGGAGGAAGAGCTGAGGGTTTATTAGAAAGGCCTGGGAGGAAGTTCTGCTGTTCTACCCCCTGCACAGGCTCTTGCTACCTCCTGGCAGTGGGCTTCCATTGAGTCAATGAATTTGTCTCTTCTTAGTAAGTGTCTAGTGTGCATCCCCAGCTTTCCTGCGTACTGTAACCAGGGGGAGCTTTTGTGGGCAGCCCAGGCCTTTCCACAGAGCCACTCAGCTTTCCACTGCTGGAGGCAGAGTCCCGGCCCAGCGCCCCTTCGGCTCTACAGAAAAGCAGCCTGGCCTCCCTTCCTACCTAGTTGTGCCCCCTTAGGTTCCAAAATGACCTTCCTGAGGCCACTGCACCCACTGTCCCCCCCTGTTAATCTGCCCGGCCTTTTCTCTGCCAGAATTACCTCTCTGAAAGTGACTTTGTGGCAGTGTTTGGAATCAGGAGGGAGGAATTTGCTGCTCTTCCCACCTGGAAGCAGATCAACTTGAAGAAAGAAAAAGGGCTCTTCTAATGAAGAGAACGGAGCACCCAGTCAACAGGCAGAGAGCGGCCAGAGTTCCATGTCCTAGGGGTGGGCTCTGGCTTACCAGGGCTATACCACACCTGGGACCGAAGCAGTAAGGGATGGGGTGGGGGTGGTTTTTACTCTTGCAAGTGTACTCGATTAGCTGATATTTTAGCTTTTTATACACATTTATGGTCATTTCCTTTGTGGCTGTCAGGGATCCGCTGCACAGCCAGGCATCTGGCCAAGCGCAGGAAGCTGGAAAACAAAATACTACGTATCACTCGCTACAGCTTCCCAACTTCAGCCATTATCTCAAACCTTTAGTGCTGTTGGCAGGACAACACCTGCCAGCGTCTCCTCTCCAGAGGAATGCTTTGGGCTGGTGATGCTCGTTTGCAAACAGCAGAAAGTCCAGTTCTAGCAAGTCTTCTGCCTGTAGCCTCTCCGCCTGGGACTTTTTTAAAAAAATAAAGATGTATCATATGAACTAGATGTTGTGCTTTAATGCTTACTACCAAGCAATCTGGGTGGACGAATCTGTGTGTGAGCCATACCAACCGGCTCTGTGGCTGGCACTTCATTCCCTAGTGCCCAGGTGGATTTCTCCTAGGACCTGCCAAGAAATTCTTTAACCCCCATTTCTTCAGTTTTGCCTCTGCCCATGTTGAGTCAAACAGAATCAAAACCCCAGCCTGCTGCTAGACCTCAGCAGCCAGGTGTTTAACTGAGTCACCTGTGTACTGTAACCAAGTTACAAGCTCCCCAAGGCCATGAACTGTCATAGCTGCAGCCAGTAACAGATCAGACTCCCCCCTGGACCCACCTGGCCAGAGATCTATTACCGGCCAAAGATTTCCTATACACAAAGATTGTGGCCCCTTTATCAAGAGGAAGGTGGCAGTCCTGCATACAAGCCAAATACTCACTGGTGTTTGGGGTGGAAACTTCTCCAGGTGGCTAGCCAAGCACTGGGGCCTTGTTCCTAGTGAGCAGCGTACATGGCCCTGGTCACCTGCACCTGCTGAAAAAACAGCTTGTGCCCCTTGAGACATCACTCAGTTCCTGGTGGGACAGTGTGGGCCGAGGGGAAGGAACTGTTTTTTGGGAGGGTCTAAGCAACATGAGGCAACACCCCTGCCCTTGGGGAAAGAAAAGCTGCAGCCCTTTACTGTTATTGTCCAGGGGAGCAGATGTGAGTGAAGGGGCTAATCTGGTTTTGTGGGAATAGTTTAAGAGCAGGAGAGTCTGGAATCAGCAGATGGATATTGGTCTAAATGGTTAAACCTCAGAGGGTCTCTATCCTGGCCCAAAAGGATTAAGATTTAAATATATACTCCAGCAGTCTGTACATCTAGCCTGAACCATCAGCAGAGATCCAACACTCCCTGCTGACTTCCCTAGAAACAAACAGGCCAGCCCATTTTATATAAAATGCCCACAGATGCTTAGTACAGGACAGTTACCAAGGTCCTTTAATGCTTTGCAAAAAACGTTACCTGTATTAAATGTCCAGCACATGTGAGATTAATTCATTATTGATCCCATCTCATAATTTCCTTACTGAACCAATATGTAAATGCCTGGCCCAAGGCCGCAGAGGTGAGATTACGAAGAGTTTTCTTGTGCGAGACGTTGCTGTGTCTATTCTGCTTCTGGTATCTCTGTGTCCTCTCCACACTCAAACCGCACAAAGTCCAGCACAGACACACCTTGGGGCTGCACATACTGACCCAGGGTAATGCTGGGGTCCAGCAAGAAAGGTTGGGCAAGCATTTTGGTTTCCATGTCTCCGCCAGGTTCATCCTCCAGAGATCCCACCGATAGAGGGGCCATTCCCACTACATGCTGACCCAGCCTCCGGCCTAGATCAGCAAGGTTTGACTTCTGGCTCTGCTCAGATGCTTGGCAGATCACTAAGGCACCGTACTTCCCAAGTACTATGTTAGTGAGGGAGGGATTATCCGCTGGCAGTGCCCCATGGACGTAAGAGCCAATGTAGTAGGTCGCTGGCACTGCCACCCACGCAGCCCTCTTGATAGCCATGTTCTCCCCTAGTTTGCCTTTAAAAACCCAAAACAAGAACAGGTCTTATTTCACTTTTAAAGGTACCGATCAGGCTGAGTGTTCTGGGGCAGGGCTATTTGCTGCAGCTTTCTGCCCGCTCCCCCACACCTTTAAGATGTCAGTTTCCTTGGTAGTTTTGCTGCTCAAGGAGTGTAAGGCTGGAGAGTTGTCTCACTATAGGTACTAGGCCTGTCCCCCTCCCATGTATTTAAAACAGAAAACCCCTTCCTGTAAGAAAGAGAGCTTGGCTAGCTCGCTGCTTATTGGAAATGTTAGGCTATTGCAGTGGTTCCCAAACTCGTTTGCCATTTGCACGGAGAAAGCCCCTGGCGGGCCGGCAGGTTGGGCCGATCGTGGCTCCCAGTGGCCGCGGTTCGCTGCTCCAGGCCCATGGGAGCAGCTGGAAGAGGCGGCCAGTACGTCCCTCGGCCCGCAAGCTTCCAACAGCTCCTGTTGGCCTGGAGCAGTGAACCGCAGCCACTGGGAGCTGCGATCGGCCAAACCTACAGACGCGGCAGATAAACAAACCGGCCCGTCCCAGCAGGGGCTTTCCCCACACAAGCTGCGGAACAAGTTAGGGAACCACTGGGTTATTGCAATGTACTGTAATTCTAAAGGGATGCCCCACATCAGAAAACTCCCTCTGAACTACTTTGCAGCAGTACTAGTTCTGAGTGCCTGTGAATGGTTATAGTACAGTTCACAGAATTTAATGGTCCCCAGTTAAGCCTCACTACATCCTCAGTGCTGTCAGAAGCACTGGCACAAGCAGTTTCCGTGAGGCTGGAAACAGACAATTTTCATGCCAGCCAGCCCCTCTGAACGCAGGATAAAAGGTGGAATCCTCTCAGCGGAAGGGGTTTCTCAGCCAATCCCACACAAGGCTGATGGAAGCCACACAAATAATTGCCTCCCTGATTTCTGTCTTTTAACCAGCCTCTTGTACTAGCTCACCGATAGCTAGAGCCAGCTGGTCACTGAGCAAACATCCAGCAGGCCCGGTCCGCAGTTGAGAAAGCTCAGCTGCCTTCATGAAATGCTGAAAGAGATGAGAGACAACAGATTACGCTGCAAGCCCCCTGACTCTAGGAGAGTGGTAGCCCCCACCTAGAACTCCAACAGATGCCCGATGTGGTGTATCCTCACACAGCACCGCCAGATGACCTCCTACTCAATCGACTTCTATACATTGGAGATTACTCAGAACAAATTCCTCCAACACTTCAGCGTGTCTCCTAATTCCAACAAGGATTTTGAGACAGGATAGCTGCTTATCCCAGCAAAGTGGCTTGGCCGAATACTCATGATTGGGAAGGACATCTTAGTCGGGCCAGCATCCGCGAGAATTCCACTTCAGCGAGATGCATTTAACGTAGTAAATCCACCTTCCCACGGTCGACAGACTAACTATTCCATCAACCTACCAATGGAACTTAGGTCATCTTAACTATGTCGGTCAGGGGAGTGGCTTTTTTTTTTACGCTCCTGAACGAAGTAGCTGGGTTGATCTAATTTTCTAGTATAGATTCACTCTAAGCCTACACTCAAAGTTTTGCTGACATAGCTATGTTGGTTAGGAGTGTAAAAAAAGTCACATCCCCTAGACAACATAACTAACATCGAAGTCTCAGGTGTAGATCCAACTGTGCTGCTAGAAGTGTGCTTCAGTCGGCCTACAGCGTGTCTCCGCTAGGGGGCTCTGCCAGCATTGCTATATTGGCAAAGGCATACAGACAAGACCAACGTATCTTTGTGGCTCAATAGCACTTCCCTACCTCATGGAGGTGTTGGGAGGAAAATATTTTATTGAAGAGGGAGAGGTGGTCAGATAACAGGGGAGGATACAAGTACTTTCAATAGATCTCTCTCACCTTGGTATATGTGGTTAACTGGTCTTTAGCGCCATGATGGTGGAACATTGTCCCACTTGCTGCTTGTTGAACTAACTGTTGAAATTTGACATTTCTGGCCACAAAGTCTGTCTCACAATTCACCTGGTAGAGAAACAAAGCTGATTATTCTGAAGTCATTGTCTGACAGCTGCCATTCCACTTAAGGGGTGGCCGTTACAGCAGTCAGAGCTCCTGTCCGGGAAGTCAGCAAACAGCAGTCAGCGACAGAAATAAGCCCTCCAGCTTTTCAGAACAGGAATTCCCTGTGGCTATTACTATTCTATTTAGGTCAGACTGAGGGTTTATTCCTGTTTCTGCAGTTTAAAGGAATCTGTTTAGTATCATTCATGCCAGCCATTCTCTGTTAATCATGATTTCACTGGACAAATTTGTCTATTTAATATTTTAACCAAGTTAAACTCCCAGCTGCAAGATTTGAACTTATGCACACAGGCCAGCTCACGGGATAGGGAAGCGACTTACTCCATCCCATGAGCCCAAGGAAAGGGTCCCCCACACACTAGTGGAGGAGCTTACCTCCACCATAACTGCTGCGTTCCCCTCCTGCAGTAGCCCGATAAGGCCTTCTTTTGTCTTCCTGCCCTGTAGTTTGGAAGCTTTGCTCCATCCCTCCTTTTGGGCCTGCTCATGCAGCCAGGCTTCAGCCTTTGAAGACAAAACCAAGATGAACCCAACAAAAATCAGTTCAGAGACTAAACTCTCTGCTAGACCTAAGCTTTGTAACACTGAAAGTGGAAAAGTCACCTCATAGGAGAGACTGTAATGGTTAGACCATGTCCTAATGGTTCCACAAAATGCAAGAAACCCAAGTCAACATGACACTGACCAGCTGTGTGGTGCTGTCACATTTGGGATGATTTGCAGTGCCATTGTAGCCATGTTGGTCCCAGGATATGAGAGAGACAAAGTAATATCTTTTATTGGACCAACTTTTGTTGATGGAAGGTACAAGCTTTTGCGTTACACAGAGTTCTTCAGGTCTGGGGAATAAAGCAGAGCGTCTGAGCTAAATACAAGTTGGGACAGATTGTTAAGCAAGAGGAGTAACGCATGTTGGAGGTGGTCTCTTGAAATGAAGTGGGCAATTGGGGGTTAGATTCTTATGTATAAAGGGTTTGAAGTGGGCAATTAAGGGGGGGGAGCAGCAGCGAGGTGTGTTACAAATTGTTGCAATGAGCCATTATACTAGCATCCCTGGTAAGTCCATGGCTTTTGGTGACTAGCAGAGTTATGAATTTAAGTTCCCAAGCTTGCCTTTTGAAGCTGTTGGGCAGGTTTCCCTTGGGGACAGTACCGAAAGATCAGATATGGAGTAATCACTTTGTAAAAAGTTGTCCAGTGGCACCTTAAAGACTAACAGATTTATTTGGGCATTAAGTTTTCGTGGGTAAAAAGCCACTTCTTCAGATGCATCTGAAGTGGTTTTACACCCACGAAAGCTTATGCCCAAATAAATCTGTTAGTCTTTAAGGTGCCACCGGACTCCTTGTTGTTTTTGTGGATACAGACTAACATGGCTACCCCCTGATACTTTGTAAAAAGTGTTCACCCACAGGTGATATGGTGCTTTTGTCTTATACCATTTTTCTGGGCGAGTTCATTCGAGAGCTAAGTAATTGGTTTCACCCATCTAGTTGTTGGGGGGGTATTTGATGCACTGGATGGAGTACAGTACATGTTACAACAGGCATATGTAGGACCCATGAATCTTGAAAGGTATGTTGGGGAGTGTTGATCATTGTAGCAGTGGAGATGTGTCTGCAGATTTTGCATCTGTTGTTCTGGCAGGGTCTGGTGCTGCTTTGAGTTGGTGTGTCCTGGTCTGTGGGGAGCTTGCTTCTGATTAACAGTTTGGCAAGGCTGGAGGGTTGTTTGAAGGCCAGAAGAGGGGGTTCAGGAAACATTTATTTCAGGACATGGTCCCCATCAAGTATCGGTTGTACTTCTTTGATGATAACCTGTAGCAGTTCCAGCATGGGATAGCAGGTAACTAGGGGGGTGAAGTCAGTGGGTTTCTTTTTCTTGTATTGATGCAGGTTCTTCCACGGTATGTGGGTGGTCCTTTCCATGATATGATCTACTTTGCTGATGAAGTGTTCTTCTTTAGCGAAGGCAAATTTAAGTGTGTTTAGGTGTGTATCCCAGACTTTCTCTTTGGAGCAAATTGTGTGGTAACAGTGTCTGGCCGTAGATAACAGATTTTTGGTGTGTCTGGAGTAGTTGCTTTGCATGGTGATCAGTGGTTTCTTGTATAGAATTGTTAGTAGGATCACACTGTTGAAGCTGATTGTGGTGTCCAGAAAGCTGATGTTGGTGTGGGTGTGTTCTAAAGAGAGTTTGATGGATGAGTGGTGGTTGCTGAACTTGTGGTGAAAATTAAGGGAATTTAGATCTTTGCCTAGAGGATGAAAATATAATTGAAGTACCTCAGGTATATTGTTCGTTTTGTGGTGCATTTTTCTAGAAATTCCTCCTTGAGGTGGTCCATGAATAGGTTGGTAAAGTGGGGAGCCACACCAGTACCCTCTTGCCTCAGCTCTTCCCGTGTGTGTTCTGACAAAACCCACCTGCTATACACATGGACATGCCCGTTTGATGGAGCCCCAAGGCTTTCTCCCTGGTTTGGATAGTGTTGTTAAATGTGATGTTTTTGGGGGGCGAGGATGACATCAATGAGTTTGGCAATGTTTTGGGTGGATTTCTAAACATTGTGCATTATCTTGTATGTATTAGGGATGTCTTCTTTCTGATCTTCTGCCACTGATCTACTTATGCCTTATATAAAGGTAGCCAGCCAGTCAGGCAGCGGCACAGACAGTTGCAGCGGCACAGGAGCTAGCAAACAGAGCTCTAAACAGGGGAGTTTGAGTGGGAGTTTGGAAGGGGGGTTTGGATTGTGGTGCTTGTTTGGGGTTTGCTTTTGCTGGGGGGTTGTGGTCTTTTTGGTGTGGCTTGTGTTTCCCAGATTAACAGGATTTAGGTGGGAAGGAGATGACAGATACAGAGGTAGCTGTGGGAGTGACTCCTGTAGTGAAAGACACATTGAGGATGACTGGATGTGGAAGCTGTGGTATGTATATGATCCTGGAGGGGGGAACCGGTAAGAGTTTTTTCTGCATGAAATGTCGTCTGATAGAGCTGATGGAGGAAAAGATCCGAGGTTTGGAGATGCAGGTGGAAAGTCTAGTTGAGTTTAGGAAGGGGTTTGAGCAGATGATGGAGCAAAGATATGAGGTATCTAAAGGGAAAAGCTCAGACTCACAGATGGAAGCAGGGCTGGGGAATTTTGAGGAGAGACTGGATGAGGAAAGTGGTCAGTGGAAACATGTGACTCAAAGAACCAGGCAGAGAAAAAGACGGGCTAGTGAAGGAGAAATAGAGCTTAGGAACAGGTTTGCAGAGTTGGAAAATGAAGAAGGGGCTCAGCAGGTACTTGTTGAAGGTGGAAGGGTAAGGAAGAAGAGAAGAGAGGCTAGTCCTATAGAAAAAGGGGAAGAGTCAAGGGAAACTACACCAAATATGAGCCCCAGGAGGATACAGGATGGGTTGAAGAGGATTGTAAGGGAAAATAGGAATGGAAAGAACTTGCAGCCAGAGGGAACAGGGGAGAGACTGGAGAATAGCACGGTGACCAGGAAAAGGCAGGTCTATGTGATCGGGGACTCTTTATTGAGAAGAGCAGACAGGCCTGTAACTAGAGCTGATCCTGAGAATAGAAGGTTTCAGAGTAGCAGCCGTGTTAGTCTGTATTCGCAAAAAGAAAAGGAGTACTTGTGGCACCTTAGAGACTAACAAATTTATTAGAGCATAAGCTTTCGTGAGCTACAGCTCACTTCATCGGATGCATTTGGTGGAAAAAACAGAGGAGAAATCTGTAGCTCACGAAAGCTTATGCTCTAATAAATTTGTTAGTCTCTAAGGTGCCACAAGTACTCCTTTTCTTTTTGAGAATAGAAGGGTGTGCTGTCTTCCGGGTGCTAAGATACGGGATGTAAACCTGAGGTTGAAAAGGATCCTGAAGGGAGCGGGAAAGAATCCCCTAATTATCCTTCATGTGGGAACAAATGATACAGCCAGATTCTCGCTGGAAAGTATCAAGGGAGACTATGCTAGGCTGGGGAAGACACTTAAGGAAATTGAGGCTCAGGTGATCTTTAGCGGGATCCTTCCTGTTCCTAGAGAAGGGCAACAAAGGTCTGACAAGATTATGACTGTCAACAGATGGCTTAGGCAGTGGTGCTATAAGGAGGGCTTTGGGATGTATGGCCACTGGGAAGCATTCACAGACAGAGGTCAGTTCTCTCGGGATGGACTTCATCTGAGTAGGGAAGGAAATAGACTTCTAGGATCGAGGCTGGCACAACTGATAAAGAGAGCTTTAAACTAGGAATTGGGGGGAGATGGATGGGAGATGTCCAGAAAATCTCCACGCCAGATTTTAGCATTGAGAGGGAAGAAGACGAAGTAAGAAATATACATTCTCCTACCCATGGCTGTATCCTAAGGAGCGAGGGCGGTGTGGATACTAGTCTAATAGGTTATACTGGCTGTAGAATGACTGTGCCTAATAGGGTACAGAATGTGAGCGAGTCCAAACAGCAAAAATTAAGATGTTTGTACACCAATGCGAGGAGTCTAGGTAACAAAATGGAGGAACTAGAGCTACTGGTGCAGGAAGTGAAACCAGATATTATAGGGATAACAGAAACATGGTGGAATAGTAGTCATGACTGGACTACAGGTATTGAAGGGTATGTGCTGTTTAGGAAAGACAGAAACAAAGGTAAAGGTGGTGGAGTAGCATTGTATATCAATGATGAGGTAGAATGTAAAGAAATAAGAAGCGATGCAATGGATAAGACAGAGTCCGTCTGGGCAAAAATTACATTGGGGAAGAAAACTAGTAAAGCCTCTCCTACGATAGTGCTTGGGGTGTGCTATAGACCTCCGGGATCTAATTTGAATATGGATAGAGCCCTTTTTAATGTCTTTAATCAAGTAAATACTAATGGAAACTGCGTGATCATGGGAGACTTTAACTTCCCAGATATAGACTGGAGGACCAGTGCTAGTAATAATAATAGGGCTCAGATTTTCCTAGATGCGATAGCTGATAGATTCCTTCATCAAGTTGTTGCTGAACCGACTAGAGGGGATGCCATTTTAGATTTAATTTTGGTGAGTAGCGAGGACCTCATAGAAGAAATGGTTGTAGGGGACAATCTTGGCTCAAGTGATCATGAGCTAATGCAGTTCAAACTAAATGGAAGGATTAACAAAAATAAATCTGCAACTAGGGTTTTTGACTTCAAAAGGGCTGACTTTCAAAAATTAAGGAAATTAGTTAGGGAAGTGGATTGGACTGAAGAACTTATGGATCTAAAGGTAGAGGAGGCCTGGGATTACTTTAAATCAAAACTGCAGAAGCTATCGGAAGCCTGTATCCCAAGAAAGGGGAAAAAATTCATAGGAAGGAGTTGTAGACCAAGCTGGATGAGCAAGCATCTTAGAGAGGTGATTATGAAGAAGCAGAAAGCATACAGGGAGTGGAAGATGGGAGGGATCAGCAAGGAAAGCTACCTAATTGAGGTCAGAAGATATAGGGATAAAGTGAGAGAGGCTAAAAGTCGAGTAGAGTTGGACCTTGCAAAGGGAATTAAAACCAATAGTAAAAGGTTCTATAGCCATATAAATAAGAAGAAAACTAAGAAGGAAGAAGTGGGGCCGCTTAACACTGAGGATGGAGCGGAGGTTAAAGATAATCTAGGCATGGCCCAATATCTAAACAAATACTTTGCCTCAGTCTTTAATAAGGCTAAAGAGGATCTTGGGGATAATGGTAGCATGACAAATGGGAAGGAGGATATAGAGGTAGATATTACCATATCAGAGGTAGAACCGAAACTGAAACAGCTTAATGGGACTAAATCGGGGGGCCCAGATAATCTTCATCCAAGAATATTAAAGGAACTGGCACCTGAAATTGCAAGCCCATTAGCAAGAATTTTTAATGAATCTGTAAACTCAGGAATAGTACCGAATGATTGGAGAATTGCTAATATAGTTCCTATTTTTAAGAAAGGAAAAAAAAGTGATCCGGGTAACTACAGGCCAGTTAGTTTGACAACTGTAGTATGCAAGATCCTGGAAAAAATTTTGAAGGAGAAATTAGTTAAGGACATTGAAGTCAATGGTAAATGGGACAAAATACAACATGGTTTTACAAAAGGTAGACCATGCCAAACCAACCTAATCTCCTTTTTTGAAAAAGTAACAGATTTTTTAGATAAATGAAATGCAGTGGATCTAATTTACCTAGATTTCAGTAAGGCATTTGATACCGTGCCACATGGGGAATTATCAGTTAAATTGGAGAAGATGGGGATCAATATGAACATCAAAAGGTGGATAAGGAATTGGTTAAAGGGGAGACTGCAACGGGTCCTACTGAAAGGCGAACTGTCAGGTTGGAGGGAGGTTACCAGTGGAGTTCCTCAGGGATCGGTTTTGGGACCAATCTTATTTAATCTTTTTATTACTGACCTTGGCACAAAAAGTGGGAGTGTGCTAATAAAGTTTGCAGATGATACAAAGCTGGGAGGTATTGCCAATTCGGAGAAGGATCGGGATATTATACAGGAGGATCTGGATGACCTTGTAAACTGGAGTAATAGTAATAAGATGAAATTTAATAGTGAGAAGTGTAAGGTTATGCATTTAGGGATTAATAACAACAATTTTAGCTATAAGTTGGTGACGCATCAATTAGAAGTAACGGAAGAGGAGAAGGACCTTGGAGTATTGGTTGATCATAGGATGACTATGAGCTGCCAATGTGATATGGCTGTGAAAAAAACTAATGCGGTTTTGGGATGCATCAGGAGAGGCATTTCCAGTAGGGATAAGGAGGTTTTAGTACCGTTATACAAGGCACTGGTGAGACCTCACCTAGAATACTGTGTGCAGTTCTGGTCTCCCATGTTTAAAAAGGATGAATTCAAACTGGAGCAGGTACAGAGAAGGGCTACTAGGATGATCCGAGGAATGGAAAACTTGTCTTATGAAAGGAGACTTAAGGAGCTTGGCTTGTTTAGCCTAACTAAAAGAAGGTTGAGAGGAGATATGATTGCTCTCTATAAATATATCAGAGAAATAAATATAGGAGAGGGAGAGGAATTATTTAAGCTCAGCACCAATGTGGACACAAGAACAAATGGGTATAAACTGGCCACCAGGAAGTTTAGACTTGAAATCAGACGAAGGTTTTTAACCATCAGAGGAGTGAAGTTTTGGAATAACCTTCCAAGGAAAGCAGTGGGGGCAAAAGATCTATCTGGTTTTAAGATTCTACTCGATAAGTTTATGGAGGAGATGGTATGATGGGATAATGGGATTTTGGTAAGTAATTGATCTTTAAATGTTCAGGGTAAATAGGCCAAATCCCCTGAGATAGGATATTAGATGGATGGGATCTGATTTACTATAGAAAATTCTTTCCTGGGTATCTGGCTGGTCAATCTTGCCCATGTGCTCAGGGTTTAGCTGATTGCCATATTTGGGGTCGGGAAGGAATTTTCCTCCAGGGCAGATTGGAGAGGCCCTGGAGGTTTGGTTTTTTTGTTTTTTTTTTTTGCCTTCCTCTGTAGCATGGGGCATGGATGACTGGAGGGAGGCTTCTCTGCTCCTTGAAGTTTTGAACCATGATTTAAGGACTTCAATAACTCAGACATGGGTGAGGTTTTTCATAGGAGTGGGTGGGTGACGTTCTGTGGCCTGCGCTGTGCAGGAGGTCGGACTAGATGATCAGAATGGTCCCTTCTGACCTTAGTATCTATGCATCTATGCCTTGAGAGCAGGAAACTAAATTCCCCATGCATCTTTCTGTGTCAGCTTGTACAGCTATAGAGATCACAACATTATCCAGACCTTTCTAAAAATCAAGACTTTGATGATCAATTTCCATCGGAAAGAATCCTACATAATGATTACAACAGAAACGCAATTAAACCTATTACCTTGGTATCTATGCACCATCTCCTTTACTATGGACTGAGGTAAGTAAGAGAAACCACTCAGTTTTAAATATATCCTTCCTTTGTTTTTATACACCTGAACGCAGTGAGCTACCCTCTCTCTCCAAAGTAGAAATTCCAGTCTCAACTCATTCAGATTGACAGTTTGAAAGAAGCTAAGGGAGTTAGGTACCCAAATCCCACGAAATTAAGTGGGAATGTCAGGGTGAAGTTCAAGCAGCTCTCACCTGTTTGGAGTCGCCACTGAACTTCTCTAAGGCTGTCTTACAATTCACGAAGGAATAACCGGTTTTCTTCCTGAGCTTCACCAGCAGCTCCTTATCTGCTGCAAATGCGCGGAGACCAGTGTGAAAGAGACAAACCAGCGGCCAGGAAACGACCTGCCAGCAGGGAGAAGATAAAGCTGAAGTCACCTGCCTGCTAAAGAAAGGGGTAAGGAACAGCCTCGTGCATGCGATCAAAGCCCAGCCCTGCTGTCTATCTCAGCATTGACCGAGGTCAGCCCCCTACCCTGTACCCCCTTCCTCTCATTTGCTCCCCAAGGCTACATGCGCCTTATTGCCTCCCACCCATACTGCTGCAAGTTGATGCACAGGTTGAGGAGAGCCCGCACGAGGCCCTCCGGCTGGGCAGCACGTGGCTGCAGTGACAGCACCAGGATGCCTCATCCCAGGGGTCCCCCGGCGCCTCCCACTCGCGGGGGGGGGGAAGCCCCCGAGTCCGAGGAGGGAACCCAGGCGTCCTGCCCCGCCCCCCCAGGAGCCAGGATAGGCCGGAGGGGGAGGGGGAAGGGCAAGCCCCGGCCCCTCACCGGCCGCCGTCGGGCCCCCCCGCGCAGGGGGCCGTAAACTCCGGTCAGCGCCGCCCGCTGCATCCCGCTGCCTGCCGGAGCCGGCCGCCACGGCGCGCACATTATACGTCACACGTCGCGCAGCCTATAGGCGCCGGCGCGAGCAGCCAGCCCAAGGGCGCGTGCGCAAGAGGTGCCTCCGCCACCCCACCGATCGCGTCGGCGCCGTGAACCCTCGCGGATCCGATTGGCCGTGGCGGAGGGTGACGACGGCAGCCAATGGCAGGGAGGCGGGGGTGGGGGAAACAGGAACGAGCCTCTTCATTGGCTGCTGGAGCTGGGAGGGCGGGACAACAGACCTTCGGCTCATTTACATCTCCCACCCCCAAAGGCTACCCTGCCCCCCTGCTCCCTGCACCTCCAGCCTATGCCCCTCCCACCTGGGGAACCCAGGAGTCCTGCCTCCCCTCCCCCAGCCAGGAATGGAACCCAGGAGTCCTGCCTCCCCTCCCCCAGCCAGGAATGGAACCCAGGAGTCCTGCCTCCCTGACCCTCCCTCGTTTCAGAGTAGCAGCCATGTTAGTCTGTATTCGCAAAAAGAAAAGGAGTACTTGTGGCATCTTAGAGACTTAGAAAGCACCGCCCCTGCGGGGTAAAAGTGAAGAGTGTACACAGGGATAGCCGACACTGATCAGCAGCCAAGAAAGTGCCCCTCCTCCCTAGAAAGCAGCCGGACCTGGGGCAGAGGCTGAGGGCGGTTCCTATAGCATGTGCAACCTTTAAGACACTGAGTGCTCACACATCCATTTCTACTTAAACCCAAGGGAAAGCCTTCATTACCTCTTGAGAGAAGGAATGTATCCTGCACATAAGCAGAGCTGCACTGCCACCTGGAGGTCCAGAGCCTAACCGAAGACGACGTGTGGTTGTACAAAATGGTTTGTAGTCATTTACAGTTTGATTTTAACTCTTTTTCCCATCCCCACAATTCCCAAGGGGGAGTGACACATAAAACACATCTTTTATTCAAATATGAAAGCAATGAAAAATATATTTAGCCAAATTATAGGAACAAGGCACTGTGGTGTCTCCTCTTCAGAGACGTTTAATGCTCTTGGTGGTTGCTTCAAGTCACTTGGCCTGCTTCACTGGCAGAAGAGAATTTGGCTTGGAAGGCCAGGGTTCCAGGGATGGGCCTAAAACAGCCATCCTCTTAAAGATCTTGGCTTTTAAAACTTCCACTGACAGTAAGAAACTCTGTCTCCAGGTCTGGGGCAAAACTAAAACTGAGCTTCTCTCCCCAGCTTGAGGGTGGTGGTGGTAACATCTTGGGTCCATATTGCTGGCAGAAAGGAGGAATCTGGTCCTCTGCATCCTCAGCTAGGCAGAGTCAGCACCCATGCTGTGTGCTCCATTTTGGCTGCTGGTGGCTCACTCAGCTGGGATCATGGCTCTCAGTTTAGAAAAGCCAAAGGCCACGTTGTGTCTGTCCCTTTCCAGCCAGGGAGAAAGGTCTGTCCTAACCTCAGCTATTCTACTTGCTGGTGACTCTATATATGTTAATGTTCTCATTTTCATCTCTATAGGTCAGTTCTGAAGTGAAGTGCAGTGGGAGCAGCGCCTCGTAGAACACATCTGTGCTGTGCTCCTGCCGCATTTTGGAAGACAGGTAGATGGTTGAATGAGGGCCACAGAGATGCCGGAGGGTCCTGATTAGCAAAGGGTACGTGTCTTTCAGGTAGACTATGTCTGCGCCCAGGATGAAGTCGTAGTCTCTCAGGAACTCCTCGTGGTCCAGACCCCAAGACAGAGCACAAACTTTGGCCCGAGCCAAATGCTCTGCAGGCACATTCTTATGGACGTTCTCCTGTATCTGCTCCAAAGCCAGAGGGAGATCTGTGATGGTTACATCTCCTCCTGGAAAAGACAAGAGCAACCCAGAAGGCGTGGGGTTGGATAGGAGGAGAATCCAACCCTCCCAGTATTCATTATCCAGACGTTTCAGAATTTTCATTGGCTTCCCGGATGCACGACCATGCAACAGATCCATTTGTCCCATCCCCACGCTGACTATACATACCAGCTAATGCAGGGCTAGAGGAGGCCCAGCGTGCTGAGCCTGCAACTGCCATCCTCTTTAACCTACCGGCTGTACTAAATATGGGGGCAGCTGTAATCTTTGCCACCCTGTACGCAGATGAGGCCCTTGGACTGCCATGAAGCTGCTATTGCCATCTTTATATGAGCAAAGTTGGGCACACCTGTGAGCTTTTGCCAGCACGTCAGTTAAAAAACATCAATAGGTCTCTCTGTACAGCGCGTCTGCATCAGGTCCAATTTAGGGAGTTAAGAGACAATAGTGATAGGTAGTTTAGAAATGCCACAGATCAGATGCATGACTCCTCCCCCTCCCCCCCCCCGCATGCTTCAGCTCCGCTGTCAAGCTACTGTACCTACCGAGCAGTGTGGCAAGGATGCCAACGATGCCCGTCCCAGCACCCAGCTCAATCACCTTCTTGCCCTGGAAGTTGAGCTTCTGCTTCTCAAAATATTTACACAGGGTTAAAGCCTTCAGCGCAGAGAGACAGGTGGAGAACGAGGCCATCCAGTGATATACAGGACAAGAGAACATAAGCATAAGCAAGATCCTTTTGCATTGACCCTTAAGTGACAGATTTAGGGAGAAACTTTTCCCCCAGGCTGGGTATTTCTTAATGACCTGTTACAGGGCTTCTTGCACCTGTCTTTGAAGTACTGGCCACTGACAAAGATTGGATTCTGAATTAGATGGGCCACAGGTCTAACCTTCCATGGAAGCTCCTAAAATGGACAGGATTTGCAGCTGGAGAACAGGAACTTTGGAGTAGACAGAGGAACAGTTGAGAGGCTACAGCTTTCCAAGGCCAGGGACATCTCCTGAGCCACAGAGAGAGCCCCCACTGTATCTGATGAACCTGCTACTCCCCATGAATGGGGGCACCAAGACAGCCTACAGGCACTGGGGGACACACCTCCACTTTGTGCTGAGCCCCCACCAGCCCCCACTCCATGTGCTGTGGGATGCCCCATCCCCAGAGTTCAAAGGTTTCTAGCCAACTCGCACGTTCCAGCTCTCGCCACCTCCTTGCCAAACATCCTAACTTCCCCCCCTTACCTCCTCCATCCCTGTTCTCACACCTCCAAGCCAGCCCTCCCCAGATCCTCCTAATCTCGCAGCTAATCCTTCCCCTGTCCTTTGGGGCATCCACTACATCCATCTCCCAATCCCCCCCACACCCATCCCGCCTGCACCCAGTCCCCACATTTCACCCGCCCTCCCCACCGGGCTCCTCTGCACCCTGCCCCTCACCGCCTCCCAGACGGGCGCTGCCACCCCGAGCCGGGCCCCGTGGTGCTGGGCGATGGTTAACACGTGGCCGCAGAAGCCGTAGCGGGTCTCCTCGGGGAAGGCGTCGGAGAAGAGCCCGACCTCCCGGGGGAACACGGCCTCCAGCCCCTCGGGGGCGGCCTCCGGCGGCTCCCGGCCCGCCACCGCCCCGCCGATCTCCACGTGGCAGAAAGGCGGCTGCCTGGACGCCGCCATCTTGAGGCGCCCCCGCCCCCTGATTGGATAGGCGGGGCCAACCTGCTGGTCCCATTGGAGGATGGGCTACGAGGGGAGGAGCCTAGCCCTGCTCACCTGGGGCAGGTGGTGGTCCATCATGGGCTGGTGCTGTTTCTAGGCATTTGTTTCCATGGGGCGTCATCATTAGCATCCAAGTGACTTGGGACATCGAAGGGCCGGGCCTGGCCAGCCCCACTGCCCCGAGAAGTAGCAGCTGAGCTGGGGCACAGAAAGGGGAAGGGGCCCTGCGACATTGGCATCCACTTATTATTAATTATTATCATGGTAGCGACAAGGAGACACAGACCAGGATCCCATTGGGCTAGGTGCTGTACAAGCACCGACCAAAAGACGCTCTTTTCCCTAGGGAGCTTACAATCTATTTTCCATCAGCTGCACGGTCAGCTCTGAACGATCAAAAACCATCAGTCACCCCTTCCCCGCTCCCCAGAAATCATGATATTGTCTTAAAAATCACAAGAATGTTTTAACAAAATACAAAACATTGGGTTCTTTTTATTTGCCGTCTGGCTTCTGAGTCTTTTGATTACTCTCAGAGCACAATCTCTGCAGCCAAAGGCACTGGAAAAATTGCTTTTTTCAGAATCATAGAATTGGAAGGGATCTCGATATGTCATCTAGTCCAGTCTCCTGCACTCAATATTATTTAGACCATCCGTGACAGGTATTTGTCTAACCTGCTCTTAAAAATCCCCAATGATGGAGATTCCACCACCTCCCTAGGCAATTTATTCCAGTGCTTAACCACCCTGACAGTCCAACCTAAACCACCCTTGCTACAATTTAAGCCGATTGCTTCTTGTCCTATCCTCAGAGGTTAAGAAGAACAATTTTTCTCCCTCCTTCTTGTAACAACTTTTTATGTACCTGAAAACTGTTATCATTTCCCCTCTCAGTCTTCTCTTCTCCAGACTAAACAAACCCAATTTTTTCAATCTTCCTTCATAGGTCATGTTTTCTAGACCTTTAATCATTTTTGTTGCTCTTCTCTGGACTTTCTCCAGTTTGTCCACATCTTTCCTGAAATGTGGTGCCCAGAACTGGACACAATACTCCAGTTGAGGCCTAATCAGCGTGGAGTAGAGTGGGAGAATTACTTGTTGTGTCTGGTTTACAACATTCCTACTAATACAACCCAGAATGATGTTCGCTTTTTTTGCAACAGTATTACACTGTTGACTCATGTTTAGCTTATGATCCACTTAGGGTGACCAGATGTCTCAATTTTATAAGGACAGTCCCGATTTTTGGGTCTTTTTCTTATATAGGCTCCTATTACCTCCCATCCCAGTCCTGATTTTTCACACTTGCGGTCTGGTCACCCTAGATCCACTATGATCCCCAGATCCCTTTCCACAGTACTCCTTCCTAGACAGTCATTTCCCATTTTGACAGGTTTCAGAGTAGCAGCCGTGTTAGTCTTTATCCGTAAAAAGAAAAGGAGTACTTGTGGCACCTTAGAGACTAACAAATTTATTAGAGCATAAGCTTTCGTGAGTTACAGCTCACTTCATCGTATGTGTGCAGCTGATTTTTCCTTCCTAAGTGGAGTATTTTGCATTTGTCCTTATTGAATTTCATCCTATTTACTTCAGACCATTTCTCCAGTTTGTCCAGATCATTTTGAATTATAATCCTATCCTCCAAAGCAGTAGTTCTCAATCGGGGTCCGGGGCCCAGTAGGGTGCCTCAAGCAGGTTTCAGGGGGGGCTCCAAGCAGGGCCAGCATTAGACTCGCTGGGGCTCAGGGCAGAAAGCCGAAGCCTTACTGCATGGGGCTGAAGCCCTGGTCCCTGAGCCCCGCCACCCAGGACTGAAGCTGAAGCCTGAGCAATGTAGCTTTGTGGGGGCCACTGTGGCATGGGGAGCCCCAGGCAATTGACCTGCTTGCTACCCCGCTAATGCTGGCCCTGGCCTTTATATGCAGAAAACCAGTGATTATGGCACAAGTGGGCCGTGGAGTTTTTTCTAGCATGTTGGAGTGGGGGGGCTCAGAAAGAAAAAGGTTGAGAACCTCTGCTCCAAAGCACTTGCAACCCCTCCCAGCTTGGTATTGTCCACAAACATTATAAATGTACTCTCTATGTCATTATCTAGATCATTGATGATGATATTGCACAGAACCGGACCCAGAACTGATCCCTGCAGGACTCCGCTCATTATGTCCTTCCAGCATGATTGTGAACCACTGATAACTACTCTCTGGGAATGGTTTTCCCTTCAATTATGCACCCACCTTATAGTAGCTCCATCTAGGTCTTCTCTCCGCCCCGGCCCCCCCTGCAATGTCTGAATGTCTCCTGCAATCTCTTGATTCTAGTAGTTGGAACTTTAAGACCAACACCAAGTATCATGAGACTCATGATTAAATTGCAAGAGTCGACAACGCCGCACCTGCAATTGCATTAGAGGCGTGAGTACGCCGATTAGCCCCGGCTGTTCAGTTTGCAGGGACCAAAATGCGTGTGTAAATTGCACCTGTGAAGAAATGAGGATGTTGGGGGTGCCATCCTTTTGAATGGCCCCCTTAAACACAGGGAGTCTGTAGCAGCACCAGGAAGAGAGCCCCAATCTCCTAATCCCACTCTACTGCCCAATGCATGAGACCTCCTACCTTTCTCATGCAGCAGAGAAGAAGAGGAAACAGAGGGAGGCAAGACTGGTTTTGCCCTGTTTTAAAGCACAGAGTGGTTGGCAGAGCCAGGAACTGAAGCTTGATCTCCCCAGTCCCTTAACCACAAGGTTGTCATTCCTTTTAACACTGCTGCCAGCTCACGCAGGTGATGTGACTGTGATTTTGCGGTGATGTTAATCCAAGTATCAGAGGGGTAGCCGTGTTCATCCGTATCCATGAAAACAACGAGGAATCTGCCAGTGCCCTAAAGATGAACAGATTTATTTGGGCATAAGCTTTCGTGGGTAAAAAAAAAACCCTTTTTCAGATGCATGGAGTGAAAATTACAGATGCTGGCATAAATATACTGATATTTATATATTTGTAATATATTTATGCCTGCATCTGTAATTTTCACTCCATGCATCTGAAGAAGGGGGGTTTTTTACCCACGAAAGCTTATGCCCAAATAAATCTGTTAATCTGTAGGGCGCACAGGACTCCTCGTTGTTTTTGATGTTAATCAACAGAGTCTGCAGGGTTCTCCCTCTGCATCCTCCTCTTGAAATTCAACAGCATAGAGACTCCGAAAAGGCAGGAGGCTCTGGCCTTGGAGCTGGGATGAAGGTGTTGGCCTGGAGCTGACAGGTATCTATGCTAATGCGTTATGGCTGAGATTTCCAAAGCTGTCTTGGAATGTGGCTTCTCAAGTCCCATTGGCAGGGGCACTAGTGGGAGAGGGGGGCCTCACCTTGTTTAGGGATAGATCTGAACTTTGGGATGTTTATCTGATGCGTCCACTCGCGGTCCTCAGACCCATTTCCATGTGACTCGGATCAGAGAGCAGGAACCGCACATTACCTGCGACATCTCATTCTCCAGGGGAAGCCACCCACGTCCTCTGCTGAGCCATGGCGGGGGATAATGCCGCCACTCGACGCACATTGCAGTTAAATGTTAACCCGGCAGGGTAATGCTTAGGGACCCCTGCTTCCAAACAGCCAGCCCGGCTTGTTTGGGTGATATAATTCGGTCAGTTAAACAGCCAGGGAGCTAATGATCAGCTACCCTCTAGGCCTCTAGCCTCATAGTAGATCCCAAGTGGCAGCTGGATCCTCATTGTTTTCCCATGCTTACCAGGGACATTTGTTCCAGGCTCAGCCCACACTCTCACAGCATCCCATGTCTGTCCAGTGAGGGACACACCCACAATCCCTGCAGATCACTGTGATACTAATTCAGCTACCCAGGGCTAACTACATTGGGGTGCTTTTCCCATCTGCAGGCTCTGTTCCAGTCACACATCCCAGGTTCACGGTGCAAATCACTTCCTGGTCTTTATGCCATGGAGAGTGCATCCTAAATCCCACATGCCAGCACCAAACTCATCTTGTATCTGGTGAGAAAATTTAGTTCTGTGTAAGGAGATCTGAATTAATGTTGTCTGGTGCTGGGAAAGTGGCTTGATGGGGGCTTATCACGGAAGGAATCAGAACGGGATGGGGTTGGTGTCAAACTCTCCGACTGGGTAACAGGATTTGCTGCTTCTTCAAGAGAGGACACGGTCCTGGGCATCAGTCCTGGGAACAAGAGGCCTGGATCAGACCCCTAGTCCATCTAGCCCCGAAGCCTGTCTCTGACAGTGGCCAGCACCAGATGCACCAGAGGACGGTATAAGAAACCCACCAGAGCAGATGTGGGATAATCTGCCTCCCACATTAGGTCTTATCCTGATCTCTATAGCTAGCGGCTTAAGCCTGAAGTGTGAGGTTTGATATCCCTTCCATATTCTTGTTATGAATTCTTGTTGAATCTTGCCAACTTTTGGCCTCAACAACATCCAGTGGTCATGAGTTCCATAGGCTAAGTGCACACGGTGTGAAAAAAAATATTTCTTTTAATCCGTGATAATGTTTCCACCTTTTAGCTTAATTAAATGTCTCCTTATTCTTGTGCTATGAGACAGGGAGAACAGCAGCTAGCTCCCAATCTACCTTCTCTAGACCAGTCATTATTTATAGTTTCCCCTTTTATCTAAAGTAAATAGAGACCAGGGACCAGTTTGCAGGCACATGCCTCTGGGCAAGCCAACAGGGTTTACAATTTGCAACCCAAAGACTTCCTAAACTCTCATGTGCCTCTTGCTACACCCGCCATGTGTGGCTGAGCCATCTTGAGAGCCCTCCAAAGTGGGGAGAAGTGGGGAGAAGGAGCTGAATTCCCCATTCTTTCTTTCCCTGTATAGAGCTGGGTGCAGCCGGGTGGGGAATAGCAACAGCTGAGTGAGACCAGCCCAGGCTTCGTCAGGTCAGAGTTGAAAACAAACAGAAGTCCTGGCACTGTTTCTGCTAGCTTGCAAACACACCGACGCCGTCACTGGAGAGACCCCTGCCGCCCTTGTGTTCGCTCACCCACAGCTTCTTGGAGCACATGAGGCTGCTGGACGTACGAGGGACGGTTATTCTTTAACTACGTCCTTTTCGCTTCTTGATGGAGGAGCCAGGCTCCTCATTCACTGGCCCCGAAGTGTGTCAGAGCCATGGGTCGCTGGAGTGTCCTGCAGTAGCTCTTTGGCTGCTAACGCTTCCGTCGCTAATGTGGGTGGCAAGCTCGTGCCAGTGGCGACGGCCATGGCGCCAATGAGAAACCCACGTTACAGGAAACCCAGGACTGCCAACTTCTTGCAGGTGCTGTGGTTAGGCAGGGAAACGTTTCCTAATGTTCCCTGGGGATTCTGCAGACTCCATGAGAAACACAGGCTCAAGGCACCAGGTTCTTTTCCTTGTCAGTCAATGGCTCAGGGCTCTGGCTCAGGGCTCTCCCTGGCTACATTAGCAGCCTGAGTTTAGCTTCTTGGGGGCCACCCATGCAGTTGGGCTCCCTGCATTTGGATGCCTGGAAAGCCACTGTGTAGTTTGCCTGTGAATTATGGTGTCTGCTCAAGGGAGGCTCGGTTCGGCACAGCAGATGCTGTAAGAAGTGAGGTACATTGTGGGACATGCTGAAAAAGTGACTCTCTTGTCACCAGCAGTGTTCCAACAGGACTATGGGATGGAGTGGGATGGGATTTGGGCGAGTCTCAAGGGAAACTCCAGAAAACTTCCAGAACCTCAGAAAAAGTGTCCAGGCTGGAGGTCGATCACTCATAGGCTCAAGGATGCGAAAAGGAAGCAGTCACCTTCTCCATCACGATTCAGCTGCTTTATGGGGGTGCAGGGGTGGGGCAGCGCCTGCCTTCCCAGATTTTCCCAATCTGATGAGCACTCCATGCCTCACTGCCCCGTGTTTCTATGTTGGCACAGGTCCCATGGCCTCCATTTCCTTTGCAGTTCACCTTGTGCAAGGAGCATTTCCCGTAAAGGGTGTACCTCTTCCACGCTACCATGGGCCCTTTGCCCAAAACGCCTTTCTCTGAACGGAAGCCCTGCTTTTGAGTCCAGCAACACAAACAGCCAGGAAGTGCCCCACATCTGCACTGGATTCTAGGATCTCACAGAGTCTGTGAATGCTCTCTACCCATGAGTCACCTCAGTTACCATGAAGTAGAGGAGGAGATCATTTTGACCACAAAGGCTTGTTGCACAACCCCACAGCTGGTGAGTTCCCATTCCTGGCAAGATGTCAGGACTCCTCGAGTGCTGAGGCTACCCTTCTCCTTCCAGGAAGCCCCAAGAACTACAGCAAAAGACCTCGGATGAAGTTCTGAGAGAGGAAGAAACTTCCCGTCTGGGTCCCAGCAGAGAGATTACAAGAAAGATGCGGGGTTATGGCAAAATCCATCCCATGATGTTCTGGGCCACGGTGCTCGAAGCACCACAGGTCCGACAGGAGTATTCTGAGAAAAACGAGGCTTACACACAGCTGTGAGTTATTGGCTTTACTGAAGGTTAGTGACCCACCTGCAATGGGGACTCCAAGCATTGCAGTCACGAAGGCGGGAAACCCAGCACACCGGAGCTTTGCCTGGGATGGAGTCCAACGGAGGGGCAGACAGCCAGCATTAATAAGCATTACACAAAAACAGCTTATGAATATAAAATTAGGTGCTTCTTAAAGGGGGGCTTTCTACTACCTGGCGAAGAGCCATGCAAAGCAGCTATGTCCTTCAAGAACTATCTATATCCTGCCTTAACACAGCAGCTGTGTCCTTCAAGAACTATCTCCTACAATAACAAAGCAGCTATCTATGTCCCACAGTAGCCTCTCGGCTCGAGAAAGCGAAAGTTCCCTAGCTAGGTCGTAACAAAGTCTTCCGCAGTCCCTTATACATGACAATGTGGTTCTCCTGGCAATGGAAGGCTTGTGCAAGGACCCCAAAAAGGAAGACCAGTTGGATATAGCAACCAGGTTACTCCATTATTCACAGTTAAAATTTCCTGTCATACACGCACACAGAAATTATCTTCTTCAGAGCATCCCAGGCTGGGCCACAAGTCTGTCTGCTGTACAATGAACCTGTTTGCTTCTGCAGCAATGTGATAAAAGCTGCACAGGGTGACAGCCATGTGGGGAGGAGAGGGATTGATGGGGAGCCCATATATTTCCTTGGGAAAGCAGAAAGAGAAATTTGTTTTTTCCCATATCCATCAGGCTGGAGCAGCCCCGTGTATCAGCCCTGAGACACCCAAGAGGGGAGATGACAGAGCTGGGAAGATGGCTGGGGAGATAATTTCAACCTGTTCTCAAACACCTACCTACTTCGGAGCTGGGACTTCACCACAGACATGGGAACACTGAATTTCCCTGGTGGATCAGCCCACTGGTCCATCTATTTCAGTGCCCTGACTCTAACCATGCTTAATACTTGATACCACAGGAGAAAGTGTCACACACATACAAAATGCACTTGGCCATTTGTGCAAAATTCCTTCCTGACCCTGCTATGATCAGTCTATGCCCCACTGAAGCATGAGAGTTGGTTACTCCACTCTTCTCACAACTGCAAACTTTGACCTAGCCCACAAAATTCTGTCACATCACCGCAGTTAGTAATAAGAATCCTAGATCCTCTGTGGGGGTTTCAAGAGAATATTGCAAAAGTTGCCCCATCTCAAACACTTCCTGCTTTATGAGCCAGGATACCATTTTTGTGCCCAGTGCACCAGTATTTCACCATGGATGAATTCGTACTGGAACTGATGAGAAATAATTGGGAATCACCCAGTTTGAGCCCTGCACCTTGCTTTGAATAGAACCAGCATTTAATTAACTTTGGAGCCAGGGTGGTATGGAATGTGCCATTTCAGGATGAAACGTCCAGCGCAGAACCATGCAGACTACCGCAATTCCTCCTGTCTGGATTCCCAGTACAGTGATGTGCACCAACCTCAATGTGTATTCATGTCCCTCTGACACACCAAGAGACACTCAGCAGGCATGTGGTCTGTCCTTAGGCTGCAGCTATATTATTCATAGTGAGAGTGACACATTCCCCCACATGAATAGCATACTACGCTAATCTGCAGGGCTGCATGGTAATGGCACCAGTATGATTCAATCGCAGGATACTGGTGCAACTTTTTAATAAAGGCACAATCAGAAATACCCACATAAGAAGACAATAAGGGACACAGTTTTGCCATATCCAGGTAGCTCCCGTAGCATGTATCTGGACTTATTTTGGAAATTAAGCACTAGTTACATTTCTTTTAATGAATGGAAGTTGGCAACTAGTTGCCCGGTCGCAGTTTGGAAGCAGGTTGCTTTTCAGAGCCTCAGAGGGCAGAAATGAGCTCTGTCAGATCCTGGTTATTTAAAAAAAATAAAATAAAGCTGCTTCCAAGATTGTCTGCCAGGTACATGGCACATCTGGGCTTGGGCAGTGAGTGACAGAGTGAGGACGCAAATCAATCAGTTCTCCCTGGCAGCGCTGTCCTGGTTCATTGCTGGCTCTGCCACTTCCTCACTGTGTGAGCTCCCATCTCTGGGCCTCAGTTTTGCCAGGAGAAGCTGTGAGGTTTGATTCATTAATTGTTTGTAAAGCGCTTTCAGGTATGAGGAAAGGGATCCAAGCCATGCAAAGAGCTATCAAAAATGAGACAAGGCAGGAGCTGGCAGCCTTTGTCCTTTGCAAAATCCTACCCGAATCCCCCATTTCCTCCAAATTCTTATGCATTTTGCTAATTGCTCATTAATTTGAAAAGATGTGAACAGCCAAAAGGCCAAGGGGCATGACTCATAATTATCTTCAAGCTCAAAATTCCCCCTATGGATTGGTTTCCAGTAATGTCCTGGCCACATCCCATGTGTCAACCTGTGGGAAGATGTGTGTGTGTGTTCCTTTTAGTTGCATCTCTTCCTCTTTTACTCTCATTGTATATCTCAGTCCCTCACCCTCTGTGGGCTGGTTCCCAGACCTAGGCCACATCCAAGCTGCCCATCATCAGACCTGATCTGTAACTAAGCTCCAGCCCTGGTTGTCTGCATGAGCAAATTCTGAAGCTGTGATTCACCAGCTCGTGCAACTTTGCCAGTGGTAGCCAAATGGAGCAGATGACATGGTGATAAAAACACATGTACCTTCTTGAATCTACAGCTTCCTCCGTTGCTACCTTCAGTGGAGCTGCAGCTAAGGGCTTGTCTACACTGGCAATTTACAGCATGGCAACTTTCTAGATCAGGGGTGTGAAAAAATACCCTCCCGAGCACAGCAAGTTTCAGCGCTGTAAAGTGCCAGTGTAGACAGTGCACCCCTTGTGTAGCTACACCCGCAGCGACCACACAAGGCACATTAAAGTGTAGAACAGCCATACTGGGTCCAACCAAAGGTCCTTCTAGCCCAGTATCCTGTCTTCCGACAGTATCCAATGCCAGGTGCTTCAGAGGGAATGAAAAGAACACATCACCATCAAGTGATTCAAGAGTCAGGGGGCTCACTGGGTTTAGGGTCAGTAGGATGAGGGTCAGAGGATCAATGGATTTAGGTTGGGAGTCAGTGGGGCTGGTAGCTGGAGGTCAGTAGGATGGAGCTTGGGGGTCAGTGGATGGAACTGGGGGTCAGTGAGATGGAGTTGGATCGTCAATGGCGTACTGGGGGGTCAGTAGGATGGAGGTTGGGGGTCAGTGGGCGGTGCTGGGGGTCAGTAGGATGGAGGTCAATGGGCAGGGCTGGGGTGGGGCTGTGGGGTCAGTGGGATGGAGGTTGGGGGTCAGTGGGCGGGGCTGGGGCTCAGAGGGGCGGGGCTGTGGGTCAGTAGGATGGGGTTGGGGTCAGTGGGCGGGGCTGGGGCTCAGAGGGGCGGGGCTGGGGGTCAGTAGGATGGGGGTTGGGGTCAGAGGGTGGGGCTGGGGGTCAGTGGGATGGGGTTGGGGTCAGAGGGTGGGGCTGGGGGTCAGTGGGATGGGGGTTGGGGGATCATGGGGTGGGGTTGGGGATCAGTGGGTGGAGCTGGGGCTCAGAGGGGTGGGGCTGGGGGTCAGTAGGATGGGGGTTGGGGTCAGAGGGTGGGGCTGGGGGTCAGTGGGATGGGGATTGGGGGGTCATGGGGTGGGGTTGGGGGTCAGTGGGTGGAGCTGGGGCTCAGAGGGGTGGGACTGGGGGTCAGTGGGATGGGGTTGGGGTCAGAGGGTGGGGCTGGGGGTCAGTGGGATGGGGGTTGGGGGGTCATGGGGTGGGGTTGAGGGTCAGTGGGTGGAGCTGGGGCTCAGAGGGGTGGGGCTGGGGGTCAGTAGGATGGGGGTTGGGGTCAGTGGGCGGGGCTGGGGGTCAGTGGGATGGGGTTGGGGTCAGAGGGTGGGGCTGGGGGTCAGTGGGATGGGGATTGGGGGGTCATGGGGTGGGGTTGGGGGTCAGTGGGTGGAGCTGGGGCTCAGAGGGGTGGGGCTGGGGGTCAGTGGGATGGGGTTGGGGTCAGAGGGTGGGGCTGGGGGTCAGTGGGATGGGGATTGGGGGGTCATGGGGTGGGGTTGAGGGTCAGTGGGTGGAGCTGGGGCTCAGAGGGGTGGGGCTGGGGGTCAGTGGGATGGGGTTGGGGTCAGAGGGTGGGGCTGGGGGTCAGTGGGATGGGGGTTGGGGGATCATGGGGTGGGGTTGGGGATCAGTGGGTGGAGCTGGGGCTCAGAGGGGTGGGGCTGGGGGTCAGTAGGATGGGGGTTGGGGTCAGAGGGTGGGGCTGGGGGTCAGTGGGATGGGGATTGGGGGGTCATGGGGTGGGGTTGGGGGTCAGTGGGTGGAGCTGGGGCTCAGAGGGGTGGGACTGGGGGTCAGTGGGATGGGGTTGGGGTCAGAGGGTGGGGCTGGGGGTCAGTGGGATGGGGGTTGGGGGGTCATGGGGTGGGGTTGAGGGTCAGTGGGTGGAGCTGGGGCTCAGAGGGGTGGGGCTGGGGGTCAGTAGGATGGGGGTTGGGGTCAGTGGGCGGGGCTGGGGCTCAGAGGGGCGGGGCTGGGGAGACGTCAGGTGGCACCTGCCTGCCTGGCCAAGGCCCGGCTGGGCGGGGGCCGAGGCTGCGCCGGGCCCTTTAAAGCAGGCGCGCGCGCTGGTGGCGGCGCGTTTCCTGTGACGTTTGGTTCCCGCGACTCCAGCTGTGGCCGCGCCGCGCCGGCTCCACGTGGGTCGCAGGCCCGGCGCGGGATTCCGGGGGCGCCATGGCGGGGGCCCCGCCCCAGAAGCGCTTCTACCGGCAGCGGGCTCACTCCAACCCGCTGGCGGACCACACGCTGCGCTAGTGAGTGGGGGGAGGTCCTGAGACCCCCAGGGGGCCCCTCAAGTCCCTTGACCCCCATACATCGAGCCCTCACCCCCATCCCGGGAGCCCCCTGACCTCTCGCCCCATATGCCCCGGGGAGCCCCCCAGGTCCCCTGACCCCCATACATCGAGCCCTCACCCCCATCCCGGGAGCCCCCTGACCTCCCGCCCCATTGAACCCCATATGCCCCGGGGAGCCCGTCAGGTCCCCTGACCCCCATACATCGAGCCCTCACCCCCATCCCGGGAGCCCTGGGGAGCCCCGTTTATCCTGCCCCCTTCCCATTTTGGGGTCCCCCGATCCTGTATTCACTGTGCCCTGGGGGAAGCCCTTGATCTTACCCTTCTTCATCCTGAGGCGGGCGGCCTGAGCTCCCTTCCTCTGTAGGAGCCCTCGAGATTCTGCCCCCCCGTGGGAGATCCCCTGAGCCAGGAGAGAACCCCCTCACCTTGAACCCTTTGTGTATCCAAGCAGCGCCCCCCAACCCTGGGGAACTAATCCTTCTCTCCCAGCTCCCAAAGGCACCAAAATAAATATTAAATGGGAGAGACGAGATGAGCCGCTTCCAAATCCATGCGTCTTCCAGCCGGCCTGAAGTGTTTGCCAGAGTGCAAGTGGCATAATCCAGCTGGGTTTGTCTTGACTAGGATGTGCAAGAACGTGTTAGCTGACTTTTTATAAATCTGCGTAGACAGGGAATGCTTCCATCAGGTACTCGCTGGTGGAACTGAAGTTGTGCCTGGGCTAGCACGTGTTTAAAAGGTTACCCTGAGGCTAGGTCTACCCTACCCAAGCTTGTGCCAGCACAGTGTGTCTGTTAAGGGGCGTGAGGAGCTGTGATTCATGACTGACAGTCCAGTAAAAGCCTGAATGTCGTTAGACAGACAAAATCCTGCTTTTATCAGTATGACTTGTCTTGCTCGGGGAGGCTGAAACAAGCTCGATCAGCAAAAGGGCAGTTTTACCCATATAAGCAGTATTTGCTTCTAGGGCAAAGCTTTCCAAGTGTTGACCTGGCATGCCTTTATTGACTCTTTTGTTCCAACAATAGGCATTTAAAGCCTAGTTGGGAGGACTCCTAAGAGGTTGCTGGTGATGTCCATGTGTTAGTATATTTATATACATCTTTTAGAGTGTTTAAGAAAACACTGTAGATTTAGTACTTCCTGAAGCTCCTCTTTGATGTGCTGTCAGGTTGCAGGGGAAGAGACAGTTCCTGTCCAAAGAGCTCACAAGCCAGAGAGGAATTGGGACAGTTGGCTGGAGAAACACCATCTAATGCCAAGTTAGATTAGCTCCACCTGACTCATTCCCCGGGGGCAGGATTGGTCTCTGAAATCTTTGGGCATTTGTGCAGCTTGAAATGGTCAAACCAGGACATATTTTTAGCCCATTGAGAAGTTATTGCACAGCTTAAATCCCCCCACTAATCAAATAGCTGCTTTCCTATTCTCTTTTAATCCAGATTTGTCCCTGTTCCTCTCTTTTAGTCCCAGAAAACCTGAGGAAATGAACTGGGCTGAGCACTATCCTGAGTTCTTCACCCCGTTGACCAAAGATGACCGTCACGATGACCCGAAGGACTCCAAGGAGAGAGTGAAGCCAGCAGCGCAAGTTGAATTTGCTGATATTGGCTGCGGTTATGGGGGCTTGTTGGGTAAGTTCCCAGTGATGTTTTTCCGTCGGTCTGGACACAGCAGGTTCTAGGTGGGCAGGTGTGGTCAAGGCTGCCTTGGAGGGACAGTCCTGAGAGGGGTGCGGGTTTGTTCAGTGAAGCCTCTTCCTTCTCCAGATTCGGGTCCATGCCTGACTTCACATCTCAGGTATGTCTCTCTGTTGACAGCTACGTATCCCAGAGTACGTGGTGTGGAACTATGCATGCTTAGCTGAGGCCTAGCGCAGACTCACCAGTGGAACTAGCTCCTTGGTCTGTTATGTGTAGAGCCCAGACTTGATGCGGGAAATCGGAAACCGGTTGCACTGTCGATCGTGAGAATCAGGGAGAGCTGGTGACATGGGCTGTCTCACACTGGTGTCCCTATGGATTCTGTGGTGCAGAAGCTGCTGTACCCATAACTGTGCTGCTCTGGTTAAGTTTAACATGCTGTAATGAGCAAGGGTTGCAATCCTGAAAGGTGGCAAGTTGTTGCTCTCAGCCCCAGGCTGCTGCCACTGCCTCTCCCCAGGCAAGTGGGAATGACCTGTCTGATACCCTAGTTCCCGTCTTGGGAGGCAGGTGAGTTGTCCCCATGTAACCGCTCTGGGGTTTATTGTTCTGAACAGTTGCCTCTGTCTGGGATTCCCCGGCTCTGAGAGCAGATGGTAGTTCCTCTTTCATCTTTTACAGTCGAGTTGTCTCCCCTCTTCCCCAACACCTTAATGCTGGGCCTGGAGATTCGAGTGAAGGTCTCGGATTATGTCCGTGACCGGATCCAGTCTCTGAGAGCATCCCATCCCAGGCAGTACCAGAACATCGCCTGTGTCCGCAGCAATGCCATGAAGCACCTGCCCAACTTCTTCCACAAGGGGCAGGTGAGGTGCCAGGGGCCTTGGGTCTCCGCCACTGATGTCCCAGGCAGTCATATAACCTCCCACTTTCAATCGTTGCCATCCTTGGGGAGCATGCAGCCCTCACTCCCCACCCATCAAATCCTGGGAAGATGATCTATAAGCTTCAGTAAGAGCCCCATCACCGTGGTGTCTGGGCACCCCTTCGTCTATTCCCATTTAAAGGAAAGTCGCTCTTGAACGAAAGGCTCTTTAGTTTCCCACTTGAAAAGAGGAAACCCCAACCCTGAATGTGCTTTAAACAAGCTGTAACTCAGTGGGAAAAACCCTTCTCCCAAATTGATTCCGGAGACACTGATGCTGGTTGGGGGCTGTTCCCATAGCTACTGTAATACCCCTCCTGCCTGGGGAGGGGTGGGTGAGGAGGGTGCTCTGATAGCTGCAGTACTGGTAGGGATAACGGTCCCAGGAGGATGGGGCCGGTCAGCCAGAGAATGCATCCATGGCCATGGTGATCTCAGTGGGGCAAAGAGGCATGGGCACTGCTGGCTACAGAGACTTGTAGGGCTCACCATCTCCCGGGGTTGCCCCCTATGTTTGCAGCTGGCCAAGATGTTCTTCCTCTTCCCGGACCCGCACTTCAAGAAGACTAAGCACAAGTGGCGGATCATCAGCTCTACGCTGCTGGCCGAATACGCCTACGTCCTGCGCATCGGGGTGAGTTGGGATCGGTCGCTGGTGGGGGGCAGGCTGAGGCTTGCGTGGGATCTCCGGTTAGGGAAAGCCTCTCTGCCTAGGGACTTAGCCACGGCTTAGCAGGTAGGAAGATTCTGTCCTCAACCAACAGAGTTTGTAGGTCAAACCCAGCAGTGCCCCACAGGCATGGTGAGTAAGCCCCACTTACTGCATGGGTCCCAGTACGGAGGGGTTGGCCTTTGCCCTGCTTCCTGCAGAGCTGTGTTGGGAGGGCTTCCTGTTGGCAGAGTGAGCCCGTTGCCCACCCTCGGCTGCTCCCACCTGCCCGCTCATGACTTAGCTGCCTCGGGCAACCTGTCCGCTCCTTCCTGTGCCGTAACCGTGGGTTCGTAATCAGCAGAACAAATTGGGGCAATGAATAGGCATGCGCCCCACCCAGCCCGGCTGCGTGAGTCACAGGCAAATAACGCTAACATCTCCCCATGGTGCAGACCCTGGGGGCAGGGCTATGGTTGCCAAACCTTGATTGTCCTGGAGTCTCTAGAAATGAAAGATGGATCTTTAAGTGAAGATGATGTCGTATGATGAAACATCCAGGAATATGTCCCACCGAAATTGGCAACCCAGGTGGGGGGGAGCAGAGACCATAATTGCCTTTGCTAATTAGAGTTGGCACCCCCAATAGTTAGGGAGGAAGTCCCTTGACCACAAGCTGCTCTGTACAGAGATTACCCCCTCCCCATCCGGGGCCCTGAGGTTTTGATGGTTGCGGAAAGTTTCCTTCTATGGCATGAGCCATTTGGGTTCTTGGGTTTTACTGCTGCATGGCTGGGGTGGGGTCATAGGTGTCCCTGCATAGGTATCCAGTGGCCCCTCCACAACCTCTCTTTGATGGGCTGGTCCCAGCTACCTGGATCCTCAGGCTACTTCCTCCCTCTCGCGCAGGGCCTGGTGTATACCATCACTGACGTGGAAGAGGTGCACAAGTGGATGGTCGGGCACTTCAGTGGGCACCCGCTCTTCGTCCAGGTGCCCTTGGAGGACTTGGTAAGAGCGAAAGTAACGGGCGCTGGGAGGGGAAGGAGCCAGAAAGGGGAATGTTTGCACGACCCGGGGGCCCTGCACCCATCCTGGGCTGATTCAATCTGCAAAAGGTTCTTCCCTTTTCCTGGGGTTTCCAAGAAGCCCGCAGAAGCTGGAAAGTGAAACCTGGTACCACACCAAAACCTCTTCTCTCTTTTCACGTTCACATGCTGGCTGCTTATTGCATGGGTGAGTTGAGGGGAGGGTGTATGCTGTTGCTAGGGAGCCACCCCCCACATCTGTCCTGTTGCTAGGAAGCCCCCAGCGATGGACTTGAGTAGGAGATGCTGGATTTCAGGACCCAGCCAATGTCCCCTGCTGCCGCTTGGCTGGGCTATACGGACCGTGCTTGGGCCACAGGGGTCCCACCCGGCGGTGGATGGACCGGCTGCCTCCAACACAGAGCCATGCAGGGCCGGTTGCCGTTGGCTCACACGGTTTGATGCCTGCTTGGGTCTAATTTCCCTGCAGGGACTGGGGCCGGGTATGATGGAGGCAGCTGGACTGCGTGCCCGTTATGCTGGAGACAAGCCAGGCCGATGGGGAAGGGGAGGAATCGGCTGGTCAGCAGCTCACGCGGTAATTCCCCATTCTCCAACAGGGCAGCGATCCCATCGTGGGGCGCCTGGGCACCTCCACCGAGGAGGGAAAGAAGGTCCAACGGAACAGTGGCAAGACCTTCCCTGCTGTCTTCCGGCGCATCGACGACGAAGCCCTGCAGCGGGTGCTGGGCACAGAGCAGTTCCAGGGGGCTCCAGACACGTGACTGTGGACCCAAGAGACCGATCATCATGGACCGTGCTGTGCAGCGTTCCAGGGAGACCTCTCCCCCTCCCCTGGGCTGCTCGCTTGGCCTGGAGCATGACGCCCAAGGGAGCCCTTGATGTCGTGAATATGGAGAAGCTGGCACCTCTCCTAACGAGAAACGCATAAGGAGTGTCCCAAGCATCCCCTTGGGCTCTGCCTGCTGGTGCCCATGAGCTCCTGGCACCGTTGCTTTTACCTCTGAGACTCTGCCAGGCAGGGGCGGGCTGCAGCTTCACTCACACTCGATTTTCTGAATAAAGCTTGAGCTCACAGGCCCGGCCAGATTCTCTGTGGGTCGCTGCAGGGCGGTTGGATGGTGTCCCGGCTCCTGCCAGGGATCGAGTGGTAAAGAGAGGTTTGTCGCCTGGGCTTGGAAGCATCATTAAGTGTCAACCCTGCGGGCTCACCCTGTTCCCGTCCTGCAACCTGGCTGCTCCTTGAGCCACCTGATGCGGGGCAGCTGCTCTGCCTGTTCCCAGCCAGGGCTCCGTTTGGGCATCTCCCCTCCAGCCCAGGCCAGTGGGCGAGGGGAACCATCCTGGGCGAGTGCTAATAGGGATTTGCTGCCTTTAGTCTCCTGCCAGGTGAGACTGTGGGGAGCCATGTGGGTGTCTCCTGAGCCCTGCCAGGGGCTGCGGGAGGGACGGTTTCTATGAGGAAAGTGGTGGGGACAAAAGCTTAATCCATCAGGGGATCCTAGCGCAGCCAACCGCTGTGGAGATGGAGAAGCCCACTTAGGCCTCCTCTTGCTTAGATGAGGCTCTTTGGGGGAAGGACTGTCTTTCTTATGTGTGTACAGCCCCTAGCATGGGTACCTCCTGCTCTCAGCCTAGGCCCTGCTATTACCACCAGCTGAACCTGTGACAGGGCCTTACCTCCTTGGCCCATGCCTCAGTTTCCACACTCGTGGGGTTTCTAACTGTCCCCCTCACTTGTGTAGGTCAAGTGTATACCCTACCAACACGGGTCTTAAAACAACACGGTTCCACAAAGGGTTCAGCAAGCGGTTCTTCCCTGAGGTCTTCCCCAGAGAGCCACCCACTATGTTTGCCTGCGCTGGTGGAGTCGGAGGTCCCACTCCCCAGGCTACTATGGAGTGATCCTGGCTAACTGACCCAGCTGCAGGGCCAGGTCCATCACCTGGGGGGGATAACACAGCCTGGGTGGGGCTGAGCTCACCTGCTTTTAAAGGGATTGTTACAAGGTTTAATGGCCAACTCTTGTATTGTGGATCTTCCCCATGCATGCCCCAAGGACAGTACGGGCTACTTCTTTCTCCTCCCCCCACGGAACCAGTACTTTGTCCAGTCTGTCTGTGCTTCACCTCCCCTTTTGCCTGCCCTGGAGCATCATGCAAGTCCTGGGTGCTAGACACCAACTCCCACCATGTCTGCAGGTTTAGTCTCTCCAGCCATGGGCTGCAGGACCCTGTTGGGGGGGAGGAGGGCTGGGTTGCGGTCCCTAAGGGGGTGAATTCCATTGTTGTTGCCTGCGCAATGAGCGTAGCTTCCTGTGTTGCAAGTTGGGTAATTCCCAAGGATCTGGCCGGCAAGGTGGGCCGGGTAGGGTGGGTCGGGGGTGGAGCCTGGAACTTCCCAGCCAGGAGCCTTCCAACAATCGGCCTGATAAATACAGAAACTGCGCGAGCTGTTGCCTCACACAGGGAAAGATGAATTCCTTGTCTCGTGGTCTCCTGGGAACAAGGCTCTGCCTCATCCCTCTGACCCTGCTTCCCTGGGGAATGAGTAAGCGGGAGAGCAGCCAGGGCACGTCCCCAGCGGTCACTGGGTTGGGCTCCCCAATGGAGAGGCTGGGGTGGCCGCAGGGTGTTCTTTCCCCTAGCTATGGGGCCCATGGCTTCCTTGGGTGACTCAACTAGGGGCCTGGGGGGAGCTGCTGTTAGCTGAGGTGGGGATTGGGGGGATCATGAAAGGTGAAGGCTGGGGCCCCTGTGGCTAGGCAGATGCTGTGAAACCCCCTACCCTGCTCACCGTGACTTGACTTCCAAGGGGTTGGAATCCCAAGAGCCCTGCACAAGGGGAGCTGCCCTTCCAAAGATGCTAGACCCATCCCTTTCCTGCCATTCCCCGCCCCCTGATTGGATGGGGGGGGGGGGAAATGGCTGGAAAGTCCCCCGCTTGCTGTGGGGCTGGGTGGTTTGAGGATTTCAGCGAACGGAGGATGCAGTGAGCGACATCTGCCCCCAAGCCTGAGTCACTGGTGTAATTTCCCCTGGGTGTTGGTCTGCAGGGGCCTGCTCGAGCCAGGGGAGGTGGTGGTCAGATTCCCATGCCGCTGGACCGTTGCTCCTTAGTTTTGCAAAGTGGGTGAAAATTTGGCTCCTGGCCTCCACCAGGTGTTGGCCCTTGTAGGAGCCCCTCTCTCCCCCACCCACCCCCGCCTCACTTGTGGAACTGATTATCCCACCCTGGGGGGAAACAAGGATCTCAGCAGCTTCTCTTCAAATGGAAGTGGCTCCGGAGGGCAGGCTCCTTGCAGGGGCACGGGAGACTCAGCCTCGGGTGCCCTGGGAAGGCCCGTTGTGCCCAGCGTTGCCCCGAGTGCCTGTGCTATGCTCTCCCTAGTGTGGCACCAACACCAGAGCCTCTGCCCTGGCATGTCCGTCCGCCAGGCTTCTGCTTCCTTGCGCCTGGCTCCTCCCTGCCGCTCGTGGTGCTGGGCTGCTCGGGGGTGGGGGGACAGGCTGGGGAAGAGGATGGGAGCCATCTTGCTCTCAGCCTACTGGCAAACCATGGCCTGGAAGCGCTTAAGCCCATGCAGATCTTCTGGGGCTGGGGTGAGGAACGGGCAGGGGAGAATTATCAGCTGCCAAAGGGGCAGTCACTGATCGCAGCTCGGAAGGTCATGGAGTGTAGCCATGAGAGGGAAGTGGCTCCGGTTGGCTCTGCCTGACCTGGTGCTTCCCGAATGTGGTACCAGTGGGCTGCACCCCTGGGCCACCGCCCCTTGCATCAGGTGCCTTGCTGAGAAGCAACCCAGCACCTGGTTTGCAGGGTCCTGGCCCCGGACAGATGCCGGGGGGCTGCCAATAGGGGCTGCACTGCTAAGGAGCAGACCAAGTGTCTCTGGAGCTGTGCTGCCAGCAAGCCAGCTGCAAACTCCCCAGCGCACCCAAAAGCGTAAAAGTTAAGAAATGTCCCTTAATGGAAGGCAGGGAACAGAGTGGGCCCCGACTGAGAGCCCCAGTAATGGAACATCAAGTAGAAATACTTTCTATTGTGCCTGGGGAGAATGCCGGTGCGGTGAGAAGGACTCATTGCCTGGCCTCGGCACGGCTCCCTGCGCCTCCTCATGTCAAGTGGCCTTGGGCTGCTCGCTCTGGGTCATGCATTTTCCCTGCTTTGAATGGGGGCGTGGAAGGGGACTGCAGCCTTGAAGAGAGATGGGCCGGCTCGGAGTGGAGACGACATACACGTGGAGAGCCACATGCAGCTCGGCCAGCGCGCTGGCAGGTTGTCGCTGTCAGCGTTTGGGGGCTTGGTGGGGTGGAGTGGCTGTCACTAAGTCAGCGCTGTGGGAAGGGGCAAGTTGTTGGGGGGGGGAATTAACCCTTTGGGAAATCAGGCCAATAGCTGTCAAGTTGGGCCCCCAACATCACTGGCCATGTAACGAAGCCTGCAGCCTATTACAAAAGGCTAGATTCTCCACTGTAGCTTCGGCAGCTCTTACACCCACGCAAAAGTGGGGTGAGTTTTTCTCATTCTGGTTTAGCAGTGTCCACACTGAAAAGTGGACTCGGATTAAGGGAGGTGTGAATGTAAACACAATAGCTATTCCTGTTGGACAAGCCATGGTGTCGTCCCCACCCCACCTTGCACTGATGGAAACAACTCAGCCAGGGGAGAATTGGGGCCCAGAGCACTGGATCCTCACCAGGTGGATGCTTTTCCGTTTAAATCCACAATGCTGGTTTTGTTGTTTGCAGAGCTGTTTGCTGGCTGCCCTGAATTCTTACTAGTCCGACCCCAAGACAATGTGCTTCCTCGCTCTAACCGGCTGTCCAACAGCAACCTGAGCTCTTGACTCTTTCACCATGCCACAGAGAAGCAGAAACAGGAATGACTTTTATTGGTCTTTCTGCAGTTGTTGCTTTGGTCCCAATTGCCCTTGGGCAAGGACCTGCTGTCAGGGTCAAATTAAAGCACTCTGGGGCCCTAGCCATCTCCTTCATGGAGTCCCTCTCAGCCCTGCCCCCAAGCTGTGGCTGTATCCCTCTTTATGGAGGTGGGTTTCAGCATTAAGACGAGTGAGGCAATTCACGCTTCCTGGAGCTATTGTTTCAGGCTCTCTGCAGACTCAGGCAAACAAGAGGTGCTGGTTTGTGGAGCCTGGTCTACACTAGAAAATTAGTTCGGCATTACCACATCACTCAGGGAATGTGAAAAATCCACACTCCTGAATGGTGTAGTTAAATCGACCTAAGTCCCTGTGTAGACAGCGCTAGGTTGATGGAAGAATTCTTCCGTCGACCTAGCTATTACCTCTCGGGGAGGTGGATTACCTAGACCAAAGGGAGAACCCCTTCTGTTGGCATAGGTAGAGTCTACACTGAAGTCCTGCAGCTATGCTGTTGTAACCTTTCACGTGTAAACAAGCTCTCAGGCAGGCATCAGTTGCCCTTGGATCAGGTTTTCGAGCTTTCCTTTTGCTTCCGTGAGGGCTAGAAACCTGATTTTTATTTTTAAACGAGAGCTGAGCTGATCTTGTCATGGGACTCTGTGCCATTGGCCCAGGTTTATAGCAGCTCGGCCTGAATCCCACCCTGGCTGTCATGTCCTGTCCCACCAGGTGTAAATCCTCAGCCAAGCTGGGCTCTCAGCTGTGGCAAGCGTTCTAGAATGAATTGCTTTTGCTGTGGTTTGCAACTTCCATTGTGCATCGTACAGCAGGGAGGGGGGAAATGGAACATCTGGAGAAACACAGCTGGCAAACTCAAATCATGACCTCCTAGCGCTGCATGATCTGCAGTTACTCACGGTGCTGGGTTACTCAGAGCTGCATGGATCGTAGGGTGCCCAAATATGCTTGGGTCTCCTTGACAGCCTGTTCGGGACTGGATTCTGCTCTCAAATGGGCAAAGCGCAGAGGATGTCAACGGAGTTCCCATTGATCTGTTCCCCATGTGACTGGATCTGGCCCCCTGCTGCTGTTCACAGGTGGGCTCCTCTTCAGGCATGGTGTGAGAGAGGAGACTGGTTTTCCCACTTCCCCGCCGTGAAAGGAATTGGGTACACGGTTTACAGAACTGCTGCTCTTGTCACCTCTGCTTTTGGACAGGCAACTAGGAGTCAGGGGGTGGAAATGAGCAAAGATCACAGGACTCTGCTACCCACCAGCTGATGTATGGGCTTCACAGGGGAACAGGGCTTGGACTGTAATGGCAATGTGGTCTAGTGGCTGCAGGCACATGACTGGGCAGCAAGAGAGGCAGTTCGTCTTCCCAGCTCTGCCACTTGACCAACCCCCGTTTCCTCTCTGTGCCTACTTCCCTTTGCCTGTCTTTCCTATTCCGACTGAGAGGGAAGGGACTGTCCCTTTAGCCATTTGTTTGGCACCCAGAACCATAGGGCCCTGATATCTGTTGGGGCCTGCAGGTTCTGCCATCATAGAGAGGAGAAAACCCAGACGAGCCTGTTGCTCCTGCCCTGGCTGGGGATGGGGGAATAGATGGACAAGCTGCAACCTGATGTCTTACCTGAGTAGCAATTTCTCACACACCAGCTTCCTCTGCAATTCATGTGCCAGCTGTTGCTGGCGTCACTACCTGACATGCCCAGAATGCAACTGGATATAAAGACAAGCTCAGCTCTCTTACTTCAACTCGTTTGTACAGCTGCTAGGTGTGATCTCTGCCCTGGGTTCCCTGTCCAAAGGGTCATGCTCAACGTCGGTGCTCGTCATGCTGTGAAGGGAAGAGCCTGATGGCAAAGGGGTGGCACAGAGTTAAGTATCAGGCTGGTTGGCACAGCTGGTTTTTACATTGGCATAGCCAGTCGCTGCTCCCAACAGGGCAGAGCCCTGGAAGTGAAGCTATCAAAGCAGCATCAGGTCTCACTCTGTCGGATTAGCTCTTTCAACATCAAGTAAGCTTGGCACACCTGCTTCTCTGCGCTCGTATGCAGGCCTTGCCCACGCTGGTATTGCAGATGCTGCTCCAGATCTCAGCCTCCCCCCAGGGCTCTAATAACATGGTGGAATGAGTCCTCACCATGGGCCACATCCCCTCTGATTGGGATGGTCACGTTATTGCTGAAGGGCACCGATCCAGGATCAAGCAACAACCTATCCCAGCCCCGGGCATCCTGCTCTCTTGTTTCCTGAGATCTAAAGGAGGCGTGTGTGTTCCTGAGTTTTCATATCATCCTTGTTGTTATTTATCCAAATCTCCTCACTTCCCGAGAGCGGAATGGCAGCCGGAGCCATGGGGAAATCTCGATTTGCTGCTGGCACAGAACAAGAAAGGGATCAAGTCCCCTTTTCCAACAGGCCGTCCCCTTGGCCTTTGAATAAGTCACAGTGGTAGGTGTCCTCAGCTGGCTGGGACTGTTCCTATGTTCTGTAGGACTTAACCGCCCCCCCCCCCGGTGCCTCATTCATGGAGCAGAACCCTGTTGCGTCAGGCGCTGTACAACAGACACAGGGGGAAAAAAGATGCTTCCTACCCCAGAAAGCTTCGAGTCTATGGAGCAGCCCCGCTTCCGAAGTGCACCTTGGGAAACTACACGAGCACACACACACACGCACTCACACATGCATGCAGGCATGCACACGCACACTCACATACGCATGCAGGCACACACACATGCACTTGTGTGCACACACTCACACATGTGCACACACTCATGCACACACACACACACACACTTGTACACCCACCCACACGCACAGCTGTTCAGGTACCCGGTCAGCCTCTGTGGGAAATGGAGTGAAAGAAGTGACTCCCCTACCTTGGGGCAGATCCCCCCCCCCCATTTTGTACACACTTTTTTTGAGGGGTGCAGCTCCTTCTTGGAGGAGCTGCTGCTTTCTTCCTTCCCCATGGAGCCTGGGGAGCGGAGTGACACAACTATAACAAAGGTAAAACACTCCCGCTCCTGTCTGTGCCTTGAGCTCATTCATGTGCTCGGTTCACTGGTCTGAGCCCTTGGATGGGGGGAACTTTTCCTTCTGCCCTGTTATGAAAGCAGCCCCCCCCATCCCAGTCACTGAACCAGAGTGAATGAATCGGCCTCTCCCTCTGCCTTTTAACCCCCAGCCTTGCAGCCGCCCTGAAGCTTGCTGCTTTGCGCGTCATCCGCTTGCCCCGTTCCTGCGTCTTGTTCACTTTCATTCATAGATTCCTAAATTCCAAGGCCTGGTGTGATCATCTCGTCTGACCCCCTGGATAGGACGGGCCAGAGACCTGCCCTCCGAATAATTTCTAGGGCAGATCTTTTAGAAAAAACATCTGGTCTTGATTGAAAAAAATTGTCCATGATGGAGAATCCACCATGACCCTGGGTAAATGGTTCCAATTGTTACCTTCTCTCACTGTTAAAAATTTACTCTTCCCTAGCAGTGGGACGGTCCCGGTACCAGTGGCCCATCTCCCCCTCCCCACACCATATGCCCCGTCTCCCTCCGTGCCCATCTCTCCTCCCCACCCAGGGTGCCCATCTCTGCCTATCTCCCTTCTCTCCAGGAGCCCATCTCTCACCTCCTGTATGTACCCATGTACCCATCTTTGCCCTCTCCCCCAGATGCCCATAACATTCCTTGATGTACCTATTACCCCAGGTACCCCTCTCTGCCCTCCAGGTACCTATTACCCCAGGTACCCCGCTCTGCCCCCCAGGTACCTATTACCCCAGGTACCCCTCTCTGCCCCCAGGTACCTATTACCCCAGGTACCCCGCTCTGCCCCCCAGGTACCTATTACCCCAGGTACCCCTCTCTGCCCCCAGGTACCTATTACCCCAGGTACCCCGCTCTGCCCCCCAGGTACCCTGCTCTTCCCCCCAGGTACCCCTCTTTGCCCCCTCAGGTAACTATTTCCCTCAGGTACCCCGCTCTGCCCCCCAGTACCTATTTCGCCCAGGTACCCCTCTCTGCCCCCCAGGTACCTAACTCCCCTGCTCATCTCTCCCCTCCTGCGTTACCCACCCCCAGATATCCACTCTCTGCCCTCCCTTACCACCCCGGGGCCCATCTTTCCCCCCCTCCCCTTCAGAAGCATCTGCCCCTTCGCCGGAAACCCACGTGGCTTGCTTCGGGCACCCCCTGTTCCCAGCCGAGCCCACTCCGCTTCTGATTGGGCAGCCTGGGCTCCTATGTAAACGAAGAGAACGCTGACGCAGGTAAGGGAGGGCGGGGACTGGTAAAAAGGATGCAGGGGGCGTGGCCTCCCTGGCTCCATGTGTCCCATTATAAATAAAGCCAGAAAGATGCTCCAGGACTTCATCTGCTCCTCTGCTTTCTTCCTCCATCCACTTTCCAGCTGCCCTGAGCCAGGATGCCTCAGACCCTCAAGCTGGCCAGCAGGGCTTCCCTGCTCTCCAGGGGCTTCCCAGAGATCTGGGCTGAGCTCGGCTTCAAGGCACCAGCCAGAGTGACCAAGACCCACAAGACTCTGGAGGACATGCCAGGACCCAGCGCACTGGGCTTCTTCACGGATCTCTTCTGCAAAAGAGGGCTGGCCAGGCTGCATGAGCTACAGGTAAGGAATTTGCCTCCGTGGCTACTTTCCCACCTTGCTGCACGGCACAGGACGTCTTACTTTCAGCATCAGACTAGTTGGTCTTGTACTATAAAGGGTCTACTAATGTATGGGGTGTGTGGAATTACTGAACTTTAAATAGTCCTGTCTTTAGTGAACATCGTCATATAGGATTTAGGACCAGGTTTCCCAAAGGGTCTTGAATCTACCAGCTTCCACTGGAGAATTTCCCGTCACTGCCACAACAGAAACTGCTGGACATTTAATAAAAAAAAGTTCTAGACAGGGTTTTCAACTAAGTCAATGGGAGCTGGAGGCTCAAAATTCATTGAAATTCAAGCTCTGTTTATAAATCCCAATCTAAACATGTGAGAGTCAGGACATTCAAAGGTGGCAGTCCCCATAAATATGTACAGTTGTATTTTTGGTTACTTCTCTATGTCGTTGCAATGTGTGACTTGCAGTGATGGAAACAACAGGTATACAGAGGTGTACACAAATTAAGGTTTCAGAGTAGCAGCTGTGTTAGTCTGTATTCGCAAAAAGAAAAGGAGGACTTGTGGCACCTTAGAGACTAACAAATTTATTTGAGCATCCGATGAAGTGAGCTGTAGCTCACGAAAGCTTATGCTCAAATAAATTTGTTAGTCTCTAAGGTGCCACAAGTCCTCCTTTTCTTTTTACAAATTAAGGTGTACATGAACTCGGGCTTTACCCCATATGTGTCCCCACAGGCTTGCAAAAATTGATTGGCGTAACATAGGTTTACCGGTAATCAACCCATTCATTCGTTACACAGTCTAACCCTGTGTAAATTGACATTGATTCTGGGCCACACAACTCTAACTCACTGGGCTGCGGAAACAGTGAATTTCATTTGCAGTGTAAATTAATGGCACCCTTTAATAGTGGCTTTGATACATAAAGGGGAGCATTGTATCTCATATTGCTAGTTTGGCTGCATACATTATGCAAACTTTATTTTCTGTTTTTTTTTAAAAGACCCACAGGATGTGCAATATAGCAAAGCTAATCTTGAGATCCGTCATATCAACTTTCTGACCCGTGTGTGTTTTACATTCTTGGTGTTGGAGGAGGTTGTTTTTGTTTTGTATTTAACTCTTTTTTTATATGAAAGGAAAGAAAACAAAAATGGGGGGGAAATACCGTTGGGTAAACTTTATTCATGGAGAGAATTTGTGCTATTCAGCCCCAGACCGTCTGAATAAACTCCCTATAGAAATCAGTGCTTTCTTGGGATTCGTTCATAAAGTTCCCCAAAATTGTGAATACGCCCCACTTTGGGAATAATTTTTAAATGAATAAACTAAATCGTTGCATTCTTTCGCCTCTCTGCGACCGCATGTCTCCTGCTTGTGTGGCTCTACAAACTTGCGTGCAGATATCTACGGGTTATAAAAAGTGCTGGTAATCGAACGGCTCCCCGCGTTCACTGCGGCTACTGTTTAACCACTTCCAAACTTAGCTAAATGAATATTCCCCCCTGGGGATGAGCCATCTGCCAAATGATACACATGAAAGCTGCGGTCTTTGAGTTATCCACGTGCAAAACCCATTTCTTTTAAAGCCTAAAGCTATTTAGTCTTCCCCTCACCCCAGCTCATAAGCCCAAAGGGGCTGGGAGTGGGATTTTGTGCAGTAAGATGCAGCAAAATCCATTTAATGCCTCAGCCCGAAAGCTAAATTTTCCAATAAAGGAGTGGAAAACAGAGGGCCAGAATGGAGCGACTGGCTTCAGCAGAGCATCGATTAAGCACTGTGCAAGGTGTTCCAGCTGCCTTTGAACCTCGCGCGGCGTATTTGCAAATCCAGATATTTAAACAGACAAGAGCACGCTGGCTTCGCGGCCGCTCTTGGTTTGCCCAACGGTCTCATGGTGCATAGCACGAGAAAGCTGGACAGATACCAATAAAACCTGCCTGTGTGGGAACTAGGATTTGGTGTTTTTACCCCCATGTAACACAACCCCCTTCCTGGATGGAGAAACTAAATATCCTCGATTACATGCACTGACTGCATCCAGCCCTGATTACATTCCAAGTAAATGAGACATCGTTTCCCTCTCAACTTTCTCTCTCTTCCCTGCGGGCTCAGGGGAACGAATCCCCAGTGGAGTCTCGTGGCTGAGGCTGGAGGGGAAGGAGAGTTCTGAATAACGGGGGCTCCTGCAGGGTAGAGTCTAGCCAGCAGATCATTGACCCTCTCCGGGCTCGATTTCTGACCACGTCTGCCCAGATGTTCCTGTAAGGTCCCCATCCCTGGAAGCCCGGCTTCCCCAGGTTGAGCTGCGGAAAAACACAAAGTAGTTTCATTGGAGTCAGTTGCAGTTCATTGCGGCCAGCAGCCAGGGAATGATCCATCCCAGAGGACAGCAGGAGGGGTGCAGGATGGAGCTGGGTATATAGGCTGCAGATGGCAGGGGAATAGATCCGTATAATGCACCATTGTCTCACGGCTCTGTCCACCCTGCCCTTAAAGCACCCACATGTTTTCGTTGCTGACCTGTAAACACCCTGCTAGGACAGCCTGGTTCTAACCAGGTCTGCCTGGCCCAGCTGGTGACAAGAACCCAGCGAAGGCGCTGACCAGTTGGGGTCCAAGTGAGATGGGGAGGGTTTTCTGGCCTCCCGCGGCAGCAGTTTCTAGTGCCACCAATGACTCTCGGGGCCTGCTTGACGAATTGTCTCCTCTTCCCTCCTAGATCGAAGGAAAAGCCAAATACGGGCCAGTGTGGAAAGCCAGCTTTGGGCCTATCCTGACTGTCCACGTCGCGGAGCCCAGCCTGATCGAACAGGTGTTGAGACAAGAGGGCAAACACCCCATCCGCTCCGACCTGTCCTCCTGGAAGGACTACCGGGTGTGCCGCGGCCACGCGTACGGGCTGCTTACTGCGTAAGTCGGCTACCCTGCCACCCTCCGACGTGGGCGTGGGGGCCATGCTGGGGTGGGGGGGCTGCAGGAAACATCCTAGGACCCAATGGATCCCGGAGACACCAGGCAACCCATGATCCGCTGCAAAATACACTGATATTTAAGGCTTGGATTTTGCCCAAGGGAGTTAGGGGCTCAAATCCCATTGACAGTCACCTGACTCCCTGAAAATTTCCCCCCTCAAATATTTGGGTTCTGGGTAGTACCTAGGAGCCCCACTCCTGGATCCGGTGCCGTACAGACAAGTAGCAAACCAGAGAGCTCCCATTGCAGGTGTCAGACAAGACAGGAGGCGAGGGAGGGTGCAGGAACCAAATGAAGTGGGGCTTAGCAGAAAATCAGATGTCTCTCTGCCTGCCGCTTGCCTACTGGTGCCAGGCGGAAAAGGAGTCAAAAAAAAGCCCAAAATGGGGAGATTGTGGGGTCACCCCTCTCCTGGGGGATCCATCCAGCACATTTGCTGACTCTTCCCTCGGTGGCTCTGTGCCAAGTGGGATCCGGCTCCCTCCAGGCTGTGGGGAAGGGCTTTCCCATCCCTGCGGCCTGATGCTGTCTCCGCGGGACCCGGCAGGTCCTGGCCCGGAAGCACGTCACCCATGAGCTAAGGCTTTGCGCAAGCCCCGGCAGAGCCATGAGTCAGGCGAGAGGATTGTGTTGGGCCTTGAGTCAGCAGTGTGACTCAGGCTCCCGGGTTTCTCATCAGCGGGGCTGAGTAACTGGCAGAGGGTGTGTAGGCCCATGGGCTAGCCATGGGAGCCGCTTTCCTGGCACCGCAGGGCCTCTGCAAATGGGCTTGCTGCTGGCTTGACCACCGTGGGAACTGACTAGTGGGTGCAACGTGGTCAGAGCAAGCTTACCCCCTCCCCCCATCCCATGACCCAGGAAGTGCGCCTGAGCCCTGCCTTATGGGGGCGCTGTGTCTAAGAGGCGGCGAGATGTCGGCTCCCCTTAGCCGTCCATGGCAGAGATTAGCCCAGGAGTGGTGTGGGCAAACTGGCCCTTGCACCCTGCTTTCCTGGGGGGGTAACCAGGTCTCTCTGGCCCTACCAGGGAAGGCGAGGAGTGGCAGAAGATCCGCAGCACCCTTGGCAAACACATGCTGAAGCCCAAGGAGGTGGAGTCGCACACGGGGACCCTGAACGGTGTGGTCAGTGACCTCATCCGCCGGCTGCAGCACCAGCGGAGCCACCACGGGCAGCACGTGGTCAAGGATGTGGCGGGCGAGTTCTACAAATTCGGCCTGGAAGGTGCATGTCTGGGACGGTGCCTAGGGTGGGGACGGGGCTGGGGCTGGGGCCCCTGGGAACGGAGGGGCACATTCTGCTCAGAGATTGGAGACGGATCTGCCTGAGACCCACCCCCCTGCCCCAGAAACTCCACCCCCCCGAGGCCTCATGTTTCTGACTCTCTTCGGGTTCGTTTCCTTAGGCATCTCCTCGGTGCTCTTCGAATCCCGCATCGGCTGCCTGGAGCCTGAGGTGCCCAAGGAGACTGAGATCTTCATCCGCTCCATCAACCGCATGTTCGTCATGACCCTGCTCACCATGGCCATGCCCAAGTTCCTCCACCACATCTTCCCCAAGCCCTGGAAGATCTTCTGCGAGTCTTGGGACTACATGTTCGCTTTTGGTGAGCGCTGCTGGGGCCAGGCAGCCTGGGTTGGCTGCTTGGGTGTGTGTGTGTGTGCCTGTGCCCAACTCCCTGCCCGAACTTCAGGCTCATTTCCCCTGGGGCAGGACTCCGGGCAGTAGATCTGGAGCAAAGGCCGGGGGGCAACTGCCAAGAGATTCCACTCCCTGCAGCGAATCAATCGTTGCTCAGGGTGTTAGCTTTAGCTTTAGCAATTAAACTGGAATTAACACCACCACCGATAAACCGCGGTTGAACCGGGGGCAATTAAGACTTGGGGACTTTCAAAAGGGAATTAGAGGCCCACTGTTCAATTTTGGTGGGCTTTGGGCACCGGAATCCCTTGGGTTCCTCCGAAGAAGCCCGGCCTAGCGCTGGTTCTGTTGGAAAACCAGGGAAGTGGGGAGAAACTCTCAAGCCCAGGCTGTGGGGCTGACCTGCGTCCGTTCTCTTCCAGCTAAGGGCCACATCGACAAGCGAATGACCGAGGTGGCAGAGAAAGTCTCGCGGGGGGAGACGGTGGAAGGCAAATACCTCACTTACTACCTCGCCCAGGAGAAGCTCTCCATGAAATCCATCTACGGCAATGTGACCGAGCTGCTGCTGGCCGGGGTGGACACAGTAAGCGCTGCGAGAGTGTCTGGCTTGAGGGCTCGGGGCAGTCGGGGCAGGAAGGCAAAGGCAGCTCTGTTGCTAGGAGTTCTGCTTATCCTCGGGGATTGAATCCCAGGGGAACTGGGATGGGGGGCCATGGCGGCTGCATGGAAGTGATTCCGGCACCCAGAGCATAGATGGATCCCAGCTGGGGACGCCCCGTTTTCCCTCCAGCACCAATGGCGGGGATCCAGCCTCTTCCTAATCCTCCCTTGCTCCTCCACTCCTGCAGATCTCTAGCACCCTGTCCTGGAGCCTGTATGAGCTGTCCCGTCACCCCCGGGTGCAGGCAGCACTGCACGAGGAGATCACCGGGGTGATGGATGGCGGCGCCATCCCGTCGGCCGCAGACGTGGCCCAGATGCCCCTGCTGAAGGCGGTGGTGAAGGAAGCGCTGAGGTGAGCACCGCTAGGACGCGGATCAACCGGGGCTGGCTCTGCTTTCTCTCCCAGGGGCTGTGGAGGGATATGGTGCATCTGCTGGGAGCTTGCAGGCTGCCTGGGGTGCTGGGATCCCTGGGTTCATCTGTCCCCCCTGGAGCTCAGCCCCCAGAGCTCGGAGGCTAGTGCCTGGAGTGGGGACAGAGCAGCTGCCCAGCCGTTCCCCTGCTGGGAATGAGCCCAAGGCCGGGTGTGGGGCTGGATCCTGTGACTCACCTCCGGCCGTGTCCCCTTCTCCCCCGGCAGGTTGTACCCAGTGATCCCCAGCAATGCCCGTGTCATCTCCGACCGAGACATTCAAGTGGGAGAATATCTCATCCCCAGGAAGGTGAGTGGAGCTGACTGCCTGGCTAACGGGGTGGGGAGGGAGTGGGGGGGGCTGACCTGGAAGTGGGGACATCTCCCCCCCAGCTGTGACTTGCCACCCCCCCCCCGGTTGCCTTAGCGGGAGGTAGTTTGTAGCTGAGGGGATTTCTCCTTGGCGTGGGGGTGTCTCCCCCCGCGCCCCGCTCGCGTGGCATGGTGCCCACGTCTCACTCTCTGCCCCCCTCCGCAGACCCTGATCACGCTGTGCCACTACGCCACCTCCCGGGATGCCCGCTTCTTCCCCGAGCCCGACCGCTTCAAGCCAGAGCGCTGGCTGCAGAAGGATGCCACGCACCATCCCTTCGCCTCCGTCCCCTTCGGCGTCGGCAAGCGCAGCTGCATTGGGAGGCGCATCGCGGAGCTGGAGGTGCACCTGGCGCTGGCCCGGGTGAGTGCCGGGGCTGAGCCGCCCCTGAGCGTCGCGGTGGCAAAACATGGCTCCTGGGGCTGGGGCTCCTAATTCCTGTTAAATTGCATCGGTACCAGCCCCATAGCCCCCTCATTGCATCGGCACCAGCCCCACAGGCCCTTCCTCCACTGCATTCCTACCAGGCCCATAGCCCCCCTCTCCCACCGCATCGGTACCAGCCCCATTGCCCCCCTCTCCCATTGCATCAGTATCAGCCCCATAGTCCCCCACTCATTGCATTTGTACCAGCCCCATAGTCCCCCTCATTGCAATGGTACCAGTCCCATAGGCCCTTCCTCCACTGCATTCCTACCAGGCCCAAAGCCGCCCTCTCCCACTGCATCAGTACTAGCCCCATAGTCCCCCCCCTCATTGCATTGGTACCAGTCCCATATGCCCTTCCCCTACTGCATTCCTACCAGGCCCATAGTCCCCATTTCCCACTGCATTGGTACCAGGCCCATAGCCCCCACACACACACTGTATTCCTACCAGGCCAATTGCTCCCTCTCCCTCCACCCCCGTGCACTCCTACTGGGCCCACTGCATACTCCCCTCCCGCCAGCCTTGGCGCAATTGGTGCTAATCTGCCCTCCTCTCTCCTGGCAGATCCTGATGCACTTTGAGGTGAAGCCGGAGCCGGAGGGGGGCCCGGTCAGGCCCATGACCCGCACCCTCCTGGTGCCCGAGAAGGACATCAACCTGCAGTTTGTGAGCCGCTAACGTGGGCGGAGATGGAACCGCTGGCCCCAGGGATGGCCGGGCCCCCCATGGGGTGATGGGCCCCGTCCGAGCAGTTTGGCCCCAGATCAGAGTCAAGGAAAGGAGGGGCTGGTGCCTCAAAGCACATGCACTCATCCCTGCTCCATGGGATGGGAAGGGCTGTGTGACATGGCCAACTGTTGCGTGGAAAAAGAGCCGTGTAAACAAATCTTGGGGGGGGCCTGGCGTGGCTTCCTACCCACCCGCCGCCCGGGCTGTCCTCCCTCCTGAACCTGGAGTTCCCCTGAACGCAGAGCAAGGTGGAGCCGGAGTGGCATTCCCAGAACCAGCGCCTCCTCCAGGCAGCATTCTGCAGTGCAATTAGTGTGTGCGCCTGGCTCTGCCGTAGCTGGGACAGCAGCCCTGCAGAGCATTGAGCCAAACTGCCCAGCTCCCTGAATCAGCTGGTTCGAATCCCCAGGGTAGCCCCTGGACCCCGTCTCGGCCTGTGTACGTCTGGGCATATAACGGGAAGGAGCAAATCTGGACCCAGCTGGCCTTTGGGGGATGGTTCTGATGCTGATCAGTGACTCAGGTCCGCCTCCTCCACTGGTGTAAATCCGCATAGCTTCGCTGATCAACACCAGCTGAGGATCAACTCTTGGGGTCCTGCAAAGAGTTGAAAGGGATGTGCTGAGGTTTGTTCTTGTTAATAATCACTTTAAACACTCCCCTTTGAAGCACAGTGCCCCCTATTTATATTTATTGCCTGTAACTTATTCATGGTTCTCGGGACGCAGCAACGTCTGAAGCTGAGTGTGGTGTTTTTTTTTCCAAGCCAGCTGCGAGGCTCTCTGTATTTAGGGCAGCTGCCACGTGAATGTCTCTCGCCTGCTGTCACGGAACTGTTTGCCTGCAGCTGTTGCTGGTGCTTTGATATTTAACAGTTATTTATTATTCCCTGGAGAATAAATATGACTCTTTTTTTAAAAAAAAAAATCAACCCACACAGTTTGGTGCGTTTGTGGGTTTGGGATGAAGACGCTGGATGGGAAACGAGGTTGGGTTGGATTCCAGGCAAAAAGCACTGAACCCTTCATTCGTGCGCTGTACAATTACAAAGTAGCACTTAGAGTTCCCGGTTGGGATCAGGGTCCCTTTGGGCCAGGCACTGCAGGGACTGTTAGTAAGAGGTGGGAGGGGAAACTGTGCCACAGATGTGGCAGGAGGAAGCCACTCGTCCAACGTCATCAGCAGCAGAGCTGGGAATAAACTTCGGGTCTCTTGCTGCCTTTCCAGTGCCCTGCTCGCTAGCCCCATGCTGCGTCTCGTAGCATAATACACTTCCTGGGTGATTAATTGCTCCGATTTGCTCCCTGGGTGGAAATCTCTTCCAATTAACTCTCTTGGCAACTCGGTTTTAAGGATCCACCTCCTAACTCCCCCAGCCCCAAGCAAGCGGCTGGAACCAGTTGCTGAGTGGCTGTTCAAAGGGCTGATGCGTCCCACCCCCGAGGTGGGCGCATTAGAGGGACAGTTGAATGGCTTCTGCTTTTCAGTAGTGTTGACTAGGCCTCACCCCATCTGGCACCTCTACCAGAGAGCTGGAGGGTGCCGGAAGAAGGTGCCATCTGGCACAGCAGGGGCCCCTTGCTATGGGGCGTGGGGCTCATTGCAGTGGTCCAAAGACCGGGGTGAGTGGCTCCGTGCAGCAAAAGAAGGCTCAGGTGTGGAGAGCTCTCCTCTGCTTCTGGTCAACCAGGCTGAGGGAGGACTTGGCTAGCAGGGTGAGGGCAAAGATGCCCTGCACCAATGGTAGGTGGGCCAGACTCCGGATCTAGCTTCACCAGCATCAATGTCATCAGGCCACAGCTGCCCATTGAGTTCAAGGGGATGGGCTGGCTCAGAGGAAGGGGCATTAAGCCCCACCCCCAGTGGACAGTACTGGAATAACTTGCCCTGTGGGGCAGTTGCTTCCTCCTCTCCTCCCAGTGTCTGAAAGCTAGTGGGAGGGTGGTGGATTGTGTAGGGGGGGGTGGGGCCGATGGGGCATTAAGTCCAAGGCACGAGGCTGGTGTGCAAACAGCTGGGCACAGTGCTGGCGGGGTAAGGCCCCAGCAACCGTGCCACCGGGCCGAGCACCAAGTGGCATCCCTGCTCCATTGCTGAGCCATTCCTGCAGTGCTGTGATGATAGGACCTTCCCCCCACCCCCCATCGCCAATGGTTATGACTAGACTCCCCCCCCCCCCCCCCGCGAGGTGTCCTTTAATATTCCCACCCTCTGGGAGAGCCCCGCAGGCTGGCAGCTGCCTACGAGGAAATGCCTGGAGGTTCCTCATTCTGCCTTAGATGGTCTGACACCAGAAGCGTGAGGCGTTATCCAGCCTAGTGCCCGCCGCGGTCAGGGCAAGAAAGCAAAGAGACCTCCCCGCCCCGCCATGCAGGTCGGAAGCCTGGAGGGGGCCCATCGGTCTCCCCAATTCGCCAGGGCCCACCTGCTGCAGGGGACAAGGGAGCGGCTTCTCTTCCCCCTGGATCTTCCTGGGGCGCAGGGGCCATGCAGCATCACAGCTGTGCCAGGGCAGCTGCGCGGAGCAGTGTCCTTGGGGCGGCAGGATGCCCCCGGAGGCTGGTGGGGAAGATCGCCAGGCCCTCTCGCACCGGTAATGACTGAGCCCAGAGGATGCTGGTCCCTCAGCAGGGGAGGGGGCAGCTGCTGCACGTGTCAGGGAGGGATGGGCATGAGTGGTGCCCAAGGCAATGGGGCTTGGCAGATGGGGCAGCTGCAAAAGTGCTTCTGTCCTGCAGGGGGTCTGGGACGGACCTGGCTGGCTGGACTCAAATCCCGCCCCCCCCACCCCAATTCCTATGCACAAATTCCAACCCTGCACTTGTGGACACGCATTTGTGCACACACAGCTGTGAACACACGGTGCCAAGCCTTCATCCCCACAATCCCTTGGCTGCAGGTCCCTGTCTCTGGGGCTGTGGGTGCCCTTGGCACGAGGATCCCAGCTCTGGAGCACCAGGGAGAATCCACCGCTATGAACAGGGCACCCTGGTGGGTGCTAGTGGTTACGCTCAGCCCCTGGTGGAAGTAATGGGCACCCACATCTCAGGACCGGGGTATCTGGAAAGGAGCAATTCTCAGAACCAAACTGCCCCGTAGTGTAACCCCCTTGATTTCCATGGCTCCCCCCATCGCATTGCACAGGGCTCACCAGCAGAGAGGGACTTGCAGCCCCAGCCGGGCACCACCCACAGCAGGAAAGGGAAGGGCCCCACCGCTGTTTCCCAGAAGGGTGGCAGTGGGTCACGGGTGCTGCCAAGAGCTGGCTCAGTAAAAGATCAGTGAGCTGGGACCCGGCTGGCACCTGCTTGACGGTTCCCTCGGGGCTCCGCTTCCCCTGGGGCAGCTCGGGAAGGCCAGGGCTGGTCCGGGCCGTGCTCCCAGGCCTGGCGCTGCCCATCCCGCCCCATCTCTGTGTTGTATTTACAGGGCAGCTCATATCCAGGCACTCATCACAACCGTCATCCGCGTTTGGTGCCCATTCCACACCCACCTAGCTCAAATCAGGGGGCCTGCTGGAAGGCTGCTCCCCCACCTAGCCCTTGAATGTATGAGCCAGCCCTGGGCTCCCTCAGCTGTGCCAATGCCCCTCAATGCCAACCCACAGCCCCCCCCCGCTAGTCACCCCTGGGCTTTGGCACGGCTGGCTGCTCCCAAGCAGCACCCCAATCCCCGTTGAGTTGGCTGTAGTTTAATCCTGGATTTTTGCATGCCAGCTGACGGGCACATGAGATTTCCCCAGGAGAGTTTGCCCCGGTGCCCGGTGCACAAGCGAAAAAAATCACATCTCCTGAGCTAAGGCTCATGTGTCCTCGCTCACAGCCAGCCTGACTGCAGCCAACAACAGGGGGCCAGTGGCTCCAAGCCTACAGTCACAACAGGTTGGATTGAAGCCCGACAGGCATCTAATCAACCCTTGGCCTCTTTCCACACGATCCCCGTCATTTCCGAGTGCTCGTTGGAACTTCTCACTGGCAAGGTGAGTAGATTCCCCCCCCCCAGGCCCTTTCCATATTCCCATGACTCCTGGAGCTCGAGGCTTTAAGATAAACACAAGACACAGCGGCACTTCTGAAAGCAAGGCCTTTGTTTAAAACCCCCCAGCGACTGGGGCAGGAGAGCTAAGCTGCATGCACCACCTCTAGACGTGGTGATCTTGGCTGTCCAGTGCCCTGTCTGACCCACTGGGCATTGTGCCCGCCAAGTCTCCCCTGCCATGCCTGAACCCTGGGGATAGGAGCCTGTTACTAGAATCCTGAGGCTGCCATTCAAGGAGCTTAACTTCCCTGCACTTCACTGGCTAGGGTGTGTTACATCAACTTTACCAATGGGAAAGTGCGGGACAGGGAAGTTTCCCCAAGGTCATACAGTGAGGTAGGCATAAAACCCCTGGCCCCGATTCTCCATCACAGGATTTAGCACAGCAGGTCCCACGTTCAAGTCCCCAGCGCAGTGTTACAGGCAATCCAGTCTGAGGTGCTGTGTCCCATGGAAGATCAGGCCGCTATGGGGTTTCATGTGCCCCTGCCCCTCTGGCAGGTAGGTGGTTAATTGCTCTGCATCATCTCTGAACTCTGCATGGATGTTTTTCCTGGTAAAACATTCACGTGCCCTGGCTTGCTCTTTCTTAGGAGCCCCCCCATCCCGTGCCAGGCCCCTGTTAATGCCACACCAGGGGACACAACCAACGTCAATGGCCTGGGACTCTGGACCAGCCAGGGCACACTTGTGGGCTGGGCTCGTGACACAGCCGGGCCCCTGTGACGCTGGCCCAGCCGTGCGAGGAGAAGCTGGTGCTGCCAGTGGACTTGGCTCCCCGCAGGGCCAGGGTTACTTGGCAGCAGCCCTCGCCCCACGCTTTCACCCAGTGCTAGGCAAACGCTGTGCTCCCCTGTTGGTAGCAAAAGGCAGCCCCATCATCTGGGGGGGGGACCCTTCCATGGGCTGGCACCAGCCGGGCCCGGGGTGGCCACCACCTGATGCGGGTACCCCGAAGCAGGCGGGATCGAGTCCCTCTGTACTCCAGGCCAGGGGGAGGCTGCAGCTCCAGCTGTCTCTTGCAGGGGGAGCCATGTAACGTGACTGCTCCCCAGGGATGCAAATACAGGGGCACCTGGCTGAGCACTGGGCGCTTGGAGCTGCCAGTGTGGGGCTGGGGCTGAGGTGGGCACGTTAAGCCCTCCCCTGCCACAGACTCCCTGGGCATTTGGCGATGCCAGTGGCAGTGCTATTATTTATCTAGCACTAGCCAGGAACAGCCCCCAGCCAAACACAGGGGAGGGGGGATCCTTTCTCATGCCCCCAGGTGCCCCCAGATGTGCTGCCAAGAGTGAGCCAGCAACAGGCATCTGGGGATGGGGGGTATAGGAGTCACTGAACTACCGTGTCCTTTGGCACAGCATCTTCTGGGGCTCATGTTCCTTGGAGTGCACCAGGCAGCCCCCAAATGCTCAGCAAAGTCCCAGGGAAGAGCTGTCTAAGGGGCATGGCCCATTGCACACCTGGGGAGGGGCTGGACAACAGGGTGTGCCCCCCCGCGGCGAGGCCGTGCCCAAAGGGTTAATGCCCCCTCCTACCCTGCTCCTGCAGGTGCACGGGGTGGGGTAGCAGTGTGCCACTGGCTGGCGGGTGGCAGCGGTGGGTCACTGTGGGGCAGGGTAATAAAGACCCCAGTGCAAAGGCCTCTGGGTAACGGAGTGCGCTTTCATTGCTGGCCCACTCAACTTGCCTCTGCCAGCACCTCCGAGAGGGGGCAGGGGGACCAGGTTGGCTGGGTGCCTGGGCAGCTCTCCCTGACTTCCTCTTCCAACAGGATTTAGCCAAAATATTTGTTGGGGGGAAAAGAGGAGTTTGCTTGGCATGGAGGGAAAGTTCCACTGATGGCCACTAGATGGTGCTGCGGCTTCAGCATCAACCCCATGGCAGGGGAATGGGTGTCAATGTGGCATCAGCTTCTGGGGGGGCACATGTGGGGGTTTAAAGGGCTCTGATGGGTCACGTTAAGCCCTTCCCACAAGCCAGCCAGCCCCGCAACCTGGGCCAGACTGGACTGGGCACCGCTAAGCCCCACAGAGCCAACCAGTTGCTCTCACTTGATGGCAGCCAGCACCCCCCTAGTGGGTAAAGGCCCCATATCCCAAGTTCTGAGACCTTGAGCCAGCCAGTTCCCCCACCCTGGGGCCGGATCAGAGCCGGGCCCCCTAGCGGATAAAGGCTCTGTGTCCCATTCCCCACCCCTGTGAGCCAGGCAGTCTCCTTTGACTCCATTAAGTGGCGTCAGCTTGTTTCTCTGCAGCTCCCAAGCTGGGTGGTGGGGGCTGAGGGCGAGGTGGGGGGGCAGCTGGGAATTAGCGAGAAGCAACAGTTCTGGGACTAGGACCAGGGGGGTGGCATGTTCATCCAGCAGCTGCTAACCCTTCGCTGCCTCTCCGACCACTTCACAGCTAACTCAGGGCCTCCCACTGCAGCCCAGACTTGGAGCCAGGCCTGGCTGGGAATCGGGTGTGATTCCTCTGGAGGTGAAAGGCTGCCAGGGCAGGAGACACGTCACCCCAGCCCTGAGTCAGGGCCAAAGGGGGAAGTGCTAGCGCAAGAAACCACATCCGGCAGGCTCAGTGAACGGTATTACCCCACCCACTGTCTCACGCTCATAGCCTGAAACACCACTGCACCCCACGAGCTGGAGCAGATGGGGCCTGGGTGCCCCCGAGGCTGTGGAAAGGAGGTGTGTTTTTGCAGCAGGGCGCCGGACACAGAGAACGGCCACTGAGGAGAACAGGAGCGAGCGCGATGGCGGGGGCGGGGAGCACGGCCCGTGGGTAGGGCTTTAACCGGTGCTTGGCGGAGAAGCCACAAACCCAGCACAGAGCAGAGGGCTGGCTGAGTTGGAGCTGCGGTGGACTGAACAGGGCACGCCTGGGTTAGAGATTGTTGCCTGGTTTTCCACTCCCCTTTGCAGGAGGCAGGGAGAGTCTGGGACTTTCCAGGCCCGGATCGAAGCTGCCACAGGTACCGGCCGGGGGCAGGAAATCTGAGCAAGATCAATGGATGGCTCCTGCTTCACGCTCGATTGTAACGGGCTGGGAGCAGGGAAGAGGCAGGGAGCCGCCTGCTTAATGCCACCCTAAGCCCCCTGCTGCCTCCACTGCCCCACTCAGACATGGCCCCGTGGCCCCAGCAGCCAGGAGAACCCGAGCTCCCTGTGTGGGATTGTTAGCCGCTGGGGCTGCCTGGACCCTGGGTTCTGGCTCTGAGAGCTGGAGCCGGATGTCACCTGCCTTGGGGAGCTGGGGTGGTGTGGTGTCTTGTCCAGGGACCTAGATGTGTGTTGAGGCCCTTGAGGAGGTGTAGTGTAGTTGTGGGGGTATTGTGCTGTTGGGTTGCTGTGTTTAGAGCCTGGACAGGGCATCACAATCACGTGTATGTCACAAGTGTGTGTTATGCTGTTGTGTAGCTGTGTGTGTATTAAGGCTTGTGGAGGGGGTGTTGTGTAGCTGTGTGTGTGGTGAGGCGCTTGGAAGAGTGTTGTGTAGCTCTGTGTCTGTGTGTGTGTTATGCAGTTGTGTAGCTGTGTGTGTATTAAGGCCTGTGGAGGGAGTGTTATGTAGCTGTGTGTGTGGTGAGATCCCTGGAAAGGTGTTGTGTAGCTCTGTGTCTGTGTGTGTGTTATGCAGTTATGTAGCTGTGTGGGTGATGAGGCCCTGGGAAGGATGTTGTGCAGCTCTGTAGCTGTGTGTGTGTGTTGGGTGGTTGTGGAATGGTGCGTGTACCGAGGTCCTTCAGGAGGTGTTGTGTAGTTGTGAGTGCGTCATGCAGTTGTGCGTGTGATATGTAGCTGTGTAGCAGCAGGGAGATGTCACAGCAGGCCCATAACTCACATGTGGACACCTGGCAGGATGGGTGGGCGCAGAGGGCCAGGGCAAAGGGCCCTGAGCAGGTGGGGGGTCTGGGTACAGGGCAGGCAGAGGGAAAGGGCATAGAGCCGAGAGTAGGTGGGGTTGGAGGCAGAGGCTGGGTTGGGGTTCCAGGGCGAGGGCAGAGGGGGACACTCAGCACCCTGGGCACCCAGAGGGGCCAGGTGCAGAGCCGCGAAGAGCAGACACAAAGGGCAGGGAATTGTGACGGAGCCCTGCAGCCAAGTCCACGCTCTGGCTCCTTTCGTTCGCATCATTAATTCTCTGCTAGACGAGCTCTGCTCCCAGCACTCCCAGCCGAGAGCCTCGCGCCAGGCTGGGGCCCTGGAGGCATCTTGCAGCGCGGCACGCTCGGCTGCCCGGATGAAACCTCTGCCTTCTGGGAGTGAGTCAGAGCCCATCTCCTGCACCGTGCGATGAAAACAGGGATGGGGAAGGAACCTGCAAGCCGAGCAGCGGGGAGCTGGAGCCAATTCATGATAACAGCCAACGCTCTCCGAGGGCTCTTGGCTTGCACTTGAGTCCATTGCGCTGGTGGATCCAAGACAAAACACTGCCACTGGGGGGTGCCCAGCTGAACAGCGGGCAGTGCCCCTGGACAGCGATGGGTTCGGATGGGGAGAGCCCATACCCTGGACTGAGAGGGAGGGACACCCAGCCCGAACTCCCCGTGCGGTGATGGGTAAGGAGCGAGAGTGCCAATCAGCCATCAAAGAGCCACTTAGTCCTGGACGGGCGGGTTTTTCTGGCATGAATTTGCCCCCGGGCTCCTTCACCTGCTCTGGCTGCAGCACCAGCCGCAGCAACAAAACACCAGTGCCTTTTAAAGAGCTACTCACCCAACGCTACGCTGCTCTCGCCTCCCTGGGGGGATGGCGCTCTGCCAGGTGAGGAGCCACTTGGCACGGACCCCTTTGCACATGGTACAGTGCTGCCACACGCTGCCAACAGCAGCTGGTGCACACCTGCCCCACCCAGCCACTCATCCCAGCTGTGAAACTTTCCAAGGGCACTCACAAAACGCCCGGCTCCTCCTTGAGAAAGGCAAGGGACTGGGTCATGGCCATGGAGGGAGGAGGACAACCCAGATTGCAAGACCTCCCAGATATCTCCCCCAGATATCACCCATCTGCGCTGCAATTCCAGCTTCATTGAGTGTTCTCTGATGCCTTTGCTGGCATTTCTGATGTCACATGTCCAGCCCATCCTACCCATGTCCCCACAGCCATTCTTCCCTCCTGTTTCCGGTTGGATGTTGGCTGACATGGACGCCCAATCCTCATGCTTCAGTGCACACAATGCTCCCCCGCCGGGGTCAGGAATCAATCTCCTTCCAGAGTGGAGCCAGCTCAGCTCTTCGGCAGCATGTGCTGCTGACCACCGTTGGAACAGGAGAGTGTATCCTCCTTCCCTCTGTCTGGGCACCCTAATCTCTTCCACATAAGCTAAATGCTACCGCTCAGCCAGTGGGTGACTTTGCACCCCTCCCGCCCTGCCAGCATTACATAGATCTACAGATTCCAATGTGATCATCTAGTCTGAACAAGTCTGGCTTCAGCTTCCAACCACTGGATTGTGTTATGTCTTGGTCACCTGGATTACATCTGTTCTTGGGAGCGATGTGGCGCCAAATGCCTGCAATTGGGCTGGGATGCGAAGGTCAGGCCGAGGGCAAAGAGATGCAGCCCATACGTGGCTCCCTGCATGGGCTGACCACCCACTCCTCTCCAGCTGGGCCACACATGCAGACTCCAGTGCTGGGATCCTCCGTGTCGTAGCTCCAGCAGAAACGGCCATTCCTACCTCAGCTGCGTCCTCGAGGTGCATCCTTCCTCCATCTCAATCCCCCCCTGAGCTGAGCCCGAGCTTGGCGAACGCCCTTTAGGCTGAGCCCCAAGCCGGGTCAGCTGGTACGGGCCAGACAATTGCCGTGTAGACACACCTTCCTCGTCCTGGAGCGAACATCTCTCGGCTCCCATGGGCTCGGGTGCACTTCAGCACCATGGACAGAGCTAGTGCAGCCTTGCCTGGAACCTGTGGCATAGTTCCCTTGATCCGAATTCCCTTTCTCCAAAAATCCCAGTTACCCGAATCCACAGCGTGTGTCCCTCCCCCAGCCCTATATCAGTGAATTACCCCTCTAAGAACATCTCAATCATTTGTTTAGCCATTTGCTTGCCGACCTCCTTTCCCCATATTTCTATACCATGGAAACCGCAGCTCAGAACAGCACTTCCCTGTCCCCAAGTGCACTGGCAAATCGTCGGCGCCCCACTGACACCAGGTTGGGGGAGGAGGTGAGGGGTGAAGCTCCTTTAAGCTCCAGGGTGAATAAGACCCTAGTTGGAAAGTTTGGATCCTGTCCACTGAAGGCCCCTGATATCTGCAGAACGGTGACTGGAAATAAAGATGTACAGACGGGAAATAAAAGACCCTCCAGCATTATAACCGACAGGACCCACAAACATCCCCGCAAGGACCTTTAGGGTCAAGATCAAACCAGGGATTTGGGGTTTGCCAGCTCAGCCCAGCCCATGGAGGCACCTTCCTCCTGCCTGGCAGCTCTGGTAATGCTTTTGGGACTGGATTTCCAGGGGCTGGCCCTGGCAGTGCTGTCCTGGGCCAGGACAAAGGGGATCTCAGAGCAGGGCCGCATGGACATTAGCGCTCCCATTATCATTACCTAGGATGGAGCTGCACCGGCTGGGAGGGCACCGTGCTAGTCTAGACAGGACCTACAGGGAGATTAACTCCCGCTGAAACACACCAGCCCCTGGGGCAACGCTTAACATGGGGGTGGGCTGGGAATGCCAGGGCAGGTGCCTGGCTCCCCGAGACATGAGAGTCGATTGTCTCATCTCGGCTACCATTGGGCATCAAATTCTCCAGCCTTTCTTTGAGATTCAGCTGCGCTGAGCTTTGGGCTCAGGGAACCTCTCACAAACCACAGGGAGCAGAGGGAAGGACCCGGCCACAAATGCATAGATTATAAGGCCAAAAGTGATCACTATGACCATCTAGTTTGACCTAAATCCCATCTCATCCAGACTCATTTGAGGACTTCTCAAAGCTGCCTATGGGGGCTGGGGGAGGCTCTTAAAATGACTGGGAACCAGGCATCCAAATCCCCTAATCTAAGCCTAAATGTCCCAGGCAACAGGTCTCCCACACTTTCTTCCCTGGGGCAAGATCCTCCAGCAGCTGTTAGGAAGGTTCCCCCTGCCGGTCAGTCTCTACTCCCCCGTCCTTGTCAGTTTCTGTTGTGAGCCCCTTGTTCCTTTCAAAAGGCTCCAGGGTTTTTTTGTTTCAGAAAGTCGAAGGTCCCCCAAGCCAACGGGGCCAATGCCGTTAAGGCCCATCGGTTTCAAAGCCAAGGGAGCAATGAGGTCAACAGCACGTCCGACTGCCCTATGGTGAGGGAGCGGGTGCCCGTTTGGTAGCTGGGGGGTGGCCTGGCAGAGACTTAACCCCACAACCTTCAGGCTTGGAGCCAAGTGCCTCAACTGCTCAGATCAATCTGGATATTTTCTTAATAGGTCCTGCCTCCCCTCCACCCCGCACTGTCCCTCTGGGGCTACAGAAGGCAAAGAGAATTTTACCTCTACCCCTTTCTCCCTGGTTAAATGCATGAAAACACAATCACCCCTTGGGCATTTCCGGTGCTCAATAGGGAACTTGATCCTCTGCTTTGGCAGGGAACTGGAGACCCCCTGCGCTGGTCACAATCCACACGGCACGATCCATATTGCTGGGCCCGGGGCTGACAGCAACGCCTGGCCGGTGTGACAGGCGAGCCCCACAGAGCCTGCATGGAGGTCAGTCACCCTAGTTGGATCGCCCGTTGAATCTGTTCAGAGTGGTTCCTTGGCTCTCCCGCCAAGGCTTCGTTGGGCTGCAGATCCGCCGGCCAGGGCACACCAAGGCTTGCAGCCCTCCCCCACATGGCGGAAGGTGGCGACGGTTGACTGAACGGAGCACATGCTGGGAAAGGAATGAAGCCGGAGCCGGGTGTGGAAGGAAGGAGGCCCAGCGGTAGGTGCCGTGTCAGCATTTCCAGCTTTTTCTCTCAGGAACGTCCCAAGAGGCTGCATTGACTGGTTTCTTCGTCCGGCCTGAGCAAGAGGCCATCGGTGTTCCAGGCAGTCAGGCCAGCGAGTCCCTATCTAGGGCGCACCCCGCCGCCTCATGGGCGCTGTCACCTCTTTGCAGAGTGGGCCACTCGTCCCCTTTGAACTGGTACGTGGCATTTCCCAAATGAAAGCGAGGTTGGTGGCGGGGGATGTTGTTCACGAGAGCCCCAAACTCTTTGCTGAACCAGGATTTTATGTTTCAGGCCTTTTGAGGCTCCCGCAGTGAGATCTGGGTGGCAGCTCAGGTTCCTCTCTGTCTGGGACCATGCCCGGAAAGCATTTAACCCCCACAGGTCCAGAGAGCCTGCGGACACTGCTGGGGAAGAGCCACAAATTCCTCCCCATGGAGTCCCTCCTCCCCCCAGTCCTGCAGCAGAGAATGGAAGCAAACCCCGTGGTAGCAGCTATAGGGCAGGGAAATCTCTCCCCCCGCCCGTGGACAAACCAGTGCCCCTCCCTCAGCCCCCCCACAAATCCCACCCTGCAACACTCCCCTAAGAGGTTAGCTTTTGAAGGCAATGATTGCAAAGATTATCAACAGACAGTGTTCACATGGTACCCACCAGTATCTGAGCCCCTCCCATGCTATCATGGTTTATCCTCACAACACCCCTGTGAGGTAGGACCAGGCTGTTTTCCCCATTGTCCAGATGGGGAACTGCAGCCCCGAGAAGTCACCCAGGGTCTGTGGCAAAGATCCCTCAAGAAGCAAGCCAGTGCTCTAACCACTGGGCCATCCTTCCTCCCAGAGATGCACCCAATTTCTTCTTAAGGTCAAGTCCAGGACAGGCAAAGGCCACCGAGCTGAACATAAACCAGGGTGGGGCTTGCAAGGGACGAGACAAGACAGACCTCTTGAGGACTGTTTGACAGCAATGCCCCCACCCCCACACATCCTGGGGCTGAGCCCTTACGGCTCCCCTCTCCCCCACCAAGAATTCCCAGTTGGCAGGATTAAGGATTTGAAAGAAAGAGAGTGAGAGAGAGAGAGAGAGAGAGAGAGAGAGAGAGATGGCTTTGTAGTCGACCATTTGCATATAAATGATTCTTTATCCTCCCACGATAGGAGAGAAGGAAAGGGGAGACGGATTCTCATGCATTAAATTAAAGATGAAATGTACAGGTATCTTATTGCCGGATCCCATTTTGCTTTAGAAACGTGTTTATTGCACCTTTTTTGAGGGGACAAGGAGTTCAGAGCCTTTCCAGCTGACGTCTCCGGGGTGGAGACTCACGTCAGGGTGGGCGGGGAGTTGGGGCTGGGGAGGGTTGACTGGATTTTTGTTTGACCGATGATGATGAGGTAAGCACGTTCCTTCTTGGCCCCCTGGATCTGTTGTCACTGGGGGGAGGTTAATAACAATCTCTCCCATCCCCCAAATCAGGGAGGGGTTGCAAGGGAAGCCAGCAGGAAGGGGACAGCCCGGTCCCTTCCTCCGCAGGAATTTTCACATTGATGGGAGGTTAGCCGGGTGTGGGCCGAGATGCGGGGAGGGCGGCCCCCAGAATAGGAAGATGAGGTGGAAACAGTGGGGCAGAGACTGCTGGCATGCGCCCTTCCCTGGGATGCAGCCCTCCCGCAGGAGTGGCTCTCCAGGGCGTTCCTCATGCCAGCCCTCCGCGTCCGCCGGCCACGCGGCGTTATACAGTTGTCACTCTCATGACCACCTCCCGGCCGGAGCTGGTGCCGCCCCGGTGCTCGTTTGGCCGCAGGTGACTGAGGATGTGCAAGATGGTGTAGCCACAGTGATGGTTCAAAATCGTTCTAACCCGCTGACCCCGCCGGGGGTTCCTTTCGCTCCCGGAGGAGGGGTTCGTCCGTGAATTCCTGCCCCCGGCCTTGGCCGCCCCGCTGCCAACAGGCTCCCCCAGGTCCTTGGCCTTGTCGTAGTTCAGCACCTTCCACTGCTGGTTCACTGCCTGCCACCGCTTGAATATTCGATACACCGAGGAGCCCTCGTGAATGATCAGCCCTAAGGGAGAGAAGTCGGGGTGGGGGGAAAGAAGAGGTGAGACCTTCTGGGGCAGGCAGCCAAACAGGTCCCTTGAGATGGTGGCTGGACAGGGCTTGGAACTCATTCATGCCAATGTGGCTCTGGAAAATGTGCCCAGGCCCAACTATTCGGATCCCCTAATTCCCTTCAGGTTCCATGGACAACTGCAAGCTTCTGGGAGAGGGCGTGGGGTGGCCTGGTGTTTGGGAAGGGGAAGGCTGGGGCAGGGGAGGGGTGGTTGCAGATGGGGCTTAGATTGAGAGGTGTGACCCCTTGGAGGCCAGCGCTACCTTGGGGTTAGGCCCGTCGCCATAGAAGATCAGGGTTGGAAGGGACCTCAGGAGGTCATCTAGTCCAACCCCCTGCTCAAAGCAGGACCAACCCCAACTAAATCATCCCAGCCAGGGCTCTGTCAAGCCGGGCCATAAAAGCCTCTAAGAAAGGAGATTCCACCACCTCTCTAGGTAACCCATTCCAGTGCTTTGCCACCCTCCTAATGAAGTAGTGTTTCCTAATATCCAACCTAGACCTCCCCCACTGCAACTTGAGACCGTTGCTCCTTGTTCCGTCATCTGCCACCACTGAGAACAGCTGAGCTCCATCCTCTTTGGACCCCCCTTCAGGTGGTTGAAGACTGCTATCAAATCCCCCCTCACTCTTCTCTTCTGCAGACTAAATAACCCCAGTTCCCTCAGCCTTTCCTCATAAGTCATGTGCCCCAGCCCCCTGATCATTTTCGTTGCCCTCCGCTGCGCTCTCTCCAATTTGTTCACATCCCTTCTGTAGTGGGGAGACCAAAACTGGATGCAATACTCCAGATGTGGCCTCTCCAGTGCCGAATAGAGGGGAATAATCACTTCCCTCGATCTGCTGGCCATGCTCCTACTAATGCAGCCCAATATGCCATTAGCCTTCTTGGCAACAAGGGCACGCTGCTGACACAGCCATGGCATGTCTCGCTTAAATGTGCACAGGCCTGGCCCAGTGGCTGAGCTCAGAAAAGGGGTGGGGTCCTTCCATTTGAGCCCTGCTTGGGCTGGGTGGGCATATTGCTCCCAGTACGGGAGTCCCTGTGACTGAACGGGCCCTTGGGCATGGTGGGCATGTGGGGACCCTTCCTGTTTCCGTGCAGAGACCTCCCCTCTGTCAAGGGCCAGGAGTGTGAGCTCCAAGCCAGCCAGGGCAAGGTGGTTCCACCAAAACCCCAAGCCCGGGACATGGTCAGAACGGAGAGGCCGTGGCTTTGGAGCCGAAGGCTTGGAGAGTCACGGAGGCTCTGGATCTGAGCCTTTTATCACTGCAGGCTGTTTGGTATTGTTGGGCTACCCAGGAGCATTGGGGCTCTGTGTACTGGCTTATTATTGCAGGGTCTCCAGTGGGGGAGTCTGCACCCAATGGTCTGTTACTGTAGGGTTTTTAATAAGTACTGAGTCTCCATATGCACGCTGGTTCGGTTTTGCAGGGCTGCTCATGAATGCTGGGGCTATGCTTTCCGGTTCGTGATGGCAGGGTCGGTAATGAGCAGAGACCTCCGGACTGGCTGCCAGAATCCCTCCCTGGTGCTCCATGACCCAAGGAGAGCGAGCGCCCACAAGGGGGCTGGTTCTCCACATCCCTGCGTGCTGTGCAGCGATTCACACCACCCACACCACAACAGCATTTGACACTGGCTGTGCCCTTGTGTGTAGCACGAGGACCAGGGCAATGGAGAACCAGGCCCTGGCCTTGGGAGGCTGTGGACACACGTCCTTCAGCCAGCAGACCGGGCTACTACTTCGCCACGTCACCGCCCCGCAGATCAGAAGGCGAACAAGGGCTTTCCATCTCAGCAATCTGAGACCCTCCTTCGTACGCTACTGCTGCCCGTCTGGGTGACCTTGGGCATGTCCCTTCCCCTGTCCGTGCCTCAGTTTCCCTTGCCACCCATTGTCTATGTAGATTGTAAGTTCTTTAGGTCTCTCTCTTGCTACATGGATGTACAGCGCCTGGCACAATGGGGCCCTGATCTCAGTTGAGGCCCAAAGGCATAACAGTAATATAAATAAATAATCATCTCAGAATGGGCTGTCTGACTATTCATTCTTATTTTTAATTCTACCTATGAATTATTATTCTAGCTATTAAGTGTTTTATTATATTATTAAAATATAAGTATTATTTTATTAAAATTATCTAATTAGTGTGTATTAATGATCATTCTAGCAATTTATTATGTTAATATTTTAATATTAAATTATTGCAATATAATTATCATGATCTATTATTATACTAGACCATTAGTCACAATTATTAGAATAATTATCAATTATTCTAGTTATTATTTTATTAGAGTATTATTAAACTATAATCATTGCTTTTTATTATTATCTATTAATGATTATTCTACCATATTATTCTATCTGATAATCGTTATTCCTAATTGTATCAGGACCTATTACTGTAAATTTTTCGCACATGGGGAAGGCACCAAATACATGCAAACATTTCTAAGTAGCATTTCTCCTGTTTCACTGTCATAGGATACTGCCCATTGGCTGCGAGTCCGACCTCTTGCATTTCCTAATACGGGTACAATGGGACACACGTAGCCGCTGACTTAATCGGAAATTTACAATCCATCCTTTCATTTGCAGCTGGCAGCTCATCATTCCAGCCACAAAGCCCCAGCCGGTAATCGTCTCATCTCTGCTGTCTGCAGAGTCCATCATTGAACGCTGCCAGTCTCGTCCCAGTCCTGAGTCCACGTTATTCGCTTTTAATTAACAGGCGTTATCGCAATCAGGTGGGGCTTTATGGCCACTGAGGGATGCCTGGCTTGTTCGTTTACAGCACTAGCCCTTAGAGATCCCACCCAAGACGCCACTGGGCAAGGTGCTGTACACAGAAGAGCCCGTCCCTGCCCTGATGAGCAGTCTTATAGAGAAGAGGTGGGGAAACCGAGGCACAGAGCGGGGAAGTGACTTGCCCAAGGTCACCCAGGAAGGCAGTGGCAGAGCCAGGCACAGAATCCAGTTCTCCTGAATCCCAGGCTAGTGCTCCATCCATGGCACCACCCTACCCCTCATCACTCAACACCCCCCTGCCACCGGTAGGTCCCACTTCCTAGTGCTCTGCATTCCGATGCTCCCTCCCTACCCATCACCACAGGAATCGAGCGTGGTGCACCTCAGAGCTGAGGGGGGAGGCTATTGGGCAGCAGAGGGTGGGGGGATGAGGTGGATTCACCTTTTAGTTTCTGCTCTGGGTGAGCTGCCTAGCTCCAGCCAGAGGGGGTGCACGGGGGAAGCCAGGGAGCCCACGGCTGGGGTAGGGGGGACCTGACGGGCCGGGCTCTCACCTATGCAGACAATGTCCATAAAGCCGTACATGCCGTAGCAGATCTGGAAGAGCAGGTCCTGCCGCTGCCACTTGGCCGAGGGGCTGAGGGACGACCAGATGAGCCAGGAGATGCTGGCGATGAGGAAGAGGGAACCCAGGATGATGGCCGCGATCTGCACCTTCTCAATGACGGTCAGGGAAATCGCCTGCCACTGCAAGGGAAGAAGGCGCCGCGATGGGTTACTGGATCGGGTGCGGGTTGGGATCAGAGGGGGCTGGGCACCGCATGGGGCTGGGAAGAATGGGAGCTGGGGACTGTGGGGGACGGAGACCCTAGCGGCTGGGCACACGATGTGTGGCAGGGAAATCATAGAGGCCAAGGGATCTGGTTTTTGTGGGAGGGGGCTGGAGCTGCAGTGGGTTGCGGGGAGGGAATCACAGGGGTTAGGGCACCCGGGGAAGGAAAGCCGCTGCCAGTGCACCAGGATAAAGTCAAGTCAGGTCTGGTCTGTGCCGAGTAGATTCTGAGGAATATTTGGATGCCGAGCAATTGATTTGCACTCCGGGGCCAGGGACTGCTGCCAGTAGGGGCCCATCGGGGGGAGGCGTGGGGGGGAAGCCCAGGGCTGGGAGAAGGAGGCTGCAGGTCAGGGTTGAGGGGCACTGACAGAGCTGTGGAAAGGGAGCCAAAGGCTGGGATAGCCGGGGGTTGTCAGTTGGGATTTCCCCGCCCCGCCCCGTCCCGGCTCATGCTCCTCTCCTGAGGCCTCAAAGCAGCAGCTGCTGAACGGGGCCAGGAGGCAGGAGCAGCCACCTCTCTGCTCAGCACGGCTGCTGATCCCACGCTCCTGGCTCTGAGGGGGTTCCCAGGAGCAGCCCATGTCTAGGAGCGCAGTGGCCCTGTATCAGGGTCAGTGTCAGTATCAGTGTCGGGGCGTGTGCCTAGCTTGTGTGCACACGAGTGCCGGCCTGTGTCTGTGCACCGTACCGCCGGGGCGCCCCCCGCTCACCTGCAGGGGGTTCTTTGTGCTGATGGCTAACACCTGGTATTTGAAGTAGCAGAGCTCGCAGCTCCAGGAGCCCCTCTCGCTGATCCAGCGAATCAGGCAGGGCTGGTGCGTGCAGCGGACGGACCCGTCGCACCGGCATGGGCTCAGGAGCTCCCCCTGCAAAGCAAACAGGCCCTGGGGTTAGGAGCTGGCAGGGGCGGGGGGGGGGGGGGACGCTCCCCAAGGGGATGCTGGGTAACGCCAACCCTCCCCACTCTGCGGCCCCAGCGAGCGCCTGGCAAGAGCCACGCTCCATTAGGCCACTAACGTTTAAACAGCGGTTTATTAGCCTCGTCTGCTTGATGCGCTGACGGGGGGAGCAATTAGCATAAATATTTCATGCCTCCTGACAGGAAGCACTAACGACGCATCATGGAGACACTGGGCCAGCAGAGCCCCGGTGATTCCCCTCAGCAGGGGTCACAGGGGTCATGGCCTCCCTCCCCATCCCCAGAAAAAACGTAGCCATCGGTCAGTTTTATGACCACAGGAAATTGGTGCTTAGATACCATGTTGATGGCATGATAGATAGGTAGATAGTTAGATGGGGTGGATGGAGATAGATAGATAGATAGATAGAAGGGGGCAGGATGGATGATGGTGTTGCCCCGTACCCGTGTATCCCTAAGCAGGTGCCTACCGGGGGGAGAGGTGAAGCCCCCACGATGACACTCTGAGTCCCATCAAGTTTTGCAGAAAATCTTTATTTTTTTCTAACTGTCCCTGTTGGGTGCAAAATCCCAGCTTGATCCTCCCGTGGCAGGTGGGGGGCGGCACAGCAGCGCGATAGTGCCCCCAAGGAGCCCCACCCCAGCCGCAGCTCCGCACACCGGACTGCAGACTGCTCCCCCCAGCGGGAGCTGCAGAGGCTGGTCCGACAGTGGGGCCATCCCCAGCTGCATGGGGCTGAGAGGAGCCCGGGGTGGCTGTGCCGGGGGCTGGGGACAATCCCTCTTCTAAGGAGAAGCAACGACAGTCTGCAAAGCAGAGAGGGGGGCTGAGAGGCGAGGAAACCCCGGGGGCTTTGCTCAGTGCTGGCAGCTGCCTTCAGCAGCATCAGAGACGGGGTCATTGTCCTAGGAAGTCTGGGCTATGCTCCGTGCTGGGCCGGGGGGATCCCTTCCCGTTAGGGAGCGGGAGGCCAGGGCGGCTGTTCAGAGATGAACAGTGTTACAGAGCGACTCGGAAAAGAGCAGGCAACGTTCAGGGCAGCTGGGTGATGGGTGCTGGGCTCCCCATGCACAACCCCTGCCATCCTAGCCCTGCCCCCAGCTCTGCCAATGCCCCTCAATCCTGATCCGCAGCCCCCTGGTATCCCAGCCCCACCTCTCACCCTGTTCTGCAGTCCCGTCCCCTCGGCAGGGCTGATCCAAAGCCCCAACCCCGTCACCTCCCCTTCGCTGGGCAACTTTGGCATAGTAATGACCGTCACTTGACTTTTCCTTCCCACGCTTTCAGCTCGGCAGCTGGTCACAGACAGACCCCGATCGCAGCTTCCCCAGTGTCCCTGCTGCCCGTGCCCCCCCTCGTCGGCAGCCCCGTCCTCATCCCCTCCCTTTCCCTTAATTAGCGTCTTTGCTATTCGGCAGACAGTGCGGGGCTCTCCATGAGGCTCCCTTCCGCCAGCTGCTCTACCCATGGCTTTGGCCCCCCTCCCGTGCATCAGAGAACCCAGCCCAGGGCACACTGGGGGCACGGGTGTGATGGGCAATGGGTGGCGCCTGTTGTGAGGCATTCAGCTGCCTTGAAGCTCCTGCTGAGCAGGGACCCTGCAGCACAACTGCTGACACCCCTTCCCCGATGGGGAGGATAATCCAAGGACATGCAGCCTCCTCCCCACGGAAAATCCCAAGCCAGGACTCCAGCCCCCCACACCCAGCCAGCCCCCCCAAACCGAGGTACCTGGGGCGCTGCACTCAGCATGGCTCTGGACAGGCTGTGCGAACCCGGCAGAGCCCAGGTCGTAAAGCTGGGGGACAGACCCACAGACAGCGGCTGACCCAGAGGGGCCTCGGTCACTACAACAACTAAAGAGGGGTCACCGGCCCTCCAGAGGTCCTCTCCCCGCCGGTCCCGTGCCACGAGGCAGAGGACGCACAGACGCCAAGCTCGACTGGCTACCACCTGGCGGATCACGCTCTGCCAGTTTCACGGCTGGCTGACCCCACACCGGTGCACGCATCCCGCCTGCCAACTTGGTTGGCTGCAGAGAGACGGACCCAGCCAGGGCAGGGGGTTCTGATCCATCTCCCCACTGGGCTGGCCCACACTAGCATTGATCACCGGGGCCTGGCATTGATCACTGGGGCCTGCTCTGGCTCCCCAAATGCCCCATCTGGCATAAAAGTCTCCCGCACCCTTTCTCCCTAGTAGGCCCAGGGGCATTTACTCCTGTCATCCAAGGAGCACCCCCTGCCATACCTGTGTGATCCCATCCAGACTCCAGCTGGGGATTTACCAAGGCCGGGCAGGCTGGAGAGCGGTGCCCATGGCTGCACAAACCGATGTCTGCTTCGGAGGGTGCAAAGTGTTGGATTCTCGGCGCCACCCAAAGGGCCTTCAAGAGGGTGGCAACAGCCTGGTTGGTGTCCAAGCTGGCCTAACAGCTCTGCTCACACACACCGCACCGGAGCCCCTGGCATAGTGGGCGGCTTGGGGACCATGGCCAAAGAGCATTGCACTCTGGGTATTCTTGGTTCCACGGGGCTGGGGAAGCAGAGCGCAAATGAGAGCAGCCTTTAGGCTGCTCTAACTTGCAGCAAGGGCAAGGCCGGGCCTGAATATGGAGGTACAGAGAGGGAGGGCTCTGATGTCACAGGTAGCCTTTGAAAGGCATTTTTTAGGACTAATGGTCATTTATTTTTGCCCACAACATTCCAGGCAAGCTGCCCTCTTTCAAGATGGCCACCCCTGCCCTTGGTTCCCAGCCCTCGACAGCCCGGGCTTCCCTGAGGGCCCTTGCGACTTCTGCTCCATGCAGAGCAATAGCAGACAGCAGCCATTTCACAAGAGCGCAGTTCTCGGGGGAGCTCGCCGGAGGGAAATAGCATTTGCCCGTCACTGCTGCAGGAGAAATGAAAAACCAAACGGCCAAGAATCACCAGCAGCCCCCAGAGAACGGAGCCTCAGGTGGAGCTGGCGCCCCTGGGATCTTTAACCCCACGGGGAGTTCGGACAGCCTGCGCCGGTCCATTGTTAAGGCCATGTGGGACAAACAAAATGGCACCATGCCCACCGCTCCGTTTCTCACGGGCGCTGTTCTTTAATGATCGCCCGACCCGCTGCAGGTTTGCTCTGGGCTCGGGGGGATCTGGGGCCGGAGTCACGATTTTAGCGTGCAGCTCGGCTTGGCGCTCCAGACGGAACCACCCCGGCAGGGCCAGCACCTGAGGGCTAACCAGACACCAGGGGAATCCCCAGAAAACAGGAGCGCATCCCCTCTCCGCTCCAGGGGAACAATGGAGAACCCCCCCACATACACATCTAAGAATGTATCTGAGTGCCCCCCACCCCCCAACCCCAGCCAGGATGGGGGTGAAGGCACCTCTAACTCAGGGCCGCTGGACAGGGCCCCCTTGTATGTGATGTCTGGAGAGGGCGCATGGGGCAGGCGGGTGGGACTGTGAGCTCCAGGAGTCCTGGACACCAGATTGGGACAGTGACCCCATCCCGGTCCCCCAGGGGCAGCCCCCGGGCCACACAGAAAATTCCACTCCCTTAATGCATAAATAACACACAGAGCCTGGCGTGATAGGGTCCTGCGCCTCAACTGGGGTTCCTCGGTGCTACCATAATAAACCTAATAAATAACGTACCGCCCCTAGCGCAATGAGGTCCTGGGCCATGACTGAGAACCCCACTGCCACGCCCCTCCACTGAGCACCGCACGGCCCTCCTCCCCACTGAGCACCCCATGGCCCGCCCCCTCCCCCACTAGTCTGCTCGGCTCTTACCATGTGGCACCAGCACCCTCCTCTCCCTGCATCCCCCCTTGCTTGCCAGCTCCCACCTCAACACCTCCCCCACGCGCTGTCCTCTTGCAGGGGAGGCTGCCCTGGGCCACCGCAGCTACAGGCGACTGGCACCAGGGTAGGACAAGGGGCAGCGAAGGATCCAAGACTGTCTGATGCTCTCGGAGCGTTTCCCCTCCTCAGGTGAATGCCTCCAGGCCTGGGACTGTCCCTTGCCCAGCAGGTGGGCAGCGCCAGGCCCCTGGTGGGTGCCGCCAGGATACACACATTGCTCACAGCTCAGTGAGTAATTTGCTGCATTATGGTGGCACCCCAGTGGCCCTAACCAGGCTTGGGGCCCTGTCGTGCCAGGCGCTGCACAGACCCAGAGCGAGAGACAGTCCCTGGGCCCCAGGGCTCGCAATTTGAGCAGAGCAGGCAAAGGGGTAGAACAGAGTGACAGAGGCTAGAGCAGGACAGGGGATCCACACGGGAGGATACGGACCCTGAGATTAGGGTTTAGTGGCTGAATCACAGGACGGGGAGCCAGGACTCCTGGGTTCTCTACCCAGCTCTGGGAAGGGAGTGGGGGGTAGCTGGTTAGCCTGGGGGGCTGGGAGCCAGGACCCCTGGGTTCAATTCCCAGTGAGTGGGGGCTAGTGGGTTAGAGCAGGGGGCCTGGATACCAGCCTACCCCCGAGTCCTGGCACAGCCTGTGGCGGTTCCTGTCCTTGGGCCATGGAGCCCGCATGCCACGTGCTGCTGGGGAATGTCTCACCCATCACCTGGAGCCGCGACAGGGCTCCAATTAAAGTGACATTTCAACATGCACTGCCCTGGGCTGATGACTCACTTCCTGCCAGGCTCCATCCACCACAGAGAGCTGGGGAGGGGGCCCCTGGGCTTTCCCCCCCCACCCTTCGGGGCCTGGCCAGAACCATCCTCTGGGGCCTGGGTCTGCTTCCATCTCTGCAGCCTCCTCCCCCCCCCCGTTTCACACCTCCCACCACATCCCCCCATTTCACCGAGGGGGAAACTGAGTCACAGAGACGGGCCATGTTATCCAGGACAGCGTAGCCCTCCCCGCTCAGAGCAGGGGGTCCCACCAATGGACCATGGAGCCCAGAGATGAGCGTCAAAGACAGTTTTGGGGAGGAATTAAACTGGCTCGGCTCGGAGACAGTCGGAGAATGAACCCTAAGGCTGCGAACTGGCTTTTATGGGGAAGCCCCCATGGCACGGGCAGGATGCCCTGGAGATGTAGCAACTTGTGGATGGAAAAGGGTCAGCCCTGTGCAGGGAATGGGGGGGGCGCGAAGGGGCCCAGCCAGGAGGAGGAGAAATATCTTATCAGCCTGACGGAGCTGCCCGGGGAGTCACCGCAATGGTTGGGGCGATAGCTCCCATGCTGGAGCCGTGGGACGCCAGATGGGGCAGGGTCCTGGTGGGAGGGGCCAGAAGGAACCTGTGGGCATGGGCGCCAGGTTTGTAGAATTTTTGGTGGTGCCCAGAACGGGTCCAAGCAGAGCCGTCCCATCCATAGGACGGACCGGGGCAACTGCTCCGGGCACCACACTTTGAGGGGCCCCACACTACAGGGAGACCCGGTGGAAAGCAGGGGTGGGAAGAGGTGGGGCGGGGTGGGGCAAGAAGAGGCAGGTAGGGATTTGGGGGAAGGGGTGGAGTGGGGGCGGGAAGAGGCAGACGGGGGGCTTGGGAGAAGGGGCAGAGCAGGGGCGGGAAGAGGTGAGCAGGGCAGGCTGGGGCTGGGTCGCTCGCTGCTGCTGGTGCCAGGCCCCCTGAGTAACTCCCCAGGCCGCCAAGGATCCCACGTCCCCCTGAAGCGTGGGGCCCCGCATAGCATGGGGCCCGGGACGGTTGCCCCGATCCATCCTATGGACGGGACGGCTCTGAAAATATAAACCCAAACATTGCTGGAGCCGGGCCCACGTTCCTGAATATTGGTGGAGCACGGGCCCCATGGGCCCATATAACTCGCCTGCCCATGCCTGCAGGGGCTTCCCACGATCCCAACCCCTACCCAAGAGCAGCCCTGCACCCAGGGCTTCCCTTGCTGGGTTCTGGGCGTCCCTGCCACGCTGCCATCCCTCCTGCCGCACCAGCTGGCCCAGGTGTTTGGCCCTGGCCCGGACAGCTTCTCTCTCAGACACCAGGACCTCGGGAGGCCAGAAAGCCCAGCCTCCTTGGCGGGGACTGGGCCGTCTCTGTCACCAAGGCCAGGGCAAGCTGGCACCAACCCAGCAAGCCCGGCAGCCCCCTATTGAGTTGCTTTCACTTTAGCTGGGATGGAGACGTGCTGGATCTGCCCGGGGTCCAATCCCTGGTGGTGTTTGGGGACGGGGAAAGGGGAGGGACAACTCCCTGTCTCTCCCACACGTCCCCAGCCCCACATGGTGGGACATGTCTGCAATGACACCTCTGCCGTCCGTCCCGTGTCACTGAATCACCTTCTAGGCCAGATCTATGCACCAGGCTGAACTCTAGGGAGACAGAGCTGGCGGCGGAGGGCCGAAGTTGGAGGGCCCTGTACATCTGGCTCACTTCCAATGCCATGTGCCACTGGGGGCATGGGCATCCCTGCCTCTCTGCAACTGAGTGCTCTATGCCCCCGCCCCGGGGCACAGCCCTGGTGGGCTGCAGGGGCACAGGGAATAAGGGGGCACAGGCGGGAGCCCCCCGCTGGAGTCTAAAGAGCCACAAGCACTGAAGCATGCACCAACATGTGTGTGAATGCACATCCATGTCATACGTAGGCACCTACACGCCGAGATGTGTGGGCGCACACGTCTACAGGCACGGGCGCACACGTGTCCAGTCACACACGTACACCAACACGGATATGCCCACGTGTTTGCATAGGCACGTGGGGCCAGGCACGAATGTGCACAAAAGCGCCCCCATGTCCCCACCAGCACGTTCTGGTGTATGCAGCAAAAGCAGAGACGCAACCCCCCCACCCCCCGACACACACACACATTTACCTGAGGCGTTTACCATCCCCCATTATGCCTATCGGCCAGGAGGGAGTTACTGGTGCATTAGCTCCAAATGACCCCCGTCAGTATCACAGGGTCCCCACTCTCGGTACCCCCAGTCCCAGTGCAAACCCTAAATCACTCCTTAAATCTCATCTTCAAGGCCATAAAAATCCCACTGGCCTCATTCCCTCTTGGGAGTTGCTGGGGTTAAAGTGCTCCAAGGACTCCCCAAGGGAGAGGGAGGGGGTTCCCACTGGGGTTCGCCAACCCCAGATCCCCTGTCCCATTCCTTTCCTCTTTGCCACTTGAATCTGCCCAGCTCCAGCCGGGGGGCATGGACCCATGTGCCTCACTCTAGCCACGCCTCGGCAGTTCCTAGAAAGACTTCGCTCCCTCCCGTGACTCCATGGCCCAGGCCTGTTTAAATCCAGGAGTCCCCCTTCTCCAGGGCATCCGGCAGCACCAGGACCGGAAGAACAAGCTCTGCGCGGCTTCCATGCAGGGGAGTTGGGAGCAGTAAGTACCGCGGCTGCCTGGTCTCGAAGGGGAAAGATTAATTAACGGTTCCCAAATCCCAGAATAAATATCCCGCCTTCCTCCGGCGCAGGCAGGTCTGTGTCTGCCAAGAAATGGGGCCAACAGGTGGGGACGGAAGGAGCCTCTCGTCTACCCCATGGTTCCAACCTCCTGCTTTTCTCTCATTTCCTCTCCTCCCCCAGGCTCCCCCTGCCCGTCCAGATGAGGGACACTCCCATCAGCTTGGCCCAGCGAGTTCAGTGCCACGCCTGGCATCTCTCTTGTCTGCAGTCACACCTGGCTCTCCAAGGCAAGCAGCACTTCCCCTCTGGAGTTACAGACACTGGGTCTTATGCGTCTCAGAGTACCTCTGGCCGGGATCGCAGGAGATCTTGCTGGGTTAGGCCCGGGCATTACTCAGATGGGAGACTTGCCAGGTGCCTGCAGCCAGCTGGACATTCAGCAGGTGGAGATCTCCCCTGAGGCCCCCTGCCACAGAGGACCCTGCCTCGGCCCCTCTGCTATTGGGACGAGACACTTCTTAAGCCACTACACGCCTCTGGCCACTCAAGAGCCTCCAACTCTTCTCACAAGAGTCACAGCGTTATCCCCAGCACCCCACTTCCAACTCTGGGAATTACCCGATCCCTTAGACATCCCGCTGCAGTGCCATTTCGCGCATCCACTCTCACGCACTGCTCAGCGGCAGCTGTGCTCCTCCCCAGAGGTGGCTGTATTTTGGTGGGGGGGGATGGGACTGCTGGACACCGCATGCTCTCAGGGCAGCCAGCGAGCCATCAGTACGGTGCTCCGCGCCAGGCCTACCTGTGCTGAGACACAATGCTTCTCTGCCCCGGCCCCAAACAACACACCCACAAGCTAGGTCTGACTAATGCCCGGGCATTATTGTAACCCCAGTGCAGCCCCTGAAAGCTCCAGAGTCCTTTATTCCCCCAGGATTTCAGTGCAAGCTGCATACTCCTCCGTCCCACTGACTATACCCATCGGGACACATCCCTTCAGATGCCCAGACCCATCCTGCCAACCCACCCCCTAAGCAGCACTAAGTCCATCCATGGCACCACAAGGGTGGGTATGACCCAGTCCCGGGTCTAAGGGGGGAGCAGTGGGTGGGCTAGAGGGGACATGGCCCTGCAAGGAACCATTCTTCAAAATAAGAGACACATAGTGCCCACTAAGACCACCTTCGTCTGGGCATCAGCATTTCTTAAGAGGGCCAGGAGGACAACTCAAATACCCTCCCTGGACATCTTCACCATAACAACCCAGCTCCCTTGCCACGAGGCACAGACCCTGGCATTGCCTGGCACACAGACCTTGTCACCCTTACCATGAGGCACAGACCCTGGCATTGCCTGGTGCACAGAACCTGTCACCCTTGCCACGAGGCACAGACCCTGCCTGCCCTGCCCCTGAGAATCCCTTGGCACCCTCATCCCCTGGTACCTCCACCCATGATCTCTTCCTGGCACCCTTCACCCCCTGGTATCCCTCAAACCTAGTAACTCCCTGACCTCCTCACCCCTAGTAATCCTGGTAACTCCCGGCAACCCTCACCCCTCCTAACCCTTTTACACCTCTCACCCCTAGTAACCCCCGACACCCCTCACCCCTAGTAATCCCGGTAACCCCTGGCAACCCTCACCACTAGTAACCCCAGTAACTCCCCTGACATCCCTCAGCCCCAGCAACTCTCACCCTTAGTAACCCTTTTACACTCCTCACCCTTAGTAACCCCCTGACACCGCTCACCCCTAGTAACTCCCTGGCAACCCTCACCCCTAGTAACCCCCCAGCAATGCTCACCACTACTAACCCCCAGTAATCCCCCTGACACCCCTCACCCCCAGCAACTCTCACCCCTAGTAACTCTTTTACACCTCTCACCCTTAGTAACCCCCCTAGCAACCCTCCCCCCAGCAACCCCCTGGCAACCCTCATTCCTAGTAACCCCCTGACACTCCTAACCCCTAGTAACCCCCTGGCATCTCATCCCTAGTAACCCTGGTAACCCCCTGGCACTCCTCACCCCTAGTAACCCCCCTGACACCCCTCACCCCCAGCAACTCTCACCCCTAGTTAACCCCCTGACACCCTTAGTAATCTTGGTAACCTCCGGCAACCCTCACCCCTAGTAAGCCCCTCGCACCCCTCACACCCCCCTTGGCATCCCTCACTCCTGGTAACCCGCTTGTACCCCTAACCCCTAGTAGCCCCCTGGCACCTCACCCCTAGTAACCCAGGTAACCCCCCTCACCCCTAGCAACCCCAGCGAGGCGCCGACTGACCTGCTCGGGCCCCTGGAAGCAGATCCGGCACTGCGGGGTCCTCATGCCGCTGTCCAGGCTGCTGCTGAGCGACACGGTGTCCAGGCCCCCCCCGGCTCCGGGCTGCTGGCCGGGCTGCTGGCCGGGGGGCGGCGGCCGCGGTTCCTTCTCCTCCCAGGCCAGGCTGCGGGGCCGGGGCTCGGCCACCCCCCCGTAGTATTCGGCCTCATCGTCCTGCCGGGCCGAGCAGTCGGCGAAGGGGGGCCAGCCGCAGCCGCGGCCCCCCGGCGCCCGGCTCCCCCCGGCTCCGGGCTCGGGCTCCGGGCGGCCCCGCCGCGTCAGCACCAGCAGCTTCAGCTCGTTGAAGAACATGCGGATCCGGTACTTGAACATCCCGGAGCCCGGGCCCAGCGGCGGCGGCGCCTTGGAGAGCTGGGGCAGGGGCGCACGGGGCGCGCACGGGGCGCGGGGGGCGCTTAGCTCTGTCCCTGCGAGGCGCCCGCCGCATCGGGAGAAGGGGAGGAGGAGGGGGCCTGTGGGGGGGTCTCGAGGGGGCAACAAGGGGGAGAGGGAGCAGCACCGCCTGGGTGATACATCTCCGGGGGCGCCGGGACAGGGGAGCGCACGGGGGGGGCAGCTGGTGATAGAGGGGGGACAGGGGACCCCGGCGGGGCAGGGAAGGTGGGGGGGGGCCCGGTCGCTTTCCTAAGGCCGGGCCGGTTCGCTGGGTGCCTGGGCCCCTCCGCCGCCTGCGTCCAGCTGCCTCCCCCGGGTCATGGTGAGCGGCGCAGGCGGAGGCCGGGACCCCCCGACGGCGGCGAATGCGGGGACCGATCCCCCAGCGGCAAATCCAGCGGCGGCCCAAAGGGGCTTAAACCCGGGGGGCTGCGCCCCTCTCCGCCTCCTCCCCTCGGGGCGCCGGCTCCTTTGTCTGCAGGGCTCCGGGCATCTCCGCTCCTCCCGGCAGGCGCTCACCCGCCGACCCGCGGGGCCCGGAGGAGCCGCATCCTGCCCGGGCGCCCAGCCTCGCGTCCCCCTTCTCCGCGCCCCGGCTGGGGCTCGCCCTGCGCCGTGGGTATTGTCTCTCCAAAGCCGCGGCTCTGCGCGCAACAGGAGCCGCTGCTGCCGCCCGGAGCGCTCCCCCTCCTTCCGGGGGGCCAGCGCCCCCCGCCCCGCCAAGCTCCCCCTCCCCAGCCACCGCCGGGAAGACTAGGGCGCAGGGCTGGCCGCGGCTCGGGGCTGGAGGGGAGAAATATGGCTTCTTCTTCCGGTACAGCAGCGTGTTAAATAAAACATTTCGGGAGGGGGGGGAAGCAAGGGCTGCTGCGTTACGCTGCTTGTCCCCCCCCCCCAACGTGGGGAGCACGTGGGGGGAGTCCCCGGGAAATGTGAAAGTGACCAGAGGGGGCCCCCCCCCTCCGCGAAGATGGGAGCCTTCCAGACGGGGAAGGGGCGAGGAAAGGTCCCACTTTCCCCCTCTCCAGGAAGGAGGGACCGGAGCCAGGAGGAGGCAGGTGTGGGGAGCCCTGCCAGCCCACGGTTCCCCTCCCCAGCAATCCAGAAGGAGCCCTGCCTCTGCCCTCCCCAAGCCTGGAGTGCGGAGTGAGTGAGTGAGGCTCCGTCTCTTTGTCTCTCTCCCACACACACCCAGGTCCCTGGCCGCAGCCTGGCTGAACTAGGGGAACTTTGGCTGTGAATTTCCCAGCCTGGCTACCCTCCTCCAAATCCCTCCCCAGTCAGGGCGCCTACACCAGACTCGACCCCGGTTTGATGGCTTGGCTGTGAGCAGGTCACCTTATCCACTAATGTCCCATCGATTTCTTTGTGCCCCCTCCGCCCTCATCTGTGTCATAGGATTGACCAAGATCCCATTATGCTAGGAGCATCTCCCAGCTCCTGGACCACCCAGGCAGGGCACAAAGGTCTGCCCACATGGCTTTGGGCCTAATTTTGGTGGCCTCTGGCTGCATGCTCAGCTGTCATTCTTTCAAAAGCTCTGGTGACCAGGCAAGGAACCCAGTGAGCAAGGCAACCTGTGGAACTCATTGCCAGAAGATGCTGAGTGAAGGCCAAAAGTATAACAGGGTTCAAAAAAGAATTAGATAAGTGGATGGAGGATAGGTCCCTCAATGGCTATTAGCCAAGATGGGCAGGGATGCAACCTCATGCTCTTGGTGTCCCTAAGCCTCTGACTAGCAGAAGCTGGGACTGGACGACAGGGGAGGGATTACTTGATAATTGTGGTGTTCTGTTCATTCCCACTGAAGCACCTGGCATTGGACACTGTCAGAAGACAGGATTGTGGGCTATATGGACCACTGGTCTGACCCAGTATGGCCGTTCTTATAGTCACATTTGTGCTGAACAGTGTGGCTAGCCATAAGTCTCCAAAAGCCATGGGTCAGGCCCCAAAATCATGAGATTGTTTTAAAAAATAGTCCGTTTGGGTTTCTTTTTAGTTTTCTTCTGGGTTTCTGAGCCTTTAGGGTCACACTCAGGGCAGGTTTTTAGGCCGACCTTTTTCAAATATGAAAGCTGGGATTCTCGTGTGATTGTCTGGCTCCAGGAGCTGGGACTTTAAGAAAAATCCCAAATATTGCAAGACTCGCAATCAAAACACAACAGTTGCCAACCACCCTAGTGACACTTTTGTTAAAGATGAAAGAAATAGGCCAGCCTAAAATACAGTTTCATCCTCATTTCCACTCTCTCTGGCTAAAGCTAAACTTGCCCATGTGTAGTCACTACTATAAAGGAGGGTTTTAAAAATAAAATCTGGGGTGAAACTGATAAGCCCTTTTAGAATTGTGGGTCTTTCCCCCCATTTCTTGTTTTAGGCTGCATTATACTCTGGGGTGTTGTATTATGCTGTGTTGTGTTGTATTGTGCTGTGTGGAATTGCAGTGTGTTGTGTTGTGTTGCATTGCTTTGCTTGGTGTTATGTTTCATTGTGTCATGTCACATGGCAATGTATTGTGCTTCACACAATGCAATGAAACAGCGCCACTCAATGCAATGCAACCCAACACCGTACAGTGATTGGGTTGCATTGCATTGTCTGATGTTGTGTTTCGTTGTCGTGTTACATGACATGGTATGGTGTTTCACCATAGTGTGCTGTGTTGCATTGCATGGCATTGTGTTGAATTGCATTGTATTGTGTTGTGTTGCCTAGCACTGCATTGAGTGGCATAGTGTTGCGTTGCATTGTAATGACCCCCACGCATTAAGGACCCCTGCAAACCTTGGAATTCACACAATCCTAAATTGTCCCTCTATCAGATCTTGTTGTTTTTCTTTCAATTCCCTTGACACTTGGAATTTACATTCTGTCCTGTAGCAGGACGGTCTCAGAGGGCAGGATTTGCAGAGGAAGCCACTTCACTAATTTACTAGGGGAAAAACACATTTGATTTCTCAAACCAACCTGTGGCTGGGAGCCCATTAATGCTGCCCGGTATATCAAAGGACTTATGTCTGGAATTTTATAGTTACAGCCAAGAAAAAGACCTCCCCAGATATCCAGCCATAGATAACTCATCCCCCAGGCCAAATCACTCTGTTGAGGTATTGTTAGCCCAAAGTGGCCAGTTAAAACAGTTATATTTGCAGGTCATTAATTTCTCAATTCCCAAGTATTATCTCAGGATAATATCCACACATGCTATGACTTCATTATGGGCCCAGCTAATATCGTTTCCCTGCATTTTGATAAGGTAGTGGGAATAATTTCCTTCCTTTCTATAAATGATTGACAGCTTTGACCTTAATTTGCTACCAGTGCCAAAAAACCCCCCTACTGGAATCCGTTTGCTCTCTGAGCTTTAAACCCCAGGGCTTGGATCACAGCTTCCATGTCTTCACTTTGGTGTCACGAGGGAGCCCCCCCATCCCAGGACTATATTACTGGCCCAGTAGCATTCTGGGAAGTTTGCATCCATCAGGGGATTGGCCAGGGCACCATATTGGATGGGCCAGAGGGCTGGTCCGGTTTGGCAAACCTTCTGTCGATTGGGCTACAGAAATGACAAACTCGGCTAGTTTAGTCTCGCTGGCTCTTATGCGTTTGTGGGCTCACTGATGGAGCGCCCCCTCATGGCCGGGCCGGGAACAGCAGCATTTTTCTCATCTAGCTGAGCTCCTCCGGCAGATGGCCGCTTCAGCCCTGGGATGGTCTTGCCTCTTCTCATGACTCAACCTTCCAGCTTGGGCTCACCCCTTCTGGGGTAACAGAAAGTCCAATGTCCTTACAAAAGGTCTTCAGCCCTGACTGGGGGCCCTGTGGTCCCCCAGTCCCTCAATCCTTTTCCCCTTCCCAGGGGCCTCCCACCCGCTTCCCCAGTGGCTGGAGGGAAACCCAGGCCCTCCCGCTGTACTGGGCTCCAGTCCAGGTATCCTATAACTCACAACCTGTCCCCAGACTCTCTCCTGCCATAGCCTGTCAGCAGGCCTCAGCCTCTTGCTGGTCGTGCCCTTTCATCGGAGCTCACTCCACCCCAGTGACAGCTGCATTTCTCTCCTAGTCTCCCCACTCAGGAGAGGAGCCCCCAGGCCAGCTCTCCCCCTGGGCATCCTCTTCCCTGGCTCTGGGTTCTTTGCGCTCTACCTCCAAGCCAGGGACTGCAGCGTTCTCTCCTTCTCATCTGTGCTCCCTTTAGTCACCACCCAGCTCCTTCCCCAGACGAGGGGCTTCATCTTTAATTAGGCCTTGACCACCTGCCAGGTGGGTTAATTGGCCTCTCAGGTCTGCATTAACCCTCTCAGAGCCAGGATTGGAGCAGGGGGTCTATACCCCATCATGGATGTTTTTACTTAAAGCCTGTGATCGGGGGGTGTCTCAAACAGAAAGAAAGTTGGGAACTTTGGCAGTTGGGAAGGAAATCTTGGCACCACGACCCCCTGGTGATAATAATACCATGGGGCTTTTGATCATTTGGACTGCTCTGTACTACCGTAAGAATGTCATTTGAGACCAGGTCACTGGGGTGTTTCCTGTATGAAGATGTTGTGACGAAGCGGGACTGTTCTTAATGTTTCCTCTCAATATTGTGGGGGTGCCTCAGTTTCTCCTATGCAGTTCTTAAGTATCTAGGTGGTGGGATAAAGGTGTATGATCGTTGCAGAGCCCTAGAGGGCAGGTGTGTGCAGGGATCTGGACACAGAGAAGGGCCAACACCCTGTTTCCTGGCAACTGATGGTCTGGCCCTTCCCCCCTGCAAGGTGAGAGCTAAAGGGTTGGAGAACAAAGGAATCAGGTGACCTCCTGGCCCGGGAAAGGGACAAAGCCCAGAGGAGGGGGGGCTGGAGGGTGATTCGATTTGGGGCTGGCTGGGGACATGGAGTGAAGTGCAGACATGGTTGTCTGGCTCCCTGCCCCCCAAAATGGACCCAGGTGAGGGGTCCTGTTCTCTGCACCTACAAGCTCTGTTTTAGACCATGTTCCTGTCGTCTAATAAACCTTCTGTTTTACTGGCTGGCTGAGAGTCCCATCTGACTGCGGAGTTGGGGGGCAGGACCCTCTGGCCCCCCCAGGACCCTGCCTGGGCGGACTCGCTGTGGGAAGCGCACGGAGGGCAGAGGATGCTGGATGCTCCGAGGTCAGACCCAGGGAGGGGAAGCCGGGTGAGCTGTGTGTCCTGCAGACAGGCTGCTCCCAGAGAGGAGACTCCCCCAGAGTCCTTACTGGCTTTGTAGGGAGCAGTTCCAGAGCATCGCCGGGGGACTCCATGACAGATGTTGGTTCAGTTTTAAAGGGGCGGCAGAGGGGTCGGGGTTGGGAGTGGTAAGAAAATCCCATCAGGAAGCAAAACAACTGCTCGACCTGCTACTGGGGGGTAAATGCTTCACGGTTGTTAAAAGACGCTGTCCAGGCTGTTAGTGGGGAGGATTCTATCTCTTTACATAAGACTGGACAGACTGGGTAAGACCAAAGTCCATCTAGCCCAGTATCCTGTCTTCCGACAGTGGCCAATGCCAGGTGCCCCAAAGGTTATGAACAGAGCAGGGAATCATCAAGTGATCCATCCCCTATCAACCATTCCCAGCTTCTGGCAAAGAGGCTAGGGACACCATCCCTGCCCATCCTGGCTAATAGCCATTGATGGACCTACCCTCCAGGAACTTGTCTAGTTCTTTTTTGTTCCCTGTTATAGTCTTGCCTGTCACAACATCCTCTGGCAAGGAGTTCCACAGGTTGACTGGGCGTTGTGTGAAGAAATACTTGCTTTTAAACCTGCTGCCTATTAATTTCATTTGGTGACCCCCAGTTCTTGTGTTATGAGAAGGAGTAAATAACACTTCCTTCTTCCTCCACGCCAGTCAGGATTTTCTAGACCTCTCTCGTATCCCCCCTTAGTCCTCTCTTTTCCAAGGTGAAAAGTTCCAGTCTTATTAATCTCTCCTCACATGGAAGTTGTTCCATCCCCCTCATCATTTTTGTTGCCCTTTTCTGAACCTTTTCCAATTCCAATATATCCGTTTTGAGATGGGGTGACCACATCTGCGCGCAGTATTCAAGATGTGGACGTTACCACGGATTTATATAGAGGCAACATGATGTTTTCTGTCTTATTATCTATCCCTTTCTTAATGATTCTTTGCTCCAGCTGAGCTACAAAACTGGGTTTGCATGGGCACCAGCAGAGCAAAAGGATGAATGGGCGGGATGAATAGTGACACCCTTCCCCTTTTCAGAGGATGGCAGTGGGGTTGTTGATGGGTGGCTGTCCAGGCTAATACCTGCTGAAGAAGCTAGACCTTCCTGGCCCATGTCCCAGGACCTTAGGGAAGGCAGATCTGCATACTTGCTGTTTGGCAATCCTTTTCCCTCTCTTGTTACACTTCATTCCTACTGTTAGAATTCAGCAATACTTTGATCTTGCTGGCCACAGATCACTGCAGGGGGAACCGAGACCTGAGCCCGCTTGGACCTGCTGGGAAAAGCACGGTGGATGCACAGGGTAGCCAGCCCAGCGCCCGCTCTAGGAATTTCACCCCAGAAGAGGTGACGGCACTTGTGGGGCCACAGAAGGGTCAGAGGTGCCGCCCTGCAACTGTGACAATAATTATTATTGGCACTAATTTAATAATAAATCAGAGGAGGCCAGCCAATCAGCTGCCACTTTGTTTGTAATTAGCCATTCCAGAAAAGGACTGATGAGCTCTCTGGGGGCAGGGTCTGTCTCCGTGGTCACAGGGCCGTATAGCACCGGACACAGCAGGGCCCCGTTTGAGGTCCCAAGGCGCTGCCATAAGACACCTAGTTTATGAATCATTAATAGAATCATAGAATCATCGAAGATCAGGGTTGGAAGGGACCTAGGAGGTCATCTAGTCCCATCCCCTGCTCAAAGCAGGACCAATCCCCAACTAAATCATTCCCAATCCCCAACTAAATCATCAAATAAAGGTGCTGTTTTGCTAGATGTTCATCTGCAGCCCCCACCCCCATGTGTGGAACGAGGGATGCACCATCTGCAGCTGAGTTCTGCCCACTCGTGACAGGAGTGGATGTTTGTCCTCTGGCGGGACCAGGGTGGCAGGTTTGTATAATTTTTGGTGGTGCCCAGAATGGGTCCAAGTCCTGCCCCCGCCCCACCTGCCTAAGGCATTGGGATGGAGTTTGGGTGCTGGGTGCAGGCTTTGAGCTGGGGCAGGGGGTTGAGGTGCAGGAGGGGGTTTGGGGTGCAGGCTCTGGGAGGGAGTTTGGGTGCTGGGTGCGGGCTCTGGGCTGGGACAGTGGATTGGGGTGCAGAAGGGGGTGTAGGAGGGAGTGTTGGGGTCCCAAACATTGGTGGAGCCAGGCCCCTCCGGGCCCTGAATTTGCTGGAACCCAGGCACCACAGGCCCATACAACTCACTGCCCCGGGCGGGACCCCAGCTGAGGACACGGCCTCCACTCCAGTTCCGGCACAGGAGAGCCAGAAAGGAATCATCAGACGGCAGCATAAAACCAACTCTCTGCAGAGTCCCCAGGAGGGATGCAGCCCTGGATGCAAACAAGCAAAGAGCAGCCCTGGATCTCTCCAGCTATTTCTCTCCATTAGAGCCAGCCAGGGCCCTGTTCGTGGTGCTGAAAAGCTGGCCTCAGGGCGATGGCAGGTTGCCCTAGCCTTATCAACTAGCTCTTGGGACATCATCTTCCCCCCTGCCCCACTCGCCTCTTCTGAGGTGGAGCGTCTCGTTTGATTGAGTCCAGCTGTGACCACCTGCCCCCCAGCATAGGGGGATTGGGAGACACCCTACAGCTGGAGCTGAGCTTGTAATTAATCTTTGAACGCTCATGATTTATTTCTGGTTGGTTTGCGGCAGGGCCTGCAACGTGCCGGGCACTCTGCAGCAAGGACCGTCCCCTGTCCCCAGGGAGCCCCTGAGCTAGGAAGGGGCAGGCACAGAGGCAGAGACTCTGGAAAGGGAGCAGCAGGTAGGAAGGATGGCCTAGTGGGCTCTGGCCGGGGACCTGAGTTGGATTCCTAGCTCTGTGGCTGACTCCCGGGCAGCCTACAGGCCGTGTAGTGTCAGGTGTTGCACAGCCACAGAATGAGAGACAGGCCCTGCCCAAGACTAAAGAGACAAAGGGTGGGAGACGAGAAGGATGATTACCCCTGGCTTTACAGCTGTGGGGCCTGCAACTCAGAGAAAGAGCCTGCCCTCCCATTGATCCCAGCCTGAGCCAAAGGGAGTCCACTATCCCAGCCTTTCCAAAGGGATTTTCCACTATCCGTCCACCCAGATCTTTGGTCCTGTCCCTGAGAGGGGCAAACCGTGGTGCTTTGCTCATGCGATAAGGCTGGGACGCACGGCAAAGGAGAAAGCAGGAGGCCTGGCTGTTCGTCATTCAAGGAGAACGGCTCCAATTCAATTTCTGCAAGCCCCCGATAGCCATCTCAGGCGCTCAGAACACAATCAGGGTAATGGATGCAGAAGGCGCTTGGCCAGAGCTGCTGTTCAAGTCATTTCCCTGGAGAGGAGCCGATCCACGAGCCATTAACCCTTCCGTGGGGGTGCAGAGGAAATTCTCCGCTGTGGATTTTACCTTCTGTCATGCCTGATCCCTGCCTAGACGTGTCCTTATAAGGCCCTCATCACCCTGGCATCTGAGTGCTTCACAGCACCCCTGGGAGCTCGTGGAGCATTATCCCCATTTTACAGTGGGGGAAACTAAGGCACAGTGTGACTAAGCTCCAGACCCAGTGGATCCAGACCACTGGCACTTTCCCAAGGGGCGTGATGGATTCTCCATCAGCGGCCATTTTAAAATCAAGATGGGATGTGTTTCTAAAAGCTCTGCTTTGGGAATTATCTTGAGGAAGTTCTCTGGCCTGTGTTATACAGGAGGTCAGACTTGGTGATCTTGGACTCTACGAACCCCAATGGGATCTTGGCTCCTAATTTCCATTGATATCCTTGGAGGATCTGGGCCTAAGTGACTGGAAGTCAGGACTCCACTGCTCTACGCACTAGACCTTCCATCTTTATTCAGATTTGCCCTCCAGTTGTGACCCCTTATTATTCCATGGAGGCCCCGACCAAGATTGGGGCTCCCGTTATGCCAGGTGCTGCCGCAGATGGGGAGCCAGGGCCTGCCCCAAAGGAACTAACCAGACAAGGCAAAGGGTGGAAGAAAGGCAGGACTGTTCTCCAGGGGTGGATGCTGAGGCTCAGAGTGGGTGGGATTTTGTACAGGGCTCAGCACCTAGGATTGAGGCCAGCTGAGCTCTTCTGACAAATCGGGTCATTTATTCAAGCACCTAAATGGGAGCAGGGCCGCCCTGTGGAAGATCTAGCTCCCCAGGACTTGTCCAAGGTCTGTAGCACAGTTGGGAAGTGAGTCCCAGCTCCTGCATCCCCAGCGAGCACATTAACCACAAGGCTGCCCTCCCTCACATCCTGTGACTCTGGGCACCGGCCGCGTCTGGAACGTCAGTGCCACACGAAGGCCAGGGCAGATCAAAGGTGCTAAAAGGCAACTGGATGAATTTGCCTCAGGATGTTGCCTGGGGGACCCCTGGCACAAAGTGTCTGGGGAAGCCGGCCGTGCTGGATGAGGGATCACCGTGTAGAAGCCCCTGGCGGTGTGCCAGATACGGGCTTGGTGATGTGCAGTGTGCCAGCCCAGCAAGAGGGGTCATGGAAAGGGAACGCTCCCCTTCGATCATGGCCCCGCAAGGAAACGCAGGAGCTGAGGACTTTGCTTGCCTTCGTCTCCCGTCACATTGTAGCTTGGCACGTCTCCGGCAAGGTGGTGTGTTCCCTTGGGGGCACCCGGCCACATTCGAGCGAGTGGTGCTGCAACCCCGGAGGTTGCAATATCCCCCCACCCCCTGGCAGGTAGAGCCAAGCCCAGCCAGCCCCACAGCACGGGAGCTGCAGGAGCTGCCACTGTGGGCTGAGTGCCGGGCAGGACCTAATCCCCCTGACCATGGGGGCAGGATCCTACCTAAACCACCCCACAGCCTCCACTGCCAGCCTGTTTACTGGGTTGTGACAGGTCATAAAATGAGTCCTGAGCCCAAAGAGGTTGGGAACCAGTGGACTCCTGAATGCTACATAGGCTTGTTGTGAACATCGCCTGTCTGGTACAGTGCTGTTGTACCACAGTGCCTTTCGCATGCATGGCCCCCCGCAGCTGATGGGTGGGCCCCTGTCCGTCTCCCCCCCCCCCGAGCCCTGCATCGGCCTCTCGTCGGTTAAACAGCGACATGGTGGCTTTCGCTTCCACGGCAGCCGGGCAGGAGCGTCAGCCCTTGAGCTGAAGACGAGCGGAAGAAGGGTCAGGAACCCCTGACTCACTGCAGCAGTGGGAGGTTGTCAGTTTCCTTTCCCTCCTCCCTGTGATCTCTCCTGCATGTGGCCAGCCAGTTTCTTTTTTTCTGACTCATTTAATTTCCCATCATCCTGTCTGGCTCCCAGGATAGCGCAGGCCCTGGGTGGCGTCAGACCCCAGCACCTCACCGAGCCTGGGCGCTAAATCCATTCAGGGCAGCCAACAGACCCATCAGCAGAGCCTGGGGCAGGCTCCCCCTCTCTTGGCCAGGGGATTAAGGATTGGGCTGTCTCTGACTCTTCCCAGGCAGCCGAGAAGAGGCGCTGCGGAGGGGTTGCATTGCAAACAGTAATGATGGAGGCCAAAACCACACTGACACCCGCCTTTGCCATCTGCAGCCTGGCCTGCTACCCATGACCCCAGTCCGTCTGGCTGCATGAAGCCGTGGACACCTGCCCCAGCTCCCAGCCATGGGTGGATGGCAGGGACATTTAAGCCGTGTGCTTTTCAACTTGCCTGCCCCTCTCCTCGCCCTCACCTCTCCCAGCATCGCACCTTTTAAATGGGCAGCCAGGAACAGCGCCAAGGCCACACACCCCAGACAGTGGGGTCCATCTCAAGCCCTCGCCATACCCAACTCCCCATCCCCGGGACCTTTCTGCCCCCAGGGAGTCTGAAAGCTGCAATGGGCCGAGGTGTCCACTAGGGGGGCCCAGCACACCATGAAACGCAAGAGAATTCGGGGTTGAGCTTTGCAGAGCTGGCTCCCCTCCCCTTCTACTGTCCCCATCCCACCCCAAACTGGGGAACGGGGAGGGAAGGTGTGGAGGGGAAATCCCACTTGATTGGGGATTAAGAGCAAGGATGTGGCTCTGCTGGAAGGGACAGCCGCAATCAGCTGCATCTCATGCAGCTCCCCGAATCTGCTCTGCTGCAAAGGCCTAGAGGGTCGGTGACGTCCCCACAGAGCTGGCAGGCCTCTGGGGTTTAGGGTCCCAGCCCGGAGCTCATCCTCTAATGCAGAACCAGAAAGAGCCCAGCACCTCCTGCAGGGGGTTCTAGGAACTGCGAGCCCCATCCCAAAGCATAGGGCAGTGCAGAGACTGCAGCAGCCATTCCACGCTGGTCAGAGGGGACATGGGGGTTAACCCCTCCAAATGCCGTAGGGCATTAGAAGCTCTCCCACCAACATAGCACTGTGTGGTGTGTGACTTATGTTGCTCTCTCAGGAGGGTGGAATATTCACCCCCCCGAGCGACACACGTTTCGCAGCATACACAGTAATGTAGACAGAGCCTTAGGAATGAGCCCTGAGCTCACTGGATTCCTCTGAGCGGGGGCCTTCCTTGTAACAACAGGACTTGATTCAACCTCGGGCCCAGAGAGGCAGCACATAACGCTGGGTCTCTATTCCAGCCCTTCCCTGCCGTGACCTGCGTCCTCAGAATCAGAGATTGCAGCAGGTTTATAAGCCACGTTAGAGCCTCGAATATTGGCATGCTAGCCAAGTGGTGCACGGGCAGCCCAGGACTGGAATCACCGGGGCAGAAGATCAGACTTGAGGTGCATCAGTAAAGCTGGTTGTGGAGAGGTCAATGCTGGAAAAGCAGGAGAGGCTGTGGGCAGGGATGGACGGCCCAGTCCCTCCCCACCCAGTGCTGGTTAGGGTGTCCCACTATTAGCCCCTCTTTCTCCTGAGCACATGCACCGGAAATCAAACAAACTCCAACCCCCCCCCACCCCTTTTTGGTTACAAAGAGACTGGAATCATTCCTTGAGAAATAGCTGGGAGACACCTTGGGAAATCTCCTCCCTGTCTTTGCTGCCACTCCCTACCTCCGCTTGAACTCGTGGCTAAAATCAGGCTCCACGTGAAATGTACAAAGGCTCACTTTTCTGTTCCGAGTCCCTAGGGTATTTGGGGTGCGCCAGAAGGTTGGCAGACCAGGGGAGACCAGATCCCTGCCTGGCACTGCTGATGTATGGGGACCTTTCCCCATTTCCCTTTGTTACTATCAGGAAATGCCAGACACCCATTCAAACCACCCCAGAGCCCTGGCTCGCTGCAGTGAGCTCCACCACTTTGCCACCAGGTGGCACCAGCTTGGATTCCGCATGAGCGGGCATCTTCCCCTCCACCCCACTTTGCTGACTCTCTGGGCACATCTGATGCTAGTTTTGGCTCGTCAGCAGCCTTGGAGCCGAAGCCACGTGGCCAGCCCTAAATAAAAACATGAATTATGGCAACAGGCCACTTCCCCGATGAAAGGAGCAATGATGTCTTGAGCTGATTTAAGTGGCTTCAACTAATTATACAGCTTAACGACCAAAAGGCAATTTACAGTCAGGTCCCTGAGCGGTCCTTGTGTCAGCCTCCTTGCCATGCTCCTTTGCTCCAGGCTGGGCTGAAGAATCGCCAGGGCAGGCATGGCACGGAGCGTTAGAGTTTGGCCAACTGCAGTGCCAGGGCGAGGATGGAGGGAGGCTTGCAGGGCTGCAATTTGCATGAGCAGATGCTGCCATGTTTGGCTGCTAGCTGGGGGCCTCATTGCCCGTGGGGTTGGCAGGCGGTTGGGGATGCAAACACCACTGGAAACTGCAATTCCCTGAGCTGGCTGATGGGAGGTTGAATATCCAGGATCCCAGGGTGCAAGCCCAGATTCCCTCAGCTTAGACTCTTAGAAAGGCTGTGGCAGCACTTGCTCCTCCCCGCAGGAAGCCTGGCAGGGTGGGATTAACACCCTGGGCCTGGCAGCCAGAGGGGCCCCACATCTTGCCAACAATATGGCGAAATTGCATGAGGCAGCTGAAACCAGAGGGAGAGGAGAGCAACCTGGCAGGCGCTGGTGGTGCGGTGTCCCAGCATCACCTGTGCGCTGCAAAACCCCAGCGGTATGACACAGGGCCACAGGCTGAGCCAAGTCCTTCATTCCTGGCTGGGTCTGGGCTGCAAGAAGTCTTTGTTTTATGTGATTGTCTGGGCGATGCTGCTGCTGACCAGCCTGGCTTAGGCACCTTAGGATGCTGTAGAGCTGGGGAGAGGAGTCCACCTCTGTGATAAATGAAGAGCGGGGGAAGCTTTCTTTTATGGACACCCAGCAGCTATAAAATCCCTCTTGGTAGCTGTTCTCTAATTGCTCTACCTGTAAAGAGTTAAAAAGTCTCACTGCTATGCAGAGGTAAAAGGAAGTGAGTGGGCACCTGGCCAAAAGAGCCAATGGGAAGGCGAGAACTTTTTAAAATGGAGAAAAGACTCCCCTTTTGTCTCTGTTGTTCTCCCGGGGAGAGGCGGACAGGGCAGAGCTATGCTGTAAAAAGCTTGGGCCAAGTATGAAAAAATCCTCAGCATCATACATAGAAACTACTCATGTAAAACCCCAGAGATGTAAGTATATCAGGAAAGGTCTAGGAAGACGCAATTAGGTTTATCCCTTTTATTTCTTTATGGCTTGTGGATTCCTCTGTGCTAACCCCGGGTGCTTTTGTTTTGCTTGTAACCTTTAAGCCGAACCTCAAGAAAGCTATTCTTGGTGCTTAATCCGTGTAGTTGCTCTTTTAAAATCTAGCAACAGCCCGAGTTCCCAGATGTATTTTCTTTCTTGTTTTTTATTAATAAAATTTACCTTTTTAAAGAACAGAATTGGATTTTTGTGTCTTAAGAGAGTTGTGCACATGTTGTTTAACTAGCTGGTGGCAACAGCTGATTTCCTTTCTTTTTTTTTTCCTTTCTCAGCTCTTCCCAGGAGTGGGGGCGAAAGGGCTTGAGGGCAGTGATGAGCTGTCAAAAACTGAAGAACAGGTTCCTTCAGTCGCTCTGGGTCTTCGGTGGTACTGAAGGACCCGCTGCCAAAGTGCCGCCGAAGACCCGGAGCGAGTGAAGGGCCCACCACCGAAGTCCCGGAGTGCCGCCAGGTGAGTAAAAATTCTCAGCCAGGGGAGCCTCCCCAGCTGGGAGCTCAGGCAGGCCGGACAGGATGGTCCTGCGGGCTGGATGTGGCCCGCGGGCTGGAGTTTGCCCACCCCTTTAACGACCAGTTCTAAACCGGCTTCAAAATTTAACCATCCAGTTCGCGTGAACCGGCTCCAACTCACCACTGCTTGAGGGTACCCCACAGGAATTCCCAAGTGCGCCTTCCTGGGCTCTCAAAGGGGTTCTGCGCTTAGGGGGTGGCACCATCTACCCATCCAAGGACAGAGAAAAGCTGTAACCTTGGGAGTTTAATTCAAGCCTGGAGTGGCCAATATTAATTTTTAGAATCCCTGTGGGCCCCCACCTTCCGCACGCAGAGTGCCATGGTGGGGAATCAGCCTTGACAACCTCCATTAAATCACCACCACAGCAGCCACAATTAGTGACCAGCAGACAATGGAATCCAGGGGAGTGGGAATGGAAAGATGAGGCAGCAGCTTCCAGGGGTTCTCCTAGACGGGGTCCAGCTGTGGGCGAGACTGGGGTGTGCACCACGGCTGGGAAGCCACGAGGACCTCCATCCCCGTGGGCTGGGATGCAGGGGGAGGTTCTGCAGGACATGCAGCGGTGATTATGAATCCAGAGCTTTAGTGGCATGAGACTGAATCCCCGAGCTGGGATGGCCCAGGAGGAAAGAGGACCAGGAGGTGACATGGATCCCAGTCACAGAGGAATCTGTTGCTGGCAAGGGGCTGAGAGAAGGAAGAAAAGTCTGCATGGAGAGAGACAGAGGAGCTCCCTTGGGGCAACCCCGGCCCCAGCATGAGCTCTGGGGGCTGGGAGCAGCACCACAGCCCAATCACCTTTAGTGGCCTTAAGTCCACAGATTCAAGAGAAGCCTGCCTGAAACACTCAGCGATGTCAATGCTGCAGCCTGGCACAAGCCTGTGCACAATGGGGTCCTGGTCCGAGACTGGGGTTCCTAGGTGCGTCTTCTCCTCCTGGGCTGGAGCACCGGGAGGATAACAGCTCAGTCCTGGGGCTAGCAATGCTGGAGGGGATCTGTGTCGGGGTGCTGATGATCCAGAGTTCAAGTCCACAAAGGGGGTGGGGGCGTTACACCAGACAGGCGGGAAGAGCCTCAGAATTGCCCTCCAGGGGCCCGATGTGAGTGTTGGGGGATGCCAGGCTGGGCACCTTCAGAGTAGCACCACACATCTCAGGCACCAAGGACGGGAGGGGCTCTGGCAGGGAGGCCAAGATGGGTCATACCCTGGCTCCCCCAGCCGCCAGGGGACGTGGCTGTCAGCAGGGGATCAACTGGGAGCAGCTGGCCCCTTGGCACACAGAGCAGGTGGCCGGTGGCCCTGGGCTGGCAGCAGTAGCAGGGCTGTTATCCCGCCTTAGAAAGGGAGCAGGCCTGGGCCAGGGGGAGGGGAGCTTGGCCTTGTCTCACTCCGCCCCTCCTGGGAGACAGGGGCCCTCGAAACCTGCCCAGAGCTACGGAACCCAGGAGTCCGGGCTCCCCTCATGGAATCAGGGAACCCAGGAGTCCGGGCTCTCCACGCCCCACAGAACCAGGGAACCCAGGAGTCCGGGCTCCCCTGCCTCTCGAGACCAGGGAACCCAGGAGTCCGGGCTCCCCCGCCTCCCGAGAACCCAGGAATCCGGGCTCCCCCCCACGGAACCAGGGAACCCAGGAGTCCGGACTCCCCCGCCTCCCGAGAACCAGGGAACCCAGGAGTCCGGGCTCCCCCCCACGGAACCAGGGAACCCAGGAGTCCGGACTCCCCCGCCTCCCGAGAACCAGGGAACCCAGGAGTCCGGGCTCCCCCCCACGGAACCAGGGAACCCAGGAGTCCGGGCTCCCCCGCCTCCCGAGAACCAGGGAACCCAGGAGTCCGGGCTCCCCCGCCTCCCGAGAACCCAGGAGTCCGGGCTCCCCCCCACGGAACCAGGGAACCCAGGAGTCCGGGCTCCCCCGCCTCCCGAGAACCAGGGAACCCAGGAGTCCGGGCTCCCCCCACGGAACCAGGGAACCCAGGAGTCCGGGCTCCCCCGCCTCCCGAGAACCCAGGAGTCCGGGCTCCCCCCCACGGAACCAGGGAACCCAGGAGTCCGGGCTCCCCCGCCTCCCGAGAACCCAGGAGTCCGGGCTCCCCCCCACGGAACCAGGGAACCCAGGAGTCCGGGCTCCCCCGCCTCCCGAGAACCGGGGAACCCAGGAGTCCGGGGGGGGAGGGGGAGCTGCTCCATCGACCTTCCGGCCGGCCCTTCTCGCTGGTTCCGGTCCTCCGGCCCCGCCCCCGCCCGGGCCCCGCCGCCGACACCCGCGGCCCCCGGCCCCGACCGCTGCGCTGCCACCTCGGGGTGAGTCCGCGCCCCCCCCCCCGGCCCCGCCTCCCCACAGAGCCCCCCCGCGCGCGGCCCCGCCAACCCCCCCCCGGTCTGGGCATCCCCCCCCCGCACCAGCCCCCCCGCTCCGAGTTCGCCCCTGCCCCGGCGGGGCTGGTCCCCATCGGGATTCCCGGGGCAACCCAGGCTCCGTCCCCTCCCCCCAGCACATGGTGCGGCCCGGGGTGGGGGCGGGGCCGCGGTGGGGCCGGGGTGGGGCGAGCCCTCGGCCCCGAGTCTCGCCGGCCACCGGACCGGGGGCCTCCCTCTGCCCAGCGGGGCCGGAGCAGGGCTCGGCGCTGAAATGGCCAGGTGGGGCGTCTGTTATGGTAGGGTCGCTCGGGGGTTTGGGGGCCGGGGGGGGGGCTGGTGCGGTTTTAGGGTGGCGTGGGACACCTGCAATGTGTGTCTCGGGGGGGGGGTGTCTCTGTGGTAGGGTTATTGCGGTTGTGGGGCTGCCGTGGTGGGGTCGCCCCCGGCTCTGCTACAGGAGCCCCATATTGTGTGTTTCAGCGGTGGGGTGGAAGGTGAGGCATTTATCTTGGGCAGGAGAGGGGGACTCATGGTATCCGAGAGCCTGGGATGGAGCTGGGGGCAGCAGGCTGGGTATCTGGGCTGGGGGGGGAAGCAGGCTGGGCAGTGGGGCGAATCTGGGGGGCTGGGCAGTGGGGAGCAAGAGGGAGCAGGCCGGGTGGCTAACCGTTCATAATCCCCTCTGCCAGAGTCTCCGCCTAACCTGCCACCCCCTTCCCTCCTAGCCGGCGCGGTGCCAGGATGGCGAAGGAGATGCGGGCGCAGTACGAGCCGGTGGCGGAGATCGGCGTCGGCGCCTACGGCACCGTCTACAAGGCCCGGGACCTGCAGAGCGGCAAGTTCGTGGCCCTCAAGAACGTGCGCGTCCAGACCAACGAGAACGGGCTGCCGCTCTCCACCGTGCGCGAAGTGGCCCTGCTCAAGCGCTTGGAGCATTTCGACCACCCCAACGTCGTCCGGTGAGGGGCTGGGGGTGGCTGTGTGGATGGGGCAGGGCTGGGAGGAAGCCGAGACCCCCGGGGAGGAATTGTCCATGGTGCCCGGTCACATGGGGCCGGAGGGCGCTTAGTGTGCATTGGCGGGAGTTTGGTTTTGGGGACCCAACAGCCACTTCCCTTTGCGCCCCGCTGGGATAAACATCCCAGGCTGTGCAAGAAGGGGAATCAGTATCCCGTGGGGGTGGGGGCTCCCCCTGACTCGGGGGTGTGGGGGGAAAGGGAAAGGGGGCTTGGGGGTGTGGGTGGGAGGCAAGGAGCCGGGAGGGGTCCCCGATCTGGGGTCGGTGTAGGAGGCACACGGCCAGTCCGGCCTGCGAGGTTGGAGTGGCCGTGCCGGGGACAGAACCCTGCCCTGCTCTCTGGGGCCTCTCTTCCTGTATGAGCTAATCCCTGGGAGCTGGAAGCAGCCCCAGGCCGCTCTGCGCTCGTTTTGCCAGCTCTGGGAAATGTGCGGCCGGTTCTAGGAATTGAGCCGCGGTCTGGAAGCTGCCTCCTTCCTGAGAGCCCTGAAACGCCAGCCGCAGGGAGGGAGAGCGCCCGGAGCTGGGCCGCGGGATGGCCCAGCTGGCAAATGGGCGGGTTTCCACTGGCAGAGGGTGTCCGTCCTCCCCCCGCTGAGGGGCCCGCCTGCGCAGGGGGAAGAGGCTCGAGAGCTGCTCTGAGTCTTGCCCGGCCTTGGCCCCCAGGTGTTTATGGGCTCGTTGCCTTTCTCTGCCCATCAGTTCCGCTCTGCTGGGGGTTCTGCCGACGCCAGCCTGGGGCACTGCTGGCTTTACGGAAACCCTGGGGTGAAGGCAGGAGGGTGGGGAGAGCTCCAGGGAAGGAGGTCACTGGTGGTGGGTCCCCATCCTGCCCCTCTCCCGGCTGTACGAGATGCTTGGGGGTAAATAGAGACATTTTAGGGAGCTTCTAAAAATCCAGCCTCAGTAGCAGGGCCTTGGGGGGGGGGCCAGGGCTGGGGGGATGTGTGGCAAAGCATTGGGAAGGGGGGTGGGTGCCTGGAGGCAGGGGGAAGCGGCGGGGGTGCGCTGGGGGTTGAGGGCAGCTGCCTCTCAAGGGACTGTAGCTTTTTAAGCACCATCCTGCTGCTGCCTGAACGCTCAGCTCCTTGGCGGCCTCCTACGGTGAGAGGGGCTCGTGGAGCCGTCCAGACCCCACTGCGAAGGGCCTAGCCCAGGCACGCTGCCCCCCAGTGATCTCTAGGGGTGGGGACCCTGCTGCCCTCGGCGCGACGGCTCCCCCGTCAGAGGAGCTTGCAGGGGCCGGTTCTGCTGGGCTCCGTCCCTTTGAGTTGCGGGCCCTGAGGGATGCACACGGAGTTTCCATTCTGTCTGCCCGTGAGCCAGCCCAGCCCCCCGTCTCCTCCCTGCTACCAGCTTCACAGACATTTCCCAGGCAGTTCCCAGCCCCTTGCCTGCCTCTCTGTGCCAGAGGGCAGTGCAGTGGGGGAAGGATCTCCGTGTCCTGTGCTGAAGCCATGGGGCCACCGGAATCGCTGATTGAGTTAGCCAGATAAGAGTCTGGAGCCCTGTTCTGGGCTATCTGGTGGCAGGATCTGCAGCTGGGGAATCGAATCAGCCCAGTACTGGCTGCAGCTCTGTTCTTGGGCGGGGGTTTGATACTCTGAGCTCAGGGGCCTGCTCACAACAGGGGCTCAGGAAGCCTGTCCTCAAATTACCATGTGATATAAAGCATGGGGGGCAGGAGAGGGGGCTATAGGTTGGGATTGAGGGACATTGGCAGAGCTGTGTGTGAGGCAGGGGAGTCCAGGGCTGGGATAGCAGGGGGCTGCGGATCATGAGTGAGGGGCATTGGCAGAGCTGTGATCCATCCCTCTAGATGGGCCTGGGGGGGTCCCATCAGTCCCGCGTTGGGCCCAGACAGCACTGGTCCTTTGCGCTGTGTTGAGCCGGATCATCGGGTTCCTGCAGCTGCGAGCAGGAGCCCCGCTTCCAGCAGAGCATGTGTCAGATCCCTGCCTGGCCCCTCCCTTCTGCACTCGGGTCCCCAGCCCCCACCAAGCTCCCTTCTCTACCCTGCCGCAGGTTGATGGACGTCTGCGCCACCACCCGGACGGAGCGCGAGACCAAGGTGACCCTGGTGTTTGAGCACGTGGATCAGGACCTGAAGACGTATCTGGACAAGGCGCCGGCCCCAGGCTTGCCAGTGGAGAAGATAAAGGTACATGGGGAACTGAGCCCTCGGCTGTAGGGACCTTCGTGGTGCCCCTGCCCTGCGGTACCCGCTGCCCTCGTGACGGGCAGAGAAGGGCTACGAGGGTGATCGGGGCGGGGAGAACTGCTCGCCCAGAGGAGGCTCCAGGAGCTGGGCTCATTCAGCCTAAACACATCTGAGTGCTCTCCATCAGTATAGCCGGGGGAAGCCCAGGGGAGGGACGAGCTAGTGAAGGCAAAAGACAATGTTGGCCCAGGGTCTGGAACAGCCTCCAATAGGGGACAAACGATCCAACTGGTCCGGCGCTGGAGCTGGATAGCTCTGCGAATGGGATGACAAGATGGGCTCCGGGGCTGGACTCGATGCCCCAGGAGGGCCCTTCCCGTCCTGTGTCCCTGGGCCCCGCCCCACACGCGCTGCTGGGGCAGGCAGGGAATCTGACCCTGCGCTCTCCCCCTGCTTGGCCAGGACCTGATGCGCCAGTTCCTGAGCGGCCTGGACTTCCTGCACTCGAATTGCATCGTGCACCGCGACCTGAAGCCGGAGAACATCCTGGTGACCAGCGGTGGGCAAGTGAAGCTGGCGGACTTCGGCCTGGCCCGGATCTACAGCTGCCAGATGGCCCTGACCCCTGTGGTGAGCGCCCCAGGCCCTAAGGCCTGTGCATGTGGAGGGGGTGGGTGGGGCAGTAAGGGAGCAGCTTTTGGCTCATGGAGCCTGGCTTTGAAATGCTGAGGTGCCTCCTCCCCTGCGGTCCCGCACTTGTGCCTGCATTGCAGATGCCCGGCTCCCTCCTGGAATACTCTGCCTTTGGCACTGGGGCTCCTGCCGCTGTGGGGAGGGGATTGGTCAGTGTCTGGCCTGCTGCCGTGGGTGGGGATGAGGGCTGGCAGCTGTGTGAGCCTGAGTCACTGGAGGGTTACCCCCATCAGTGGGATCTTCACTCAGCTTCTACAAGGCACTGCCCCTAAGGGGATCCTGGGGAGACCCCCACCGTTCCGAGTGGCCCCCTGCCGCCGATGCTGCTGGGAGCGGGGTGTGCCGGGAACCTGGCAGGGGCTTGGGCGCACTCGGACATCATTGATCTGAGCTCCCAGGGCCTCCTGGTGGCCCTGGGCTGGGGACCCAAGCGCAAGGGGGGAATGTTATAGCTGAAGCTCATGGCTGTGTGAGCAGTAAGGGGGTCTGGCTTGGCAGCTCCTCCTTCTCTGGGGGCTGGAGATCCAGGCCAGGAGACCCTGCCAGGGGGCTGAGAGACTTTGGGGTTCTCCAAGATGCTAACTTCCAGCTCTTGGGGGGGCCTGGGGCCAGGGCCTGGGGCAGCCCCGCCCGGGCAGGCTGGGTCTGTTGATGTTGGGGGTTACCCCATCACATCTCCGCGGAGATGAGCTCCAGTGTGGTGGGTCCCTGCACTGCGGGGGGAGGGAGCGCAGCTGCAGACTCCGGCAGCCCTTATGATGCTTCCCCCCAGCCTGTGGGGTGCGTGGAATCTGTAGGGTAAATATTGTGCCATAGGCAGGAAGTGGGACCGGCGGGTGGGGACACTCAGCCTAAAGGCATTTCCTGCCTGGCAGGGACCGGGAGCTCTGAGCTTTCAACCAGCCCCGGAGAGACTCACCCTCCAGGAGATGGGGGTCTCTTAGGCTGCTTGTGGAAGGGGAGTCCTAAACCCCAACAGGCTTCTAACTGGGGAGGGGGACAAAGTCTGTGTTTTGGAAGCATCGTGTGGCCTTGGGGGCTGCCTAGCCAGGGGTTCTCCCTGCCCTGTGGGGGCCCCTCTTGGGTTGTCGCCCCCCTCACTCCCAACGTGACTGTGCCCGTGCAGGTGGTTACCTTGTGGTACCGTGCCCCGGAAGTGCTGCTCCAGTCGACCTACGCCACCCCGGTGGACATGTGGAGCGTCGGCTGCATCTTTGCCGAGATGTTCCGGCGAAAGTGAGTGTGTGTGGGGAGGAGCTGGGCAGGTGCTGAGCAGGGCCGGGGTGCGGGCACTGGGGTGCCTGCAGACACAGGGCAGGCATGGGTGGCGTGGGCACGTGCAGGGTTGCACGGGTGGGTCAGGGCGTGGCTGGGTGTGTTGCGGGTAGGCCTGGCTGGATGTCAATGTATAACTTTGAACCCCACCCATCCACAACCCCCCAGGGTGGCATCTGCTCAGCACCACTTAACTAAGGACCCCAAAGTGCTTGATGCCAGGGGGTTGGTCTTGTCAGGTCCCTTTTCTGGGTGGGAGACGTCGTGTCCAGTCTCACAGAGCCAGGAACCCTGACTCCCAAGCTCCTGCTCCGACCAGTTGATCACGCTGCCTTGCGGTAACATGGCCCACCTGGGGACTAGGACGGGCACGGCTGGGTCGGCTCTGGGCTCCAGCTAGCGGCAGACCATGATGGGGAACCCACCTGCTGGTCTCTGCCTCCCCCCTCCCTCCCTTGCCGTAGTTTAGCAAGCGCAGCTGGGAGACAATTGATTAGGGCTGAGCCAGGAACTACCCCCCTGGCTTGGCTTATCGGCTCCGCTCTGTGCTGATAGACGGGGAGGGGCCCCTCGCTGCCAGATCTCCCCTCCCGGCCTTGTGGGCTCAGCTCTGGGCCTCTCCAGGGGAGGGAGGATGTGTGAGAATGAGCCTGGTGCCCAGCCGGCTCCTTCTGTGCAGGTCATGGCTAGCTTGGGGAGGGGGCGTTGGGCCCTGGCCTGTTACTGCCCTTGTTATTGGCCCCTCTGAGCACCCCCCCCCGCCATTGTTCAGCCTCTTAGGCCTTTGAGCCTGTTAGGGGGGCGGGAGGGTGATGTGGATGGGAGTGTGTGCACATGCAGCCACCTCTGGGTGAGGACGGAGCAGCTGAGCATGCTGCAGCGGATGAGAATCCCAGTTCTGGTTCTGAGATGGGTTCTGCCCCAAAGGGAGTGGGGATGGGGCTAACGGTGGGGAGCACGCCCCACTCTCAGCTCAGAAGCCAGCCCTTCTCTCCCCTGCAGGCCCCTCTTCTGTGGCAACTCAGAAGCCGACCAGCTGGGCAAGATTTTTGAGTAAGTTCTGAAGCTTCCCTAGTGTCTTGCGGGATGGGGCTGGATGAGGGGCGGCGGGGGGAGACTGGGATCTCAGCTCTGGGAGGGGGATGGGACTCATTCAAGCAGCTCTTGAATGAGGCACTAAGGGCTGAGCCAGGGTGGGGCTGGGGGACCCAGCCCTGGTTGACAGCTGCTGATTGATGGGACAGGGCGGGGCAGCATGCCTGGGTTTAGTGCTGCTGCTGGAGGTATAAACACAAGAGTTTGTGGGGTGGGGGACTGCTGAGTGCTTGTCTCCTTTATCCTGTTAACTCTCCGGGACACTCAGTAAGCGACCCACCCTGCCACGCTCCAAGATCAAGCTGGGTCCAGTCTTTCCCCCCATGGATGGCCAAGGAAGGAGGCGACCGGCCACATGTTAGTTGAGGGGTTTTTTTGCCGCATGGGGTGCAGAATGTCCAGTGAGCTGCCTCGCGCAAGCGGCCCGGGGCCCAGCACTGCGGGCTGCGAGCAGCTCTGTGCTAGAGGAGGGAAGGTGCATTTCAACCCTGGGGGCGAGGGGACAGTAGGAGTGCTGGCGCCCGGGTTTGCCTCGACAAGGTGATGGGGCTTCGAGCTACCCCTGCCTGGTCTGCCCAGAATTGGAACCCAGGTTACTTAGTTACTAGGTGTATTATGGTAGCGCCCAGGAGCGCCATTCACCGGGACCCCTTTATGCACGGTGCTGCGCAGACAGAACAGAGACGGCCCTTGCCCCAGAGAGCAGCCACTGTAAGGTGAACACGGGTTACCTTAGTGGGGGGTTAAAAAGGCCCCTTTGTTCCTAGCAGATACGAGGCTGGAGGGAGTTGGGAGATATCCTGCTGGGAATCGCGGGTGAGACTGCAATCAGCCCCGGCCTCCCCAGGGATCGGAACTGTGCCGGGATAGGCTCTTGTCTGAAGAGGCTGGAGCCGTGTAGGGGGCGGGAGGTGGGACAGGGAGTCACCAGTGGGTCCAGGAGCCTGGGCTCGGCTCACAAAGGGCTTGTCGAGGACACGGAAAGGTGGTATCCTTGGAATCCCAGCAGCATTAGCCTGTGGAACTCACTGCCACAAGGGCTCACGAGGTCGAGAGCTTGGCAGGCTTCAGAAGAGAATCTGACCCCCCCCCCCCATGGACAATGAGAGAGCGAGAAAGAGAGAAAAATACCTAGTTTTTAAACAAGGGATCAAAGTCCTTTAGCCTCAGGGCAGAGGGAAAACGCTGGCTGGAGTTAGTAGGGCAGGTTGTTCCCTCGCATCCCGGGTAGGGTTCCTCTCTCCTTCCTCCTGCCCTTGGATGGATGGGACGGTGGGCTGCGTGGACCTCTGCTCTGGGCTGGCAGTGCTCATGTCCCACCCCCTCCCTGCTGCCCCGTCCCAGTTGTTCTCTTCTCTCCTCTCCCCCCGCAGCATGATCGGGCTCCCGGCAGAGGACGACTGGCCCCTGGATGTGGCCCTGCCACACTGCGCCTTCACGGCACGCTCCCCACAGCCTGTGGAGATGTTTGTGCCAGAGATGGAGAAGCTGGGAGCGCAGCTTCTCTTGGTAGGTCAGGGGGCTCTGGAAATGACATGCCCAGGGGCATTGGCAGAGCTGGAGGGTGGGGAGCCCAGGGCTGGGAGAACGGGGCTGCAGGTTGGGGAGGGGAGGTATCAACAGATGGGACAGGACGCAGGGGCCTGTTAATTGGTCCTTACTCTTTGAACACCCAGTTGGCTCAGGTGGCCCCCAGCTGATCCACTGGGGGGGAGCCTCAGAGCCGAAGTCCCTCTCTGTGGGGGTAGGATGGGGTCCGTCCCATTTATCCCTTTCTCCTCTCCTCCGTAGGAGATGCTGACCTTTAACCCCTACCAGCGGATCTCGGCCTTCAACGCACTGCATCACCTTTACCTCCAGGACAAGAGCCTGGTGGAGGGGTAACGCCCCAGTGCCCCCCACCCCCACCCCGTCCCCCCACGGGGACCCAATGGAGGACTTGGGAGAGCACCTGTTCTGCACCCACCCCACGCCCCCAGGGGGGCGCCGCCACCGGCACGCACACGGAGACGGACTCGAGCAGGGAGTGAGACGCCTCCTCCCGGGGGATGCTGGGATTCCGGTGGCGCCTCCCCCTCCCCAGGCGCGTGGTCCTGGGCAGGCCTAGCTCTGGTTAAGGTCAGTTTGTGTTGGGAAGGGGCCCGGCAGGGCCTCACCCCGAGTTCTCATGGACACTTTTGAGTAGCCTTTTGTAACCGTTTACAAGATAACTGTTGCTGCCTTATCACATTCCAGCCTCCTGCCGCCGGTCTCAGCTCTTCCACCCCCAACCCCGGGCGAGGGGCTGAGAGCAGCGTGACGGACCCCCTCCCCACGCTCGGGGCAGGTGGGGGTTTTTTTTTTACAAGAAATATTTGCGCGCGGTTTTTCTACTACCAGGCGGTGGCCAGGGCGAACCGCCGGACTCTTGGTGCACATGTGGGAGTTGCTTCCTTGAGGGTGGATTGGGGAATCCTGGGGGGGAGCTGCTCCCCCGGGGCTGCGGGAAGGGGATCAACAAGTTTATATTTATAATGATTGTTCTCGGACACTTAACTTTTTTCTTTTATCGGCTCTAAAAATGGTCAGAGCCCAATAAAGGGAAGGCAGGGGGCTGGAAGGGCAGTGCCCGGACACACTTGGCTGCCCTCGCGTCCAGCCCCAGCCCCACCCCAGCCTGCTTTGTCCCTTGGCTTGCCTGAACGTGTCTTGGGTTTGAATGGTGCGGCTGAGAAGCTGGGACTGCACCCCCCCATCATGTGGGGTCAGAGGTCCCCTTCCTCTGCTCGCTGCTGGACCAGTGATTGCAGCAGATTACGGGGCAAGGTTAAGGGGTCACTGGAGTGGAGGCAGCTGGGCATTGCCCCTCATTGCTCTTTATTGGCTTGTTCACCCTTGGGTCTGAGATCCGGGGTGGGTTGTCAACCCCAGGAAGCGGGCACCCCTTCCTCTGCAGCAGTGGACAGAACCTTGCCCCCTGTTCCCATCCAGGCTGCAGCAGGGTGGCCCTGGTCAGAGACAGGACCCTGAGAGCTGTGTACGTGTTCTCACCTGGCATCCCCCCCCAAGGGGAGGGGTCATGCTCACGTTCCTGCTTTCTGCCAGCTGGGGGTCTCACTGCTGCCTCTGGGGGGGTACTGCACCTTTACTCCAAGGGGGGAGGAGGAGTGTCCTTCCCCCAGTGATACCGTGGAGCCAGAGGGTCACTGAAAGATGTTTATTTGATCGATAAAGTAAGAGATACACACAACAGTGAATGAGCTGTGCAGGTTCCAGCCACTCCTAAGGACACTGATACACAGGTCCAGCACGGATCCCCTGGCCGAGCAGACTGGGGGAGAGGCTGACGTCCTGCTGCCCCTCTGTTTAAACACAAGTCTCTGGGAGTAGCTTCTGCTTTGCTAGTGCCCCAGCCGAGTTCTGCCCAACCTCCAAGGGAACCTGCACCCACAAGCGCTGCTGGGAAAGCACCCTCTGAACCAGTGAGCCCAGCTAAAACACTGAAACCTCTAGTATCACTGCCCGGGGCTGAGTCACACTGGAGTCCCCAGTGCCCCTGAGGGCCTAGGTGTGGGACCTTGCCCTGTGGCTCTGTTTACATACCAGCTGGGGCAGGCATCGCACAGCAGGAGACACAGGACTGGGGGCTGGTGACTTCCCCAGGGAGTGGGGGACGTGCTGTTGTCATCAGCTGAAGCCTTGAGCTCCAGGCTGGCTCAGCTGGCAAATAATCCAAGTGGGTGCCAGAGAGGAAATTGACTCCTTCAGCGCCCTGGTCTCCCTGCTCTGTCGGGCTGCGTCCAGGGGCCGGCTAATGGCAGCCAGCACCTGGTGTGCATTTAACACTGAGGTGTAGGTGCGTTCATTGAGTTCCCTCCAGGGGTTAATTGACAAAGGAGCCAGCAGCGTTCTGCTACTGCCCGCTGCTGTCTCCCGTGGGCATAGCCCAGAGGCTGAAGGGCAGACGGCTCTTTAGGAAGTGTGGATGGAGAATCAGGTGCTTTTGCTGGTTCTGCAGAAGGCCCCAGTCTCCTTGCCCCAAGCCTGGTACGGGGAGGGCTCAGTCACGCTGCGGGAAAACACCTTCTACTACAACATACCTAGAGTTTCCAGCTAGACTTATAAATAAATAGCATGCAGCCCCTGTGGGCTCTAACCACACTAGTCACAGGGGTGAGGGGACTCACAAAGGCAGGGTAGGAAGAATTAAAATGATCCAGTGTCGGTTCAGGATGGTGCTTCTCCTGAGGGGGTTTATCCAGCTCTGCCTGGGCCCTCTACGGCCTGCAGGGGAGTGGGAGCAGCCTGCAGCTTTTGGTGAGGCTCCAGCCCCACGCTACGGGCAGCCTGAGTCCAGCCAAGCAGTGGCTGGGCCAGCGCTGTCATGCCAGGGAGCTGGGTTCCACCTTTTCCAGCTCGAGGAGGCCAGGGCCTCGCCCAGCGTGCCAGGGCTGAGGGGGGGCCTTGGTCTATCCCAGAGAGCTACAGCCTGCAGCGGGGGCTGTTCTGTGCCATCGGAGCTGGCAGCTAGGGCCGCTGGGGGAGACGCTCCGTGCAAGCTCAGGGGAGAAGGTGTTCCTGTCCCTGAACAGCACATGCAAACCCTGTCTGACCCAGAGGAAGGGCCAGACACTGCCCATTGGAGACAGCGGGTGGATCTGGGAGTGTAGTGGGACCGGACTGGACCAGCCCAGCCCTCCCAGTCAGTCTCTAAAGCCAAACTCACCTGCTGCGGGGAGGTGTAGCACCCAGCTCTAAGTAAGGCATCAGTCAAGCTGTGTCTGGCAGTTGGGCTAAGATCTCAGGTGGGGGGTGCAGCAAAACCAAAGAAGCTCCAGCTGGGGGCTGGCAAAGAGAGATCCGAGCCGGCCCTGCAGAGATCACCTGGGCAAGGAATCCAGGCAGGGGGTGGCCCCTCTGCAGCAGGCCGATCCCTTTATGGCAGCGCAGAAGCAAGCTCCAACTGACTGTGGCAGAGGAGGATGGGACCCCATCTCGGCTGAGGCTCTCGCCGTTCCGGGATGGCGCCTGATCTCTGCTGCCCCTGGGGAGGTTAGGGTCGGACAGCTGGGGGAGAGGGGGTGTGCGATGGCCCCGGCGGTCAGAGGCTTTGGAAGATGCTTTTGCAGGGGGCTGAGGAGCTGGTCCAAGGCTCAGAAATGTCCCTGCAAAGCCCTTGGTTGGGGCAAGAGCAGCTGCCCAGGTGCCACCTGCTGAAAGGCTACGGCCTGACTCTTAAGATTCCGCTTATTCTAAGGATAAAAATACCAAATTTCCTGCTATGCACCAGCCCCCCTGTACCTGTTAGATCTCCCCCGCATTTCACACGAACCTCTTCAGGGTATTTAGCGCCGCGAGAGGCTGTACATTCTCCTTTTGGATTAATACAAATCAGAGACAAAGCCCCCTGCCCCAGCCCTTAAAGGAACATAACTAACTTCCTAGATTACGGGGCCCTGGCGTTTGGCTCTGGCTCCAGGGTCTCTAAGCTGTGCAAGTCCCTCCCTCTCCTTGTCAGGTCAGTCCAGCTGTGGCCAGGTTAGTTTCCACCAGGTAAATACAGCCCTGGAGTTTGCTCCTGGCCAGGCTGGCATGACCAGTCTCAGCAGGGCAACACGCCTCTCCGCAATTGGCTACATGCCAGGAATAGCCGGGGAACTGGTCAGAGCAGGGTACTAACTACAGGTTAGCAGCTTCACGTTTCTAGCTGGGCCCAGTGCTCCTGGCTGGCTCTGGCACGGCTGAGCCCAGGCTCTCGCTGTACAAGAATGGTCTCGCACTGAACGCCACCCCCCAGCCGTTTGCCATTTGCCAAAGGCTTCATATCAAGGATGGAGCCGTGCAGCTGCCGTTTCATCCGCTCAGCACTTTGGTCACACAGCAATGGCCCGGGTGAGGACAGGGGGGCAGATGCAGGTGTCGCTTTCCTTCCAAGCAGTGGAGGGAGAGGGATTCTCAGGGCTAATGTACTAGCAGCTAGGGAGGGGAAGAGGTGGGGGGTGGACGGTCTATAAGAAGGCACTGGGATTTGCTCTGGGGTCTTTCTGGTTTCTGTAGCGCATGGCTAGCAAGACTCCGAGGATCTAAGAGAACAGAGAGAGAGAAGGGGGGAGATTAGGTGCGATGGGGGCTCCCTGTGCCACAGGCTGCAGCTCCCACTGGTGGTGGTGGTCCCTCCCCATTGAGTCACAAGGAGCAGCTAAGGACCACTGTATGAGCACTTTGCTGAGAGGTTACCTGGGGTCCCCCCCACCCTACCCCCAGCGGAGGACTTACCTCCGTGAAGCTGAAGAAGAGTCCGACTCCCCCGAGGATTTTCAGGGCCTCGTCCGAATGCTTCAGCATTGTCTCCCCACACTTGGGACAGCTGGGCACGTGGCCCTTGGTCGTGTTGTCCTTACACATCTGGAGAGGATGATAAAGCCCCAAAGTGACGCTCCCCTTGCGGTCAGAGCGGCGTGGCTACAAGGGAGCAGAACCATCCCCCCTTAGCACACCACAACCCCAGCCAGGAGAGCATGGTACAGGCAAGGGGGCTGGGCGTGCATGGGATTCCCTCCCCTGACAGAGACACGCCTGATCCTCCGCTGGCCCCAGCCGGGGCTTCTCCCTGAATTTTAGTGCAGCTGGGAGGAGTCAAGAGTTACTGCCCTGGAACCCAAATGCCTCAACAGCCGCCCCTGAGAACCAGGCCCGAGATCTCCCAGCTGGTTTCCCCTGGGGGTGAGCGACCGGGCAGCCCGGGAGAGCCAGGAAAGGCCAGAGGCAGAAGCGCTGGGGTAAGGTGCTGCCCCGCCCTGAGACTCACGGCTGCGCAGAGGTTATAGTCCATCTGGAATGTCCTGATGGCAACTGGGTCGTTGGTGTTGTTTAGCAGCCCACAGCAGTTCAGATTCACCTCAATCTCGTTGCGGGTCTTGTTGCTCAGCATGTCCCAGGTGGCGCGGAAGAGACTCTCCTGTGGGCAGAGCCCCCGGGGTTACCCCACGAACAGCACAGCCAGCAAGCGCCCTCTGGGCCAGGGCCCTGGTGGCCACAGCTGCACCCACCGCAGCAACTTGACCAGCCACTAAAGGATGCTGTTCCCCACTGCCAGAGGTTTTCCCCCTTGCCCCTCCTTCGGTGGATAGGGGCGGGGGGGACCAGCTTTACATGGATAGTGGGGAAGAAGTGCGAGAAGAGGGAGCCCTAGGAGGGGAGCTGGCCCACCTGGCAGACAGAGGTGGGGGAAGGAGCCCCCCGCAGCTCCCAAGAAGACCCATAGCTCTAACTCAAGGGCTGGGATGCAATCAGGCCTGGGACCAGACATCAGGGAACCAAAAAATTGATGTGCTGGAAAGTCGGGCTGATGGATGGACAAAGCAAGGAGAGGACGGGCTGTTCCACCCCGCCCACCGCTCCCTTTTGGGGGGGGGTGTCTGTAAAGAAAGAGATTGGGGAGAAAAATCAGCAAGTGTCACCATCACAGCTGCCACCCCCACCAGCTCCTGGGATCTCAGCCCTCCATCAGCCTGATCCCGAGAGATGCCCCGGCCAGGCCTGCGGGATGCAGATGACATCGCCGCCTTCACCAGCTCCATCCCACATACCAGCTGGGATGAAATGGGCTCGGACTCTAACAGCTGCAGCAGCTCCAGGCAGCTCAGCTAACTCCTCTCTTCCCCGCAGGACAGTTCTTACCAGCGTTGATACCGTCTAGACAGTGTTTCTCGCCTTTTTTAATAGCGGGAACTGGCTTCCTGCCTTCCTAAACTGCCAGAGAGAGCTCAGGGACTGGACCCAGTCCCTGGACCGGTCGTTGAGACACACTGATCTAAGAGCCTGGAACCTAAAGGGGTTTTTCCTTCTTAAAAACTCTCACCAGCTAAAGGGAAAGGGACCAAGGGTCGGGGCCAGCAGGAGAGCCGTAGTGAGTACTTTATTGTTCAAAGGTCAGAGCTGTTCTGTCTTCTCATTTTTAATGAAAGGGTAAGAAGATTTTTAATGGTGTGTTTGCCATGGTACGAAGCAGGCTGAGGTCTCTGCTAGCCAGCCCTGGACCTTGTTTAACACTGGTTAATGGTGGACAGCGAGCAGGTTATGGTAACACCTATAACGTATATAATCCATCTAAAATAATACAACAGGCCCTTACTGCTCCTGCCCCATCCCAGTATTGACAGCTGGCTTTGGGCTGTTTCCATGATGAGATGCCAGCTGAGGGTGCCCTCTGGAAGAGGTGATGGGGGCGGCCTGTTGGAGAGGAGACAAGCTGTAGTGGGTGTTTTGTGAAGCGCTGCTGATGCAGCTCTCCTGGTGTTACCACAATCAGCCCAGCTCGGCAGGAATGGAGGAGTAGGACAAGAGGCAGAACAAGCATGGGATGGTTTTAAAATCCAGAGTGAATGTGGGCAGGTGTTCCTGAGAACTCAGTGCTGACCCACCTCTGCTCCAGGGTGGGAGTCCCAGCAATTCCCCGAGGAACAGAGTTAAACCAGCCGCCCCACCCCCCCAACAAGCCCCATCCTCGTTGCATGTAGAGTGCATCTCTTGCATGGTCTCCTCTCCCCGCCCCCTTTCTGGTCGGTCCTCTTCCGAGTCAACCCGAGTTCTCCTCGCGCGTGAGACTGGCTCCACCGCCAGCCTGCTCCGTACGGCCAGACGGGTGGGGCCTGGCACTAAGACCGCTGGGGGCACAGCCTGAGCAAAGCGCTCCAATGAATTGTGGGCAAACATGGCTGTCTTTGCCAGCCACCCGAGCGGCACTGTGGGAAGGTGCGAGGACTACCTGCCCTCCAGTGGGGCTAGCCAACACCTGCACTACTCATGCTGGAGTGAGCAGGTGACACAGCGTACTTAGGCAACCTGTAACCTCTCCGGGACAAGCCAGTCAACTTGACTTAAAGCACCACTGCGCGTGTCAGGGTTTGGGGTGTGCAAATGGGACTCAACGCAAGATACAACCCAAGGGGTGCCCCCGGGTCAAGTCTGCAGTAAAGACAAGCCCTTGGCTTACACTCTGCGGGGCAGAGCGTGGGATCTCACATGGGTCTGGCTGGCCTGCAGGCCCCGATTCCAGGGGAGACAACTGGGCGCTGTAACTAGCCAAACCAGGCAGAGGATCCACCTCACCACACTGATGGGCTGGTGAGACATCTACTAGGCCCAGAGCTTAGTAGGAAGAGGGTTTCAACTCTCGCTAGCTGGGACAATCTGCAGCCTGCCAGTCACCAAACACCTTTGAATGCATTAGTTAGAAGCCACAGGGCTGCTGCCAGGGCCCCTTCCTGTTTCCCTATGAAGACGGATGTATGGACTCTCCAGCGCATCTCGCTGAAGCCGCTGTGGCCAAGGGTAGGGCAGGGAGGCTGACTCACCTCTCTGCTTGTGTTAAGGGCCAGACACGAACAGGAGACTCCCAACTGGAAGAGAAAGACGAGCCCCAGAATGACCATGTACTGAGGAAGAGTCAGTGTTAAGGAAACATGGGAGGGAACACTGCCATCTCCTCCTAGCCTCCTGCCCCCTTACCCAGCCTCCAGGGTGGAACAGGACAGTGACAGCAACAGCACCTGCCCAGGCAGCTTCCTCTGCCAACTGCCAAATCCCATCCAAAAGAACAAACCTCTGCCACACTCTAGCGCCCTCTCGCCATAGCTCACGGTTATTTCCATGGGAGTTGTGTGGCTTCCCTGAGAGGACACCTCCTATTTGTGCAACCGGTGCTTACGCTGCCAACTCCCTGAGAATGCTGGGTGCTTCCCACAGCAAACTTCTGAACTTCAGACTGGAAGTGGTGCAGGAGGGGGGTTAGCTAGGCAGTGAGGGGGTCAATTTAGGGCTGTTTAAATGTACAGAGGGGAGCACTGGGGAAAGGAGGCTGCAGCTTTACAAAGAGACAGCGCTCAGCTTTGTCTCCATGGGAGTCTGCCAAGCAGGACGGCAAATCTGGAGTAACGCCCCTCTCTTGATACTGTTCCACTGTAGATTTTATGCTGGAATTGCATCCACAGGGTGGTTTCCAGAGTAGCAACTGTGTTAGTCTGTATTCGCAAAAAGAACAGGAGTACGTGTGGCACCTTAGAGACTAACAAATTTATTTGAGCATAAGCTTTCGTGAGCTACAGCTCACTTCATCTGATGCATTCAGGGTGGGTTATTCCAGAGCAGGTCTGTCGGGCGGGCTTCCCCTGCAGACAAGCCCTGGTGTGGGGGCTGTGCCAGCTCCATGGTACAGGTAGGGAACCTGAGACAGAGAAAGGTAAGCGACTTGTGTAATAAGAAAACCTAGCTCTGATCTTACACCAGACCAGGGCAGAGCTGGAGTGGAACCCAGGAGCCCCCAGTGGCAGGGTCCTGCTCTAACACCCTGTTCAGGTGACAGGGTAGGTAGTTCCTCGAGCAAAGGACCCTGCCGTCCCAGGTGCCTTGCAAGGAGAAAAAGGGCCCATCTTCCTCTAGACCACCCATAGCAGCCAAGCTGGCTGCTTACCCTTCCCTTCCTGAGGGGTGACCATCAAGGGCTAATTAGGGCCCTTTAAACGCAGATTATTATCCACAGGTGACCTCTCCCCACATACATGTAAATGTAGAGCCCAGTATACAGCTGAGTCAAAGAAGGCAACAGACACAAAGCCAGCAGCCTCAGCTTGCTCGTGCTACACAGAGTTTGTTCACACTGCTTTCCTGGCCCAGGCCTGGGGCCAGCAGAGCCACCAATTAAAGTGCATTTCTGGCAGGGGAAAGATTTTCCACCCCCCAGACCTTCCTCTTTCCCTCTCCTCCAGCAGCCCGATTCCCTCCCCTCCCCCCCCCCGCCCTAAGCTCAGGGCCCCACCTCCTCCAAACCGGAGTGAATGGCAGTAGGACCCACACTGCAGGGCCCTGCGCCACTTGGGTTTGGCCAGGTCGGTGCTCCAAGGCCTGTGCTGAAACCTGCCCCCCTCCCGCAAGGCAGTTACAGGATGAGGCTGATCTCTGGTTGTGCTAGGCAGGGTGCAAGCAGGACAAAGCCCCCCAGGGCTTCCACCCTACGGTCTAGTCTCCCCTTCAAAGGTTTGTGGTCTAGCCTTGCTGGCAAACGCTCCTAGGGACCCCACCGCTTACACCCATCGGCTGAGGGAAATAAGCTATTCCAGCAAAGCCCTTTTCCACCAGTATAACTGCACCGAGAATAGGACCAAAAGAAAGGCCCCTGCCTACCCGACATTGGTCTGCGGATGAGAGCAGCATGTGCAGAGCCTGGCCTAAGGGACTTGAACTCCTGTGCTGCCCTCACCTTCCCCAGCTGGCCAGTAGAGTTAGTGACTCTTGAATTCAGCTTTTCCTACCTTCCTCCTGCTGTGGCCCCCCTAAAGTCAGGGGTATTGCCCACCCCAAGATTGGAACAATCCCCACTGAGACCTAGCCTTTGCCCTCTGGTGCCTAGGGAGCATTTGCCCCCCCGCACCTAGTTTAACAAGATTTTGGCCTTCTCAGAGGCTGGCGGAGTTCCTGTCCCCCTTGCTGAGGTCTCCAAATCTGCTACCAGCCAGCTAAGTTTCTCAAAAGTTGAGGTTTCAAGTGGAGCTGTGGTTTCCCCTTCGCATCACTTCCCCTTCGCTGAAATATCAGCCCATTTATAGGTGGCAATCAGCCATGCCTGGCCTTGTTCTAGGTAGATACAGGTTCTGCCCCAGTCCAGGCCAAGATGGGTCCCCAGGTCCCTTCTGGCAAGCACCTGCCTGGCCTAGAGCCTGCAGCAGCCCCTAAGAACCAGCATCCGGTGGTGAAGTGCCCCAATGATGTGACAGGCTCTGCAGAGGAAGAGCATATTCAGAGTGCAGCAGCTACATCTGCCAGCCTCATGACAGCCAAACAGAGATGAAAAACCCCACCCACGCGTGAGGGGAACAGAACGGGAGCTGCACGTCAGCCTGGCTGCCAGAGGGGGCGTGGGGGGCGGGGGGGGAGAAATGTGCTATGGGTTTATTTATAGATAAAAATGAGAATCTGGAAGAGGGGCTAGAACTAACTCCCAAGGTTCCACCAGACACTGTTTTCCTTCCCCCACCCCCGGTACGTTTGAGCGGGAGGGATTAGAACAAGTCCATGGAAATCCCACTACTGTGGACATCGAATGAGATCCTCTCAGCTGCCATTCCTCCTGACATGAAGCTCTTTGCTCACAGCGGCTGGCAGCGGGCAGGGCCAAACAGGGTCTCCGCTCTGGCTGACCGGCCTGCAGAGACGCAAGTTGGAGGAGTGGCTCGCTCTGAGATGCCAGCCTCCTTTTTCTTACGGAGCATGGCAAGACAGACACCCCAGTGAGCACCCACTGGCTGCCCCACGCCCCCGAGTGGGAGAGCAAGGAGACTCCTTCCCCCGACGCTTCTCCCTTGACTGTCTGCAGGGCTGTCCCTGCCACGCAGTCTCAAGTGCTTTACCTAGTGAGAGTTCAAACAGCCCCAGCCTGAGTTTACCCACAGTCAGTCTCGCTCAGATTCTCATGGCACATTCACTTCCTCCTCCAGTCCAGGACACTTGTTTTACCCACTAGCTCTTAGCTACTTCTCCTGCCAAGCCGCCTCCCCACCTTTGGCGAGAATGGTCGCATCATTCACGTAGTACCATGTGCCTCTATCTGAGCTGGGGGCGGAGGGGAATTCCAAAGGAAGGCCACGCCACCCCTCCGTAGATGTCAGAGCCAGAACAGATCATGGCGATCATCTAGTCTGAGCTGCAGCACAGCAGGGGCCAGAGATCCTCACCCTAAAGCCAGGCCCACTGCCTGAAGGGAACGTCCGGCATTCCCAGCAGAGATTGCTGCTTCGCTGTAGCAAGCGAGACTACCTAGCAGGGTCCTAAGGACCAAACTTCTAGATTTCAGCCTCTTGGGCTGGGTTCCCAATCATTACTACCACCAGACTGGCTAGAGAGTTTGAACCACACTTAACCCTGCTCAGAGAGGGGCCGGACAACAGCGGGACTCCCCTTCATGGAGCTGCACAGCAATAAAAACAATGGGAGTTTCATCAGCAGATGTAGCCGGGCTCTGAGGTTACTCAAGGCCATGTTCTCGCTCCAGACAGCAGCGCTTCTCGTGCCACAGAGAAGCAAGAGATTATTAGCGGCATAAGGGTCACGGGGCAAAGTCGTGAGGAGCGTGGCATGGCCCCGGCCTCCCAGGCCAGGCACAGAAGGATACAAAGAAGAGCATGACTTGGTGGTGGTTGATAGCCCCGATGAGGCCCACAATGGCAATGAGCAGCAGGAAGAAACCCACGGCGATGACTCCACCGATGATGTGGATGCTGGAGACAATGCCAAAGCTTTTCCCCCAGGCAGCCACGCCTATCAGCAGCAACCCAACCAGCTGGAAAACAAGAGGAGAAGGTCAGCCTGGGATGTGGGGGTCCCTTTCCCCCGTGCCACCCAGCACACCAGTTCCACGCTCCTCCAGTGACCTCAGCATCCTGGCAGAGGCACCTCTCAGCTCCTGCATAGCACGGGAAGGGCTTCGATAAGATCCCAGCCCCCAAAGAACTGACAGTCTAAACAAACAGATAGGCTGCAAAGGGGGAGCGCTGGGAGCTTGTCATATTACTGGGAGGGAGGGCGGGCAAGTGGACTGCAGAGACCTGGGTTCTGTTCCCAGCTGTGTGACACCTTCTGGCTCCCTGGGCCTCAGCTTCACCATCTGTAAAATGGGGCTAATGATACTTACCATTGTAAAGCGCTTTGAGACCTGCTATTTGGTTTTGTAAACAGTACTGTCCCCTTCCTGGTCTGGACTTAAAACTTCCCCGCTAAACCATGCCTACCTGTAGCCCAGCATTTAAGTGGCAGTGAACTTTGCCTGCTGCCTAGCTTTACTCACCCGAGTAGCCCTGCTGATTGCAACAGGACCCTCAAGCAGGGAAAGGCAAGCACATGCCTAAGCATCAGCTGGACTGGGGCCTTGTTTTGTGACTTACTCTTTTCTGGTTTTTATTTTCAGCTTCTTGTCCAACCCCTGCCGGTTTCCCTTCCGTTAACCATTGTTTATTCCAGCCCTTCGCTCCCACCCCAGCTAGCAGGCCCTTCCCCATTCCTTTCATGCGAAGATCCAAGCTCACAGTCCACCCACGCATGCCTGCAATTAGTTGGCTTCTTAATCACCCATTTTAAGAGATCAGATGTTGGAAGAATGGACTGTCAGCTCCAATTTTGCATCTTTGGGGGTAGGGCGTCTCTGCACATTTTACATGCTCCCTATTGCACTTCTGTAATCTATGATCTCTATTTTGGGAGCCTAGCGACTGCCAGACTGGATTGGACTCACTGTCCATCCATCCAGTTTCCTGTCCGACACCAGACACCACCTTTCAGAGGAAAGTGCAAGAAACCCATAATAGGTAAATGAGGGATAATCTATTTCCTGCCATCTAGGTCTCATTCTGATCTCTATTAGAGCCTGAAGCATGAGGGTTAATAGCCCTTCTAAATTATTAGCATTAATTATAACTTTGGAGATTCTTGTTATCCACAAAAGGATCCAGTCCCTTTTGAAACTTGCTACATTTGTGGCCTCAATTTCCATTGTCTAACTACATGCGTGTGGTGTATTGGTTTTGAGCTTGCCACCTTTTAATCAGTTGGCTTGTGACTGAGAGTGGTTCATTATTCCCCACACTTCAGAGCCAAAAGCACATTAGACAGCACGGATGTATTTGTCACCACATTAAAGTTAACCTTGACCTCCTGTAAGAGTGTGGTCAATGCCCCTTTTCATCTCCTAGACTGACACGTCCCAGAAAGATCCACTCACCATTTGAGCTCATAAAATGGGTTTCAACTGGGGGAGGAATTGGCTAGCTCTTGCCATCTTTTGGCCACGTTTATACACAAACGAGCATCCATTTAAACTAAATTGGTTTCTTAAATTAGCGCAAGCCCCTCTGTGGGCACTCAAAAAAACCCCAGTTTGAAGGGCTTATGTTGGCTTTGCAGTGTTCGATTCCTTACTGACTTGAGCTACATCAGAATAGGCCAATCGAACTGAATTAAGAGCACCTCCAGAGGGGCTCGTGCTGGCTTACCAAATCCAGTTAAAGAGGCACCTTTGTGCATTTGCACCTTCCAGGTCAGTCAAATGGCAACAAGACAGAGCAATGCTGTTTAACTAAGCAGCTGTTTAGCTTGTGCACATTAATATGACCAGGTCAACAATAAAATATAGACATTAACACAGGCTGCTTCTCTTGCAACTTTTCCATCACATCACCCCTCATCATGTCTCAGTGACCAGGCTCCAGCCTGAGCCCAAACATCTACCCTGCAACTTCATAGCCCCTGCAAGCCTGAGTCAGCTGCAGCTGTGCCATGATTTACTGCAGTACAGACATACCAATAGAAATTACAGTGACAAGCACCAGAAATACCAGGTGATATTCTGGCCCCAGTGCAGTTCAAGACCAGTGCAAGACCCTCTTGACTTAAACAGAACCAGGATTTCACCCACCTTCTCTGTGTTCTGGGTTGTGAACAATTAGGTTGCCTAGAACCAGAGGTTTGAATCCTGGCCGGGCTGATCTTCTGAGATTGTGTGTGGGACTTTCAGACAAGTCTCACGTACTCTCTACAGATGCTCAACAGCCCCTAGAGTTTAGGTTTTCCCTGATCACCTTGAATGGAAGCATCTCTTTGCCAGCAGGCTGTTCGCTGCCCGCTTTTAAGATCCCCATGCCCACCCCCAAAAAACAACAAGCTGCATTTCAGTGATTAGTTAGCTCCTAGGTGACTAGTTTGTGAAGCACTTTAGAACAACATGAACCGTGCAGCTCTAAGATCTGTAGCAGCTTACTGCACCTCCTCTCCCAGCATGGAGAGCCTCAGCCACTAGGGATAGCTACCTGGCAGTGTGACAGTGCTTGAAGTCACCCCTCCAGAGAGTTGGTGCAAAGAGAACAGAGTTAGGGTGGCATTTGCACCTCCAAACTTCTCGTGTTTCAGAGATTCTGCAGTAACGTCAGCTCTTGCACAGACGAGATGGGTTTTCAAGTCAGTGAAACCCTGCTGATTTCTGCACAAATTAATGCAGCTGGTGACCACTGGGCTGCCAGGAAAACAAGAGAACGTTGCAGGTGAACATTGCTGCTAGTGTCGCTCTCACTGAAGATGTCTTCACACTGGGCAGATGAGGGGGCACCTGGCAAAGAAGAGCATGAGACGCCCTCTAACTGGGCTATTGTCTGGCACCATTGAGGATACGGATGGCTGGGTAATGGTCATGCAGGAGCACTGGGATTTCTCTCCTGCACTCATTCTTTAGCACAGCAACGTGCAAATCTGCTTGCCATTCGGCTGCTCAAGATAGATGTGCTGGTCTCCTCTGCAGGAGGAATCCCGCACAGCTGTCGCCTGGGAAAAAGGAAACATTAGGCCAGATTTCCCCTGCTGTAACTGACCGCAGTGAGCTTCCATCAGCGATGAGTCCACTTTCTGTCAGCCGTGTTTCACTCTCTCCCTACCTCATTCCACCTCCTTATTTCCCATCAGACAAAGGCTGGGCCCTCTCCTCAGCCCAGTTTGGTTTCTGACCTCCCTTCCTGTCTATTTTATATCAGTCAGGCCCATGGAGCAGACAAGCTACTGCAGTTACCTACATTCAGACCAAGCTAATGGACACGACAAATTTCTCACGTCTGTGGGTGGGCGCACGACAGTGGCTTGAAGACAAGCTCTGCTACAGGCCAGGATTGTGGGACACGAGGACTTATTCCAACACAGTCATCCCCCGACACATGGCTCCCTTTCAGCTTGCTGTTCCTACGCAGTTTGCTTTGGAAGCGCAGGCTCCAGCAGACACCTGATGGCTTGCCCTAGGGGTAGAGGCAGCGCTATTCTGACTCTCACTTCTCGACTGGATGGGATGTAAAGACTGAGCCACGTGCACAGCCTGCCCCGCTGTGGTCCTAGTTCCCAGTGCTCTCGCCGTGTAGAAGACGCACTAGTGTTTAGTGCTTTAAACCAACTGTCCTTTTCACTAGGCTTACCCCAGCCTGGCTGCACGGCCAGGCTTTCCAATCAAGCCATGGTCGCACAGATGCCTTCTGCTTCCATAGACACCTGGGGCCGGATTCCCTATTGCCCAGCATCTCATGTCATTTACACCCATTCAGCCCTAGTGTGAAGTGCAACAGGGTCAAACTGGTAGCACCATGTACTATGTGACTGCAGGGCACCAGAGAATTGTGCCCCCAGTGTAGTTTAACCAGGCAGAACCAGAGATCGCAGTTCACAGATTTGCACGCTAGATCACTCGTCATGAGGGCTCCAATCATTTCTGTTGGCAGACCTTGATTCATGGCTGCCCTCCCACTACTTGTCCATTTTCCATCCCCCTTCTCACTGTGCATTCTCTCGCTTTCTGTCTGCATTCGTTTCGTTCAACCCTGCCTGTTCCTACATGCTGCTCAGGGAGGACGGCGGCCTCTCTGCCTTGATGCGTCAGTCAAACCCAGCGACTGGCAGAAAAAAGCTTAGAGCAAGACTAGAATCAGTATTATTGCCGCCACTTCGTTAAAAAGTCAGCTCTGAGCCAGTCTGGTGAGGCATTATGGGCAATAAATGCTTCTGAAGACTCAAAACCTCTATGGGACCTAAAGCAAAAATAATTGATCCCTGGTCCACAGACACCCAAGTCTGGGGTTTGGGTGCTTATGTCCCAGATTTATGCACCACTGCAATCTGCAAAACCACACTTGGTGGCCACCTACCCCTGTAGGCACCTAAACTCCCCCAGCACTCAAGAACTTGTAGCACACATGGCCTAGGTGACTACGTTTCTGCCTCTGAGCCCCAGAAAGATCCATCAACTGGAAGAAAATCGGTATTTGCCTGCCTATCTTCTCTGCAGGCCCAGTCCAGGAATCATGTTCAGAGGCTGTCTACAGGACAGGGGCCCATTCGAAATCAGGCTGGAGGCAGCAGCAGAGACCACATCAACACTTTTAGCCCAGTGGTTAGCATATTCACCAGGGATGTGGGAGACCCCGGTTCGATTCCTCTCTCTACCAAAAAGAAAAGGAGTACTTGTGGCACCTTAGAGACTAACAAATTTATTAGAGCATAAGCTTTCGTGAGCTACAGCTCACTTCATCGGATGCATTTGGTGGAAAAAACCGAGAGAACAGAGTCTCTGTTCTCTCTGTTTTTTCCACCAAATGCATCCGATGAAGTGAGCTGTAGCTCACGAAAGCTTATGCTCTAATAAATTTGTTAGTCTCTAAGGTGCCACAAGTACTCCTTTTCTTTTTGCGAATACAGACTAACACGGCTGCTACTCTGAAACCTGTCATTATGCAAGGCACTGAATTTAGCCGTATAGAGTGGAAATCTGTCAACTTCATGAAAAAACTCGCACAGATACAGACAGACATCATCTTCCTCTCCAAATGCAAACAGATGGACATCATACCGAAAGGACTGAAGGTAAAAAATCCATTACAATCTACATACCACACAGACTATGCTGACAGCTTGTGCCACACACTCTCAAGGAAACTGCGGAACCACCTGAGTCTCTCTGTTTTTTCCACCAAATGCATCCGATGAAGTGAGCTGTAGCTCACGAAAGCTTATGCTCTAATAAATTTGTTAGTCTCTAAGGTGCCACAAGTACTCCTTTTCTTTTTGCGAATACAGACTAACACGGCTGCTACTCTGAAACCTGTCTCTCTACCAAAGGCGTCTCCCTCGTCTCAGGAGGGCACTAATCACTGAGTGGTGGGATAGTCTGATGTGGGGCTCCCTTTGCCTACTGAAGCGGATTGGAGCAGGGGGACTGGACCCTAGGTCTCCCCCCTCTGAGGTGGGTACCCCAACCCCAGCCTATGGAATCGCTTGCCCAGTGACCCCTCGCATATTTATACACAATGAGCAGCAGGAGAGACTGAGGGAGCCCCACATCAGAATACCCCCTAGCTCAGTGGTCAGAGCACTCGAGGAGGGGGGGAAGATCCCTGTTCAAATCTTCTCCCCCTCAGGCAGAAGGGGGCACTGTCTCCCACATCCCAGGTGAGTGCTCTAACCACTGGTCCTAAAGTGGCCACAACCATCTCAACTCACCACTCCATTGTGTGGCGTGAGACAGGGGCTTAACTCATTCTCCCAACAGTTGAGGTGCCTACACCGTCCAACTCCAGGAGAGGGTCACTGGCTGGGGATCACGAGCAGGGACTGGTGCCTCCTTGCAGTAGGAAGAGAGCCTATAAGCTGGTCCTGCCTCATGCCAGGCCTCTAATACAAGACTATGTCTCAGGCTCTCTTCCTTCTACACAGCCCAGACTTGGGCACCTGTCCCTGAGAGAAAGGCAGGACTTAACCTACACCCCTTTCCTGGCTAGCTTAGGCAGTTCCCCTCCCTCACCCCATTCGTTACATAGGGAACCTAGGCACCTAACTCAAACTTTGTGGATTGCCATATTATTTCTGTGATTGGCGCCACGACACTGAACATCTCAAAGTGGATCCAGCCCTTGGTTATCAAGTTTACAGCATCTGTTGGGCCAACCGCTTATTCCAGACCTGAGCTGCCCAGGCTCTGGGACCTCACTGGGAGCCCCCCCAAGCCTTGATTTGAGAGAGCCCTCCTCCCATGGTTCGAGTGGGATCTTCTGGTCTGTCCAGCATCCAGCACCCTGGGATCCTGGCCCAGGACAGGGACTCTCCGTCACTACCCCAATACAGATGACGGCGGAAAGTCTGTGCTATCGACATGATGTCATCCATGCTACAAACACTGCTAAACCACGCCAGTTTCTTTTACGCCAGCGCACTCCGTACTGCTACCGCTGATGGAAGGTTTCCAAGAAAAGGCTCCGACAGCCTTAGAAGATGCATGTCAGTTATATGGGTGCAACCTCTGGCTAACCAGATTAGAAGAGTATCCCAGAGAATCAAGAGGATGCTGCTAAATAGGCGCTGAAATAATGTGCATTTATGTTAACACTCTCTAGCAGAACACATCAGATTACTGAAGCGCCTAACTAAGCTTCACCGCACCAGCGCTCTGAAACTGGCTGTCATCAGCATAAGATGCCTATTACAGCAAGATGTTAGGAAAGAGCTATTGAAGTTTCACTTCCTTGTCTCACAGATACAATCACCAATGAATAATTCTTCAGCCTGACCTACATTAGGATTTTATATTGGTAGAACTGTGTCTCCCGGGGGTGTGAAAAATCCACACCCCCTGAGACGTGTCACTATAGTGACCCAAGCCCCAGTGTAGACAGCACTAGGTCGATGGACAAACTCTTCCATTGACCTAGCTGCTGCCTCTCAGAGAGGTTGATGACCTAGACCAACTGCACAGGTAGCATCTACACGGAAACGCTACAACAGCGCAGCTGCTCCGTTTCCGTATAGACATGCCCCTCCAGGTGCATATGAACCTGCATTATAAAGGCACTTAGAAGCATTAAGCTAAAATGACTGTACGACTGCAACTTTTATATATAAAGTGGGGTACCTTGTTTTTGGCTTATTCCATAGAAAAGCCATGGGCAGCTTGTGAACCTGGCTGGTTTGGGCTGCAATGCAGATGGGCTGCTTCTTGGGTGTTTGAGGCACTTGGGTACTCCACTAGAAAGTTGTGTCACTTGACCTATTCCAGTATAGCTAAAGCAGCTAACCCCCCTGGAGGGGATATATCAGGATAGAGAGCTTATACTGTATGGCCTACTCCGGTTCAGGAAGGAAAATCAGCTTTACCAAAATCAGGCACTTTTGACTGATGGATGCAGTTATGCACTAGGCAGGGCGTAAGTGATTAAAGAATCACACCCCTCACAGACCAATAAGGCCGGGCCTACACTTAAAAAAAATAGATCAATTTAGCCACATCTCTGAGAGCTCCCTGACGGGTGGATTAACAGCATCGATGGCCAAACCCCTTCCATTGCTGAGGAAGCGGCTACACTACAGCGTTACAGCCGTCGAACTTGTCCATGTAGACCAGCGGCGACCGGCGATCGTTAGATGCGGACATCAGGGCAGGCTGCGGCGTGATGGGATGGGATGGGATGGGGGTGGTCTTTACGCTGCCTGGAGCGGAGTACGCAGTGAAGTCCAGCCCCGGCCTGTGTGGGGTCAGCGACGTGTGGACTTCGGCACGAACCCATGTTTGTTTGGGAGGAGGCGCGTGTCCCCATTTTCCTCCTGCAGCTCAGGGCTAGGGAAGATGCCAAGGCAGCTGCCCTAGACATTAGAGCCTCCATGGGCCCCAGAGAGCTCATAGGCCGAGCAGAGACAGGCCAAACACCCATGCAGCACCCCCTGCCTTAGGGGCCTCACCCCCCACCACGGGGGGTGGCTCCCCTCCCCCAACAAAGGGGGAGCGGCTGGCTCTCGGCCCCTCCCCCCGAGAAGGGGGGGGGCTCGGCTCCTCCCCTCCTCCACACCCAAGGGGAGGGCGGCTCTCGGCCCCTCCCCCGACAAAGGGGGAGGCGGCTCCCCCCATTCCCGACAAAGGGGGGGCTCGGCTCCCCAGGCCCCGCGCGGGACCCCTCCCCCCCGGGCTGAGGGAGGCCCCGGGCCCGCGCTCACCACGTAGACCACGTTGAGGGCGCAGAGCGCGTTGCGGGAGCAGGCGAAGCCGCCGCCGCCGCCACACACCATCTTCCCGGCCGGGGGCAGCGCAAGCCGGGCCGCTCCTGGCCCTTTAAATCCCAGCCCCGCGCCCAGCGCCGCTCTGCGCCTGCGCACGTACCCCCCACCCTCCGCCCGCCCGCCCGCCTCCTTGAGAGGCGCCTGCGCAGCCCTGCGCGTGCGTACGCGTCCGTACGCCGCGCTCGCCCACACGCACTGCGCCTGGGCAGGACCTCCTTTTCGTGCGCCTGCGCAGCACCCTGGCGCGGTGCGCGTGCGGTCTTCTCAAGCGCAGCTCGCACACACGGCGCCTGCGTAGCACTCCCACCTCCCGCGCCAGGCTCCTTTCCCGCTCAGAGCGCCTGCGCAGGGTAATGCGGTTTGATGCTGCGCATGCGCGGTCGTTCCAGGCCGGGCTTTAGCTTCGACCCCAAATACCCGGATGAGAGTGGCTCACGGGTGGACAAAGACCCGGATGGAGGGGACGCCTTCCCCTGGGGCCGTGCCCTGGTTCCCCTTGGGGGGCCCTGTGTTTTCCCGCCCCAGTGCCGCAGACTCCTCCAGTGCCCTGTCCTGATGCCCCCCCCGTGACTGTGCCCTGGTGCCCCCCCGGCCCTGCTGCCCCCCTCCCCCGCCCCTGCTGCCCCCCCCGGCCCTGTGCCCTGGAACCCTCCGGCCCTCTGCCCCCAATTCCCCCCCCGGCCCTGCTGCCCCACCGGCCCTGTGTCTTGGAACCCAACGGCCCTCTGCCCTCAATGCCCCCCCCGGCCCTGCTGCCCCCCTCCCCCGGCTCTGTGCCCTGGAACCCTCCGGCCCTCTGCCCCCAATTCCCCCCCCCCAGCCCTGTGCCCTGGAACCCTCCGGCCCTCTGCCCCCAATTCCCCCCCCGGCCCTGCTGCCCCCCCCGGCCCTGTGCCCTGGAACCCTCCGGCCCTCTGCCCCTATTCCCCCCCCCGGCCCTGCTGCCCCCCCCCGGCCCTGTGCCCTGGAACCCTCCGGCCCTCTGCCCCTATTCCCCCCCCCGGCCCTGCTGCCCCCCCCCGGCCCTGTGCCCTGGAACCCTCCGGCCCTCTGCCCCTATTCCCCCCCCCAGCCCTGCTGCCCCCCCCCGGCCCTGTGCCCTGGAACCCTCCGGCCCTCTGCCCCCAATTCCCCCCCCGGCCCTGCTGCCCCCCCCCGGCCCTGTGCCCTGGAACCCTCCGGCCCTCTGCCCCCAATTCCCCCCCCGGCCCTGCTGCCCCCCTCCCCCGGCCCTGTGCCCTGGAACCCTCCGGCCCTCTGCCCCCAATTCCCCCCCCCGGCCCTGTGCCCTGGAACCCTCCGGCCCTCTGCCCCCAATTCCCCCCCGGCCCTGCTGCCCCCCCCCGGCCCTGTGCCCTGGAACCCTCCGGCCCTCTGCCCCCAATTCCCCCCCCGGCCCTGCTGCCCCCCCGGCCCTGTGTCTTGGAACCCAACGGCCCTCTGCTCTCAATGCCCCCCCCGGCCCTGCTGCCCCCCTCCCCCGGCTCTGTGCCCTGGAACCCTCCGGCCTTCTGCCCTCAATTCCCCCCCCAGCCCTCTGTCCTCGATCCCCCCCCGGCCCTGGTGCCTCCCTGGCCCTGTGCCCTGGTGCCCCCCCTGGCCCTGCTGCTCCCCCCGGCCCTGTGCCTTGGAACCCAACGGCCCTCTGCCCTCAATTCCCCCCCCCGGCCCTCGTGCCCCCCCTGGCTCTGTGCCCTGCTGCCCCCCCAGCTCTGTGCCCTGGAACCCAATGGCCCTCTGCCCTCAATGCCCCCCCCTGGCCCTGGTGCGCCTCCCTGGCCCTGTGCCTTGGAACCCTCCGGCCCTCTGTCCTCGATCCCCCCCCGGCCCTGATGCCCCCCCAGCCTTTTGCCCTGGTGCCCCCCTGCCCTCTGCCTTGGATCTCCCCTCAGCCCTGCTGCGCCCCCCAGACCTGTGCCTTGGAACCCCCGGCCCTCTGCCCTGGTGCCCCCCCCAGTGTTGAGACCTGGCCTGCGCCCTGATCCCCCTGCAGCCCTCTGCCTGGGTGCCCCCTGAGCCCTGGTGTCCCCCCCAGCCCTGTGCCTTGGACCCCCCCCGGCCATGTGCCCTGGTGCCCTGATGCCCCCATTATTGGATCTGTAACCCCACCCTCAACACTGCCTGCTACTCCAGCCTCCGGGCCTTGTGCCTCGCTGCTCCCTTCTCCCAGTTTGTGATGAGCATCCCCAGTATTACAACTGGCCTTGTGCCTGGCGCCTGCCCGCCCCAGTGTGCTGCCCATAGGTGGCAAGCGGTTGCTGTTTATTTGGCAATGAACGAACCTTTCCCTTTCCAGAAGTCTTGGCATGCTGCCCATTCCTTTCCGGTGTTACAAGTGCAAAAGCAGAGGTTGAAGAAACTCCTGAATATTTCATCTCGTGTTTTAACAGGCAAAGTCTCAAACAAGAAGTTGCGTCTGTAGAACGGATCGATGAAATTGTTTTTAATTGTTCACCTTTATTAATATAACTTCATAAGCAAAATTTTATGAATGAAACAACATTCATTCATAAAACCAGTTACTCCAATAACTGGCTAATTGAGTTTCACTTTCAATCCAATTGCTGCTTAAATCACTGAAACTTGCACTGCTTCAACATTGTAACTTCTGCTCACTGGTTGCCATTCCTTACACATGTCCGTATTGTAAACTCCATTTTAAAATGCTCACTCCATTTTGCAAAACCCTGCTGAAATCTGATTAGTGTAGTTTAGATGTGTGAATGAGGTATGTATGGATGATGGAATCAGCCCCAGCCCATCCTGATTAAATCAAGTGTAAACACCAACTGCTGAAGATGCAGACAACAGCCCTGACAAAGCAAGAAGAGTCCACCCTAAAAAGAAAAGAACAAAGGTACAATTGAAGGAACATCAAAGCCAGGTCCCAGGCTGAAATTCATGTCTGCAATTGCGAGGTGATCAATCACACCCAACCCAGTCTCTACGTAAAAGAATAAATGGACACAAATCAGACGTCAAGAATTATAACGTTCAAAAACCAGTCGGAGTACACTTCAATCTCTCCGGTCACACGATTACAAACCTGAGAGTGGCTATCCTTCAACAAAAAAACTTCAGAAACAGACTCCAACGACAGACTGCTGAATTGGAATTAATTTGCAAACTGGATACAATTAACTTAGGCTTGAATAGAGACTGGGAGTGGATGAGTCATTACATAAAGTAAAATTATTTCCCCATGGTATTTCTCCCCCCCACCCCACCCCATACCGTTCCTCAGACGTTCTTGTTAACTGCTGGAAATGGCCCACCTTGATTATCACCACAAAAGGTTTTCCTCCTTTCCCCCCACTTCCTGCTGGTAATAGCTCATCTTAAGTGATCACTCTCCTTACAGTGTGTATGATAAAACCCATTGTTTCATGTTCTCTGTGTGTGTATATAAATCTCCCCACTGTATTTTCCACCGAATGCATCCGATGAAGTGAGCTGTAGCTCACGAAAGCTTATGCTCAAATAAATTTGTTAGTCTCTAAGGTGCCACAAGTACTCCTTTTCTTTTTTGCGAATACAGACTAACATGGCTGCTACTCTGACACCCAACCCAGAGGCAGCGTGACACAGCAGACCCTATAGACTCTGGATTCAAACTAAAACCTACAAAAAGGATGGCTGAGATGGAAGACTTTGGAGCGTAACATTCTGCTGCCAACGTGGAAGGGCATCGATGCATGCCCAACAGAGACCCAGCTCTTCCTTGTGCCCGGCTTTCCTGGCCAGTTAGCTGCCACAAGCTACAACCCCAAGCCACAAACTCAAGCTACATTCAGGACTGGTAACTATCTAGCAGCTGTAGAACATTTGATGTGTATGTGTGTGTGTGTGTAAGTATTATGCATTAGCTAGTGGTTATAGATCAAATTGTTATCATAATAAATGTGGCATCTTTGCCTTGTCCCCTAAAACGATCCTGTGTAGTTTTGTCTGCATAACCCATCTATGATTTCGATCTCAGGTGTGCAGTGAACTCTTAGGGAAACACAAAAGGTGAACCTTTTCTTTCTTTCTTTCCCTCCCCCTTTTTTTTTGAGCTGTGTGGCCAGTTTTTGTTACAAGATTAGGTTTCTCCAGGCTGAATTCTACCCCGAAAACAAAGTTTAATCAACAGTGACATTGCTCTGCAAAGGTTTGATTCACTGAGGACAGGTCCATCAGTGGTGATTAGCCAAGATGGTCCAGGATGCAAATCCATGCTCTGGGTGTCCTTCAGCCCCTGCCTGCTAGATGCTGGGACTGGATGACAGGAGATGGATCACTTGATAATTGCCGGGTTCTGTTCATTCACTCTGAAGTATCTAGCAGTGGCCACTGTTGGAAGACAGGATACGGGGCTAGATGGACCATTGGTCTGACCCAGTCTGGCCATTCTCATAGGTGCCAACTTCTCCTGGCGCCGGCGGGTGCTCAACCGCCACCCCGGTCCACCCTGCCTCCACCCCTGCCCTGGCCCTGTCCCCTCCTGCCCCTGCCCCGCCCCCATTCCAATCCCTTCCCCAAAGTCCCCACCCCAATTCTGCCCCCTCCCTGCCTCGGAGCACCCACGGAGTCGGCACTTATGGCCATTCTTATGTTCCAGCCTTCCCTTACTCATGTGACAAATCATTGAAATAAGGGAGTAAAGGGGCACCCTTTAAAATAAGGGATGGGGAGTCATCCTAAGGGACAAATAAATGAAATGAGGAACTGTCCCTTGAAATAAGGGACAGATGGTCACTCTATGTGCTGCCCTCCACCCTGGGCCCTGAGGGTGTCAGTCAGAGTAATACAAAATAATAGCAAAGGGCTGAGGGGCTTCCTGTTGAGGTGGGGGGCAAATGTGGCCAATGGAGCTGCCCTGAGGGACCAGTGTGCTAACAAAATTAAGTTCTTTTCTGGAGAGAGGAAACATCCATTCATTCCAAGGCCTGTGTGACTCCTTACGAATAGGCAAGAATGGAATTTCCTTATGGCACAATTAGTTGCTATTGAGAGACCCTGGTGGGGAGTGCTTGAGTGACTCTATCTATCTATCGATCTATCTAATCACAATATTGTCAACTCCAAATGTTCAAGAATCGTGAATCCGGCACCAAAATAATAATTCTTTTTACTTGCCTTCTGTTTATTAAGCCTTTTGGGGTCACATTTTTGAGCTTTTCTCCACAGTCATGAAGGGCAGAAACTTTTTTTTTAAATGGAAGATGAGAGTCTCGTGTGTTGGGATTCCCTCCAAGACCTGTTCCATTCAGTTTAACGCGAACACCTTGACCAGTTCTGGGAGAACACTTCATCCAGTTCTCTGATGAATGATCAGACTCAACCGCAGGGGGTGGTGGGTATAAGGCATACCACACATCCAAAGTTACATAGACAACCTCTTCCTTTATATACATTTACACATTACATAGCATTTGTTATATATTACACCACAAATTTTTTTGAATGGATTGGTCACTTTGCAGGAGCCAATCCCTGTACAGCACGCTCTGTCCATGGGCTGTTCACACGGAACCTGGTCTTTACCTTCCAGATTTATCTTGTCCTTAGTTCCTAGCATCAAGGTGTTGCTGCTTATCTTAAATAGCACAGACATCCTGACTCCAGCGTACTGTTTGTCAAGTCCCTATTTACAACTTAACCTTCCAGTCACCTTCCCAATTATGCCCACTAAGAAATGAGGCAAGTTTCTTATGACGAGCCCGGCTTACATCGTGTCATCCCCTGACTCCAGGAGCTGGGGCGGTAAGTAACAGAATCAGTTATTGTGAGACTCACAATAAAACCACAGGAGATGGCAACATTGTCAACATGGGAATCTGACACTGGATCTGTGAATGGGAGTACTGGTTCCCTGCGAATCCCGCAAAGAGTTATTCTGTGACTGGTGCAACAGGAGAATGAGACATTCCCTGATCGAAATACAGAGAAACACGAGTAACAAATAGTGAAAGAGATGCCATTAGTGAGCAGCTGGGAGGGAAACGGGGCAGAACTGCAGTACATGTGAGCCCTGAACCTCTGCATGGGAAAAGGTCAGTCATGAGAAATGGGCACACACTGGTAAACCCGTTTCTCCCTATGAAAGCTACTCTACACACAGGCACAGGTGGCCAGACCAGTCAGGTGCTGGGCAACGAAAATCAAGTGTGAGAGAGAGAAAGTTGCTGTACTCGTCTGGGCTCCCCGTGACCCCCTGTCAGACATCCTGGGCAGTGCCACCCTCCCATGTGGAGCACAAAGAGGCCTCTGAAGGGTGGATTTTTTGGTGTGATCGACGCTTTGGGATGTTAGATGGGGTGGGATCTGAGTTACTACAGAGAATTCTTTCCTGGGTATCTGGCTGGTGAATCTTACCCCTATGCTCAGGGTTTAATTGATCGCCATATTTGGGGTCGGGAAGGAATTTTCCTCCAGGGCAGATTGGAAGAGGCCCTGGAGGTTTTTCACCTTCCTCTGTAGCATGGGGCACGGGTCACTTGCTGGAGGATTCTCTGCTCCTTGAAGTCTTTAAACCACAATTTGAGGACTTCAGTAGTTCAGACATAAGTGAGAGGTTTATCGCAGGAGTGGGTGGGTGAGATTCCGTGGCCTGCGTTGTGCAGGAGGTTGGACTAGATGATCATAATGGTCCCTTTTGACCTTAATATCTATGAATCTATGGAAGAGCCGGAAGAGTGATGAAACAGCCTCCTGCCCGCACCGTTGCAATCCCTGCTCCAGCCTTCTGGCCACAACAAGAGACTGGCAGGTCTCCAGACAGATGAGGACCCCTTCCTGTGTGCATGGTGTCACGGTGTGGGGGAGTCAGGGCCCTGCACCCAGGGGCGGCTCTACCAATTTTACCCCCCCAAGCAGTCGCTGCCGAATTACCGCTGCCGCAACAGTGGCGGAGCCGCCGCCGAATTGCCGCCGCGGGACACGGACTGCCGCCCCTATTCTGATTGCCCCCCCAAGCACCTTCTTGGAAAGCTGGTGCCTGGAGCCGGCCCTGCCTGCACCCCCACTTCCTGCCATTCACCCTAACTCTCAGCCAGCCAGTAAAATGGGACGACAGGAACACGGTCCCAAACAGAGCTTGTAGGTACAACCAGGACTCCTCAGTCAAGTCCTTCTGGGGGGCAGGGAGCTTAGACCTCAGTTCTGCGGCTCCTTTCGTTTCCCCAGCCAGCTCCAAACTGAAACCTGCTCCAGCCGTCTCACACTCTCTCCCCCTGAAGAAAAGGAGTACTTGTGGCACCTTAGAGACTAACAAATTTATTAGAGCATAAGCTTTCGTGAGCTACAGCTCACTTCATCGGATGCATCTCTCCCCCTGGTTCCTCCTCCAGCCTTTGTCCAGTTTCCCTGACAGAAGGTGTCACCTGGCCCCAACTCCCCTCCTGGGCTCTCATGTTACATACTCAGGTATCTTCCCTCAAGGAAAGTCTCCCATCCCCAATGCAGACAGTCCCAGTAAAACTCCCCTGCAACATTCCCAGATCCATACTCCCCACTCCCTGCTGCATCACACATGGATCACGGGGCCTTGGCAGTCCAGAATCCTGTTAAACTGGAGTCCCCAGTGTAGACTTGCTAGCACATAGCACATGCAAATTCTCCTTACCAACTCTGTTCCATAGTGCCAAGTGCTAGGATCTTCCTATTGAAACAGAGCATATGTCCTCTGGAAACCGGGACCAGTTGGATCCTAAGGCTGGCTGCTTGCTGGGGGTTACCGGAACTGTTCCCTGCCCCCTCCCTCTCCACCCAGGGAAAGCCTGTGCCAAACAGCTAGTAGACATGATGTTAAGACAGCATATGTTACCCTTGGGGTTGGAAGCTGAAGGAAATCATCAAAGCAAATGGCCTGTTTCTTAATATCAATGTGCAGGAGCTCTAGCTGATCCTGCGTAGGGTGACCAGATGTCCCGATTTTATAGGGACAGTCCCAATTTTTGGGTCTTTTTTTTTATCTAGGCTCCTATTATCCCCCACCCCCCGTCCCGATTTTTCACACTTGCTGTCTGGTCTCCCTATTCCTGCGTCCCCAGGGATCCTCGTTTATGAAAGTGGTCCCAGATTGAATGTCGTAGTTAGTCCGCAATTCATGGCAGGAAGATTTCCTGTAATGTGCGGGGTTAGGGAGTATGGAGTCAAGAGTTGGAGGAGCAGAAAAAAGAGGTGTGGAAGAGATCGATTTGGGCCCAATCTAGGGCCCTGAACATGGGCGCCAGGTTTGTGTAATTTTTGGTGGTGCCCAGAACGGGTCCAAGCAGAGCCGTCCTGTCCATAGGACGGACCGGGGCAACTGCCCTGGGCCCCATGCTTCGGGGGAGGGAGTTTGCCCCAGTCCATTCTATGGACGGGACAGGTCTGAAAATATAAGCCCAAATATTGGTGGAACTGGGCCCACATTCCTGAATATTGGTGGAGCACAGACACCATGGGCCCATATAACTTGTCACCTATGGCCCTGAAGGGGAGGTAAGGGGAGACCAGGGCTAATTTACTTTCCCTTACTATCCCCCCCACCCCTTACATTTCAGAGCTTTCACCCAGCAAAGTCCCTCTGAGACCGCAGTGGGAAAGTCTAACATAGGCAGCATTTGGTCACTTAAATATTAAACAAGCCCTTGAAGATAAAATTATTACCGTTGCGGCCTGCCTGTTGGACAGAAGGGTAATTTACCAGCTGAGTGGACTCTGCTGAATCCAAACGAGGGGCCTTGTTGGGTGTATTGGAAATCAAGTGCCTTCAAATGAGAGAGAACTACCCCAAAAGCAGAGGGGTCAGTCCTTGCACACACACAGTTCCTTTCAAGGCTGGCTTGGGGTCTGAAGAGCTGAATAGCCTTGGGGTTGATTACTTTAATGAATGACTCTCTAAGAATGCAACACACTTCCTTTCCTGGCTTCTAAGTGACACAGCATCACCCTTCCTGCATCCGTGGATCCTGCCATTCCTGAATGGGAACAAAAATGTTAGTTTGGTCCCCTGTTTGTCCACAGCTTCTTGGCACAGCTTGCCTGCGTGCACCGTACCAGAGTGACCAGCCCTGTGAGGACCCCTTTGGGGGTGGTGTACTGGGATTACCCCAGTTTCCAAGAGGCGTAAGAGAACTGAAGGGACTGTGTGGAGTTAAGATCATTTGCATCTAAATTTAGCAATGTTGACAACTGGGCACAAGCAAATAGTTACACCTAATTGGAAGTGATTTCAGCTGTCCCTACCATTAGTGCAGTGGAGGGGTGTGTGGAGGCTACCAATGCCAGCATGCAACATGCCATATTGATGGATCAGGGACCATGCTGACTGGGGCCTCTGGGAGCCACTGCAATATACATAGTGGATAACCTGACTATCTGCAATACAGGAATGCAGCATGAGCAGGCTCGGTCGAGACTGCCAGTACCGCAGAGAAGAGCCAGTGAAACTCCAGCTTCATCCTTGACCTCACATGACCAAACAGTCCGTTTCTCTGCCAGTAAAACACGTGCAGATGTCATGGAAGAATGAAAGTGAAAACCAGGAGGGTCTCCATTCTGTATCTGAATGGCCACAAGCTCCTCCACCTCCATGGGTTTCGGCTAAACCGCGCTTAAGCGACTAAATACGCTTCCGTCTGGAAATGTTAAATAAGTGGGTCTATCCAGCCTCTGCCTGCCAATTTGAGATGATTAATGGCTTTCAGACTAATCCTAAAGGAGAATGGCATTAGCATATTCCGCTTGTGTCTGAGACCCCAGATATTTGATACTCCAATCCATCCTGGAAATAAAGCTGTGTAGTTAGCTGCTGTGTAGATTTCATAGGAAGGGCATCCCTCCCCCCACCTCATGCCCCAGAGACCTTCTGGTTTCCCACCGGCCCCATTATTCTTTTGAGGTTAGTACTTGGGAGATAATGCTGCCATTTACATATAAATATAAAATCCAGGATAAGTGCATCTGCTCAGAGATTGGAAATGAAGAGGAATCAAAAAAAGAATTAACTCACAGTTTTCCCGGAGAGAGGTGATTTTATTTTTAATTTCTACGACCCAAGGGCAGTTGAGACGCCTTGATGTGTCGTGTATGTCCCCACCCCCCTGGCTAAGCAGCTGGATTTGGGATCCTTGGAGACTCCAGCCCCTAGAAGCTACCCTATCTAGCACCATGAGGATGCTCCTTTATGAGATCAGAGTGAGCCGATCTCTGGGAAAGCCTGATTCTTGCTACCAGGCAACACAACCAGGCCTATTGCGTGTCCCAGTTACCGCGTGGGAAGCTGCTCCTTTAGCACGCTGGTTGGGGGGCGACGATTTCAGAGCCCGCCATCTCGAGTTTGAGTCCTGTCACTGCTTGTGTGTGGTTTGGCTGATTGTGCCCATCCCCCTGCTGATTTGTGGGTAAATGAGGCTTCTGTTGTTTTGATTCCATAAGGCTTCATTTACACTGGAGCCATGTAGAGAGCTGCCTTCCCTTCTGTCTGGGAGAAAACCTGTTTCTCCCTTTGTTTGGTCATAGACTTTAAAGCATAATATCAGTGAGTATCCATAACTCCTCATATAGTGTTAACACATTTCACAATGATATTGATCACCAGCATGCCACCAGCTTTCATAAAAGACCTTACTCGATATACTTTTCTGCTGCAGTAATACTGTATACAGTCGCTTACTCTTTGGGGATCAGACCCCCTGTTATCACCCTGGGGTGTCTAGACCTTGATTGTCACATGGACTGCACAAAGACCTTGCGTGTCCCATATCGCCCTATAGAATCAGTGGGGAAACTGACACCTAGTGGAGACTTCTCAGATCCTGAGAACTCCAGCAGCCGTTCTGCACTGGACTCCTGACTATCTTTCAATACCTGAATTCTCTGGTCTTGAATATCATCCAACTCGCTCCCACCTATCCCTGGCTTAACTAGCTGTGCAACAGCTGTGTCTGACTTTATCTAGTTCTGCTCACAAACTTAGCATGTGTTCATTATCCCAGGGCTTTGAGCTGCAGCTCCAAACTTAGAGCGGTTTAATATTTCTCTAGCGTTATCTCAAGCGAAACAGAAAACTGATATAAACCCTCAGTGCTGCTCCAGCATCAGGTAAGTTGCGGGCCATCCAAGATGAAGGGCATTCTTGCGCTGGTCTGCTTCCTGCCCTGTTTAACATCCGGGGCCCAGCTCTCCTTTCCGGGTAAGAGCAGATTTTTAAAATATTTTTTAAACTAAAATGTATCCCGTTTGGATTTATGTGACGATAACAAAAAAGAGATTCAGGTTTCTCTCCTGCCCAAGAGCCATTTGATGGCCATCATGGCCAAATGAGCCATTTCTGAGTGAACGTAGATGCCCAAAGCTCTGACTTTGCAAAAGCGAAATTCAGCCCTGTTCAGAGGGTCTAAGAATTGCTTACTTTTCACTTCTTAAGTGGTGCAGAAGGCCCCATGTTGGCCTCTTGCATAGGAGTGAATTTTACCCTTGTAGAACAATTTACCAAGCAAGGGATGTGGTGCATTCTCCATCCCTTGACAGCTTTAAATCAAGATTGGATGGCTTTCAAAAATACACACTGTAGCTCAGCCGCAAGACATGGGCTGGATGCAGGACTCATTGAGTGATATTCCCAGGTTTGTGTTACGCAGGAGGTCAGACTGCTCCTCACGGTCCCTTCTGGGCTTAACATCCATGACTCTATGAAAAAAATATTCAAAAATCTGCTCTGTGAAAAGCTGACGTTGGCCATCATTGGGGACAAATTTGGGCAAAACCACCAACCTGGGTAAATGGAACCCCAGACTGGCAGCGGGCTGAGTGGGGCTGGCAACCGGGATCCCGGCTGGCAGGAGCCGGCGGATGGAACCCCAGACCAGTAGTGGGCTGAGTGGGGCCGGCAGCTGGGATCCCGGCTGGTAGGAGCGAGCAGAACCCCAGACCGGCAGCAAGTGAGCCGCTGCTGGTCTGGGGTTCTGTCCGCCACCTGGCTCAGCCTGCTCACGGTCTGGGATTCTGGCCGCCGGCCCCTTGCCAGTCAAAATCCTGGCCATCAGCACCGCTCAGCCTGCTGCTGGCCTGGAATACCAGCCGCCGGCCCTGCTCACCTTGCTGCTGGTCTGGGGTTCCGGTCGCCGGCCTCTTGCCAGCCGGGGTCCCAGCCATTGACCCCGCTCAGCCCTCCTGCTGGCTTGGGGTACCGGCAGCCAGACCAGGGCTCTGCTCCTGGCCTGGGCCCAGTGTTCTGCAGCCCTTATAAAAAATTACACTACAGTTAGCTTAAAAACTTAAAAACTTTGTATATTACAGTAATCGTTAAAAATGTATAATGTTAATAAATACATAGGTTTGATGAAGCAAAGTAGTTGTACATATGTGCCCGTGCTTAATTTGTGTTTTCGATGATTTACCTTCTAAAAAAATCTCACATGTCTCACACCCCCAGAAAGGGCATCTCGCACCCCCAGCGGGTGCATGTACCCCAGGTTAAGAACCACTGCACTAAACTGATAAGATCTGCATTTTAATTTAATTTTAAATCAAACTTCTTAAACATTTTTAAAACCTGGTTTACTTTACATACAAGAATAGTTTAGTTATATAATACAGACTTATAGAGAGAGACCTTCTAAAAACGTTAAAATGTATTACCGGCACGCGGAACCTTAAATTAGAGTGAATAAATGAAAACTTGGCCCACCACTCCTGAAAGGCTGCTGATCCCTGGTATAGTTCTAAAGCGTGGCAGCAAAATTGACACTTGGGGCTCTTCTCCAGTAAGGTCTGTACGCTGTGTCCTGGTAGCGTTTTCTGTTTTGCTGCACGAGTATCTCGCAATCACTCTTTGCTTAACATGTTATTAGCCTGGCATATGTTCACCATTGATGATAGCTGCTCTTCCCCCATGCAGGTTACTTTGTGCAAATAACCACCGTGTAACATGCACTTTATCAAACACGTGAAATCAAGTCGTAGCCACCTATGCACGAGCACTTCAGAAATCCTAGTTCAATGAAGCCGACAGTAGGTTTGCCATTGATTTCAGGGGGGCCAGGATTTCACCCATGTTGTTTCCCATCTCTGTGAATAATTAAGGTCAGATTTATAGTTCTAACTTTAAAGGTGAAGGCTTGGATGCCATATCTACAGATGGGAGCAGATTCTCTCTCATGTTCCCAGAGATACGTGCATTTATGGCTCATTAAAAATCCATGGATAGCGCTCTTGGCTGTAAAGCCTCTGATGGGATTTCAGCTCCGGCATGATTTGCTCTCAAGGCGTTGAGTCTTGCTGTGCACTGGGCAGGTGATATGGGGCAGTCAGGGCCAGCTGCCTCCAAGATGGGGAGCTGCTTCGGCCCACTTCTGCTTGCACACATCCCAAGGGCAGCGTTGGGGCGCGAAAGAGAGAGAAGCAACATCCCCTCTTTCCCAGCTATGTTACATTAACAGTGTCATTTCCCCTTCTTGTCGCTGAGGGTCTCCCTTGGGTCAGTATCCACATCACCATTGGATAGAGAAGCAAAGCTGAGGCACATAGAAAAATGCCCTGCCCGAGGTCTCCTAGTGAGTTAGTGGCGGAGCGGGGAAAAAGGACCCAGGAGTCCTGGTTCCCGATCCACTGTGTAAAGCAGGCCCCCTGTCGATCGATCCTTCTGGAGAGGGAGTCTTGGGGATGTTCGGTACAGCTGTGGAGTCAAGCAGAGAGGGAAAATTTAAGAAACCCCCAGAAAGGTGAAAGTGATTTGAAGGGGGCTCTGTGTGGATGGGCTTCATCCATATCTAGAATGGAAAATCCAGGAAACGCGGCTTCAACCTGCAAATCCGTCACAGAATCAGCAGGTTGCGTGGAAGAGTTGCAGCGGGAGAGGGTGGCATAGAGACCAGGCTGTGCTGGACAGCCGAGGTGTGAAAGGAAACGGAGCGTCTGAAGCAGACGGTAGATGGAGCTCGTTCCAGATGGTCGAAGCTGGGTTCTCTCCCACATGTGAGAGGAAGTAGGCCCTACTCAAACCCAGGGAAAAGGGTGTGTATGGACAGTTGGGTATTGTATTAGGAATGGAGCACATGGAAAAGGGAAGCTGGATTCTCCCCTTTGGCTATATTGCCTGCACAGGGTTCCTTGGGAGTAATTATTCCATAACAATGATGGCTTAGTGACTATTCCAACAGGCACATTAGCTGGATGAACTGAATAAACTAGCCATCATGCCTTCAATGAGCCAGCTACTCCTTTGAGCTGGATAAGAGGGGAGTTGGGGACTAGTGCTGTACATGCTTCTCTGTCCATATTTCTAGCCCGTTACCCTAGTATCTGGCCACTGGGGCGAGGCCGTAGTGAACTCTGTTCCCTCTCGTTGCCATTCCAGGAGAAGGTGAGCAGCGGGAGGTCCCCTCATTCTACTCTGTCTCCGACAGTGAGATAAAGAGCGTCTCTGAGATGCTGTACTCTGCTGACGTGAACAGGGCGACCAGCCGCGAGATCATCCTCAACCTGCAGCACAAGATCTCCTCTGACCAGACCGGGGCAGGCCAAGACTACGCCAGGCAGAAGTGAGGGCAGGGGGGTGGAGTGGAGGGGACAGGAGATGCTGGGAAATCCATGAGTGTGGGATGTACAGATCAAGGGGGAGGGTGCGTTGAGATTACACCATATCCTTGCATGGGGAGAACCTTCCACCACCACGTAGAAATTCCTGCAGGGCAGACAGAGTGGAGTGACACAGAGGTAGCATGCACACATGGCAGACGGGTCTGGTCAGGGTGTGGGGTGCAGAAAGGGGGACGGAAGTGTACCTAGGTCTCGTTCTGGCTCTCTGGCAGGGATGCCTCCTTCCGCAGATCCCATTTATAACTATTAGAGAGGGACTAGTTAGTCTTTGGACAGAGAGAAAGGATGGTCCAGTGGTTAGAGTACCAGCCAGAGACTTGGGGTCTATCCCTTGCTCCTCCACAGACTTCTTGGTGTGACCTGGGGCAAGTCACTTAGTCTCTCTGCCTCAGATTGTCGTGTGTCCAGTGGGGAAAATAGCACTTCCCTGCCCCCCAGTGCGGCGGTGAGGATAAAGGCATTAAAGATTGTGAGGCCTTCTGATGCTCTGGTGATGGGGCCCAGATAAATACCTAATGCAGAGCTATCAGCTCACCGACTCTGCCTCTGATTCTCTGGCTAGATCTGTGACTAGGAGCAGTGTCCCTAACCCCCTCTCTCCGCTCTCCTGCCAGGCTCTTCAGCTATGTGGACGAGGATGCCCTCTTCTCCAAGCCCACCTTTGCCAGGCTCTTAGCTCTGCTGAATAACTACGAACGCATGACGGGCAAGGAGGAGGTGGTGACTGCCTCCGAGAGACAGGAGGTGGACGCTTTCCTGGATGAAATCTTCAAGACCCAGGTGATGGAGAAGCTGAGCCAGTTCTTTCTTTCTAAAGGTAAAGTGCCAACTGTGTGGCAGTGCGCAGCTAGGTGATGACATGGGTTGTGTCTGCTGCCATGTGCTAGCGGGACCATAGCTAATCCCCAGCCTCAGCTCAATGCAGGATCCTGTAGCCCTGCCAGGTGCCGTGGAAACAGACTTCCCCTGGCTGAGCTGACAGGAGTCCAAGCAAGGAATTGCCTCCACTCGCTAAGCTGACTTGTAGTAGATTCTGCTCTGTGTGGAGGATCTGACCATCCACCCCAATGTGAGGCCACTGGGGCAGGAGTTTTGGCTCTCTGAAGAGCACCTGTCCCTCGAGCTCGGCTCTCACCCGAGCAGAACGCAGCTCCCAGCACCTGCTGGCCATCAGCGCCGGCAACCAGGACTACCTGTTCTCACCACAGCCAGCTCTCGTCTCTGAAGCTTGCTGTGCGCATCAGTTGGAGAAGGAACATGTGTTTCTTGGTGTATTTCCCAATGCACTGTCTGCTCGCGGGCTAAATACCAAGCGCGGTACTCAAAAGCAGACCGTGAAAGCAGCATCCGCAGCACCCTGGTTGTCCCTCCCCGCTCAGCTGCTCACTGCAAACAGTTGTCACAAATAGCACATTGCATCCTGGCGAGGCAACCATCGCATCCACCGGGCCAGCACCACGTGCTTCACTTCTGAGGCAGGAATGGGAAGATTCAGGCAACGAAAGATAAGGCTGTTGTTAAAACGAAGGCATACGGGGAACTCGCTGTCACGGACTCACAGGTCGTACCCACTCTTGGCCCCGTACGGTCCCTGGGGGAAACCCCCTTCAGTGAGACAGCCCTTCTTGGGGGTTCACTCTCAGGGGTTAAGCCCCTTTGCCTCCTGGAACCGCACCTCTCTGAGCCTTAGCATGCCTGACTCCACTTCTAGAGGGAATAATGCCCCCCTGATCTCTAGACTGGAGCGACTCTCAGCCAGTGTAAAACAGGAGGGGTTATTGAGCGTCTGAACCCAGCATAGGAAACTCTCCGGGCCTCAGGCCTGGCCTCCCTCCGCACAGCACATCCCAGTCTCCCCTGCATCCAGGTGGGCTCTGCCTGCTCCCTCCCTCCAGCTCAGAGCCCCCCTGCTTCCCAGCTGGGCATTCGATCTCACAGGCCCTAAGCCAGCCTCTGTCCATTGTCTTCTCTCCAGGTAAACAGGGTCGTAAACAGGGTCTCCTGCACCTCCTCTCCTCTCTTCCATCCTCTGGCCCCCTCTGGCTGGTCAGGTCACCGGGGTCCCCTCTCCGCAGCCCATTGTCCTCCCACTGGCCAGACCTGGATGTGACTCCCGAGCTGGGCCTCCCGGCCACCAGTCACTGGGGTCTCCGTTCTCCAGGCCATTGGCTGGGGCCCCAAGTTCCGTAGCCGGTCCCCTGTAACAACAACCTCCCTCTCCTACCGCCTCGTTAAACCAGTAACGCCTGGGGAAACTGAGTCTCATCCCCTCTGCACGCAACCCATGGGAAAAACCAAAGGGAAACCAAGAAACCCCCCCCACTTTGTCACACTCGCTGCTTGCCAGCGGGGTGCGTGCGTGACACAGAGGTAGTAGCCGGCAGCTGCGCCCGATGGGAGTCTACCAGCTGGGAGTGACAAAGGAGACGGGGAAATGTGCCATGGAGGGGCAGTTTGCACATTCAGAGAGGAGTGGGCGTGGGATTGGAGGGGAGGCAGCCTTGGTTCAGGGAGAAGGCCCCGTGTCCCTGCTACAAGGGTTTGACGTTCTAAATAGCGAGGCTGGCGATGGAGAACATCGGATTGCTATCTTCGGGCCTCACCAGTTTTTACAAGTGAACAAGTGGCGTATGACCCCGTTAAGCCCATGCCAGAGCCATGCAAACACCCTGCTGCCCCTCGCTGGGCTGCGTGCTGTGGAATCTGGCCAGCTGATGGATTCAGACCAGCAGTGGGGCTCTGAGATCTCCCGTGGCTGGGATATGGAAGCTCAGTCCCCGGGAGCTAACTGCATGGCCCTGCTGGAGACCAGCTCTGACGCCTGCTGTCTCCCCGGGCCAGGTATCTATTTGTCAGAGAATGACTTCAAGGCAGACCTGAAGGAGATGTGGTTCGGGCTCTACTCACGCTCGAAGGGAGCGGCCATGGACTCCTCTGGCTTTGAACACGTCTTCCATGGTACAGCGGGGCAGCTGGGGGGTGGATCCCCGATGAGGGCACAACACAAAGCCACAGCTCCGGGGGCTGTCGGAAAGATGAATAAACCCAAGGCTCCAGCATGCCCATTTGCAGAGCCCCTTCTGCTGGAGGGGACCCCCCTCCAAATGCTAGAGCCGGAAACGTCAAACATGGGGGGCCTAAAATCTGGCCCCTAATATTCAGGTTCCTGAGCAAGCAGTAGCCTCATCTGCAGAGGGGCTGACCTGCTGAAAACTGCCTCAGGTCAGCCTCTGTGAAAATCAGGCCACATGTTTAAGAATAGGAAGCCCGAGCTCTGGGTACAGCCCTTTCGATCCATAGATCTTCAAGCACTTTCCAAAGGAGGCTGGTATCATTAGCCCCCTTTTACAGATGGGAAACTGAGGCACAGACAGGGATGCGACTTGTCCAAGTTTGCCCATCAGACCAGAGGCAGAGGCTGCCGGGAACAATCACAGGGATGTAATTTCTGTCAATCACACAACCGTGAATGGGGAGGGTGGGGCGTCAATCATTGGGAATTTGCCAAGGGGCCAGTTAGACGTGAAAGCTGAAATGGAACAGACTAGATGTGCCAGTCTGATAAGTGGTGTAGCCAAGCCTGAAGTGGGATTTCCTGGGGATAACCCCCTTGTACTGAGTCCCGGGGTGGTGGTGGTGGCCTGCAATACACACGTCACTCCGGATGATCTGGTGGATCCTCCTGGCCGTAAGCTGCATGGCTCCATGGCTCTAAATTTAACGCTGGGTCTTTTCGGGCTGGCTTTTACCTTGAACAGCATTTCTCAGGTCAGGACACTTAGTTATTCTCAGCCATTCAACAGGGTATTAATTCACCCTGACCCACGTTAGCACGGTGTCGAGACGACTGATGTTCTAGGGCCCTGCTGAACAGACAGATACAGCCCCGCAAATGATTGTCCTAAAGCGCCTTACGGTTGGACAGTTGTACCAAAGAACTTCACAGATCCCGGGGGCAATGGGAACTCAGGGGAAAGTGATGAGCGGCTGGAAGAAAGTGAGGGGCCCGTTGGGAAGGGCACAGGGTCTGCGGGAAGCTGTCAGTGGTGCCACCTGTTCTGGGGGCGGGGCGGGAAAGGAGCCAGAAACAGGCTGTGACTCCAGCTCTGCTTCCTCTCGCCTACAGGTGAAATCAAGAGCGGGAAAATCTCAGGTTTTCACAACTGGGTCCATTACTACGAGCTGGAGAAGAACGGGGAGATCAATTACCTGAGCTACAGCTACAATGGGCCTGTGAGTGCTGGGGGGAGGACGTCCACTGGGCCTAGCTCGGCGCGGCTCCTACCTGCCCGATCTGGGGCAGGTGGCTTCCAGCCAGGTTCAGTGCAGCTCCTACCCGCCCGATCAAGGAGCAGATGGCTCCCAGCCCAGCCCAGTGCGGCTCCTACCCGCCCGATCAAGGAGCAGATGGCTCCCAGCCCAGCCCAGTGCGGCTCCTACTCGCCCGATCCAGGGGCAGGTGGCTTCCAGCCAGGCTCAGTGTGGCTCCTACCCGCCCGATCCAGGGGAAGGTGGCTTCCAGCCAGGTTCAGTGCAGCTCCTACCCGCCCGATCAAGGGGCAGATGGCTCCCAGCCCAGCCCAGTGCGGCTCCTACTCGCCCGATCCAGGGGCAGGTGGCTTCCAGCCAGGCTCAGTGTGGCTCCTACTTGCCCGATCCAGGGACAGGTGGCTTCCAGCCAGGCTCAGTGTGGCTCCTACCCACCCAATCCAGGGGCAGGTGGCTCCCAGCCCAGCCCGGTGCGGCTCCAACCCTCCTGATCCAGGGGCAGGTGGTGCCCAGCCCAGCCCAGCTCAGCATGGCTCCTAGACCGGAGGGAGGATCCCTTTCTGCTCACCTACACAACCTGCTGCCTCTTGGCCCCACAAGGGGTCTGGGTTCAAGTCTCAGTCCTAGTGGTGGGGGGGCTCAGTGAGTCCCTTTGCAGGCCCAGCACAGACAGGGAGGACAAAGTCTCCTCCCATGGAGTCCCGAGCCATCGCAGTCCTGCTGTCGGCTGGCGAGCGGGCTGCCCGTCTCCCTGCCCGGCACTGGCTTGTGGGTAGCAAACTGGTGCCATCCTTTATCCCATGCACCCTCTTGAGATAGTTTCCAACTGGAGACAGCCCAGAGTACCCCCTGCAAGGGGAACCCATCTCTTGCGTCCCCTTGTCTGGTTGCAGTGGACCAGCTACCCTGACATCATGGCTTTCCAGTACCGCTGGACGGGTTATCTGAAGAGCGTCGGCTCCTTCTTCATCGGCTCCAGCCCCGAGTTTGAACTGGCCATGTACACACTGTGCTACAAAACCAGGCCCAACAAGCTGTGAGTATCAGGGGCAATGCCAGGTAGGCCGGGCCCCAATGAGGGTGTCACCCCTGAAGAGCCACTGGCACAGGGGGTGTGGACTTTCAGGTCATTTCTGGTAGCAACTGATGTACTTTTTAAAAACTCTTTTTTGTGCGTAAAACCCTTTGAGAAGCCTGCTAATGTCTCCTTCTCTGCAGACTTTTGTGGCAAAGGCGATCATTGCAGTCTGATCCTTAGAGCAGCGGGAGCTGGCAGTCAGGACTCCTGGGTTTTCTCTTGGCTCTGGGAGGGGAGTGGGGTGAAGTGATTAGAGCAGGGGGGCTGGAGTCAGGACTCCTAGGTTCTGTTCCCAGCTCTGGGAGGGGAATGGGGTCTAGTAGTTAGAGCAGGGGGCTTGGGATCAGGATTCTAGCCTTCTCAGCATTGCCAACCCCAAGTGTTCAAAACTCATGTCCAGCCACAGGAAAACAAAACACAGGATTGGCTTAAACCCTCTGAGGCTTCTAAAAAATACCCCCCGTGGGGACAGGTTTGTGTCGCTCTGCGGAGTGCACTCAGGGCTCGAGGCTTCAGAGGGCGACGTGGCTCTGGACGGCCCCCCCCAGCGGCCTCACGTCCATCTCCTTGCAGGTGCACGCTCAGCCTCGGTGGGAAATCGGCTCAGATTCAGACCTACTCCTGGGCCAACTCGGAGTACGGAGCAGGCAAACGGTACCTTGCCTCCTCGTACCCCAACTCCCCCTGAGCCCTCTGCTCAGCACCACAACAATAAACCTTTCCCTTGCTGAGCCGCTCCCTCTTGCCTTTTGTTTTCAGGGTCCTAAGTGGGGAACCCTGCCCCATCCCGCCTGCACATGTGGTGCCTGCAGCTAGTTTCTTGCAGTGATTGTTGTTTCGGGAGGGTGCGTACATAGCCTATTATGTGACAACAGGTCATAACCTCGGGCAAGTGCAGAGCTCTTTTAATCCCTGTCCCTTTGCCCCCAAGCAGGCCCCAGGGTTAATGCGCCATGTGTGCATTTGTCCGGCTCCATTGGCTCTTGGAACGGGGAGAGTGGGGGGGGTCATGAATCGAGCTTCTGCCTTGTGATTTGTGCTGTACTCAGAGCTGCCCTGGCCCCTGGGAGCAGCCAGCCACTGAGCTCGCACTGGTAAAGCAGCCGGGCTAATGACCTGCCCCATTGTCGCTGTCCATGGTGGACGGCAGTGAGGTCTCCAGGCGGAGTTTAGATGGAAAACATCCCTTATTGCTGGTTTCAGAGTAGCAGCCGTGTTAGCCTGTATTCGCAAAAAAGAAAAGGAGGACTTGTGGCACCTTAGAGACTAACAAATTCATTTGAGCATAAGCTTTCGTGAGCTACATCCGATGAAGTGAGCTGTAGCTCACGAAAGCTTATGCTCAAATAAATTTGTTAGTCTCTAAGGTGCCACAAGTCCTCCTTTTCTTTTTTATCCCTTATTGCTGCAGAGGAATCCCTCCCGGCCACACACAGGAGTGAGAGCTCCTGGCTAGGCAGCAAGCAGGCACAGATGCCCTGGAAAAGCCGGGCTTCCTCCCCGTCCTGCAGCTGCCCTATCTGTTCCCAGTCTGCAGGGGGCAGGCAGGTGTCAGAGAATTGCCCTGGGCAGGCTGCTGGCCAGGCCATGGTAGTGCTGAGAGATGCGGACCCCTCTCGGGCACACGCCCACACCCCTTGCTCCAGAGGAAGGGCATTTTCCCCCCCCCGGCAGCCCCGGTGAGCGCAGGGTCTGGCCCTCGGCTCAGGGTCCTGTGGCAGGATTAATCCAAGCTGCCCTGCTGGCTGATGCGGTTTGCGGCCAAATCCATCACCGCTCTCCTCTCCGCCACGAAGACCCCTTAATCACCTGCAGAGGTGGGGGGATCCCCAGGCAGCAGCAGCAGCTAACGAGAGCTGCCGTGAAGAAATGCACAAACCTCTTGTCACGGAGTCCCCGGGCGATGCTCTGGAACTGCTCCCGACGAAGCCAGTCAGGACTCGGGGGAGTCTCCTCTCTGGGAGCAGCCTGTCTGCAGGACACGCAGCTCACCCGGCTTCCCCTCCCTGGGTCTGACCTCGGAGCCTTCATCATCCTCTGCCCCTCCCTGCGCTTCCCACAGCGAATCCGTTCAGGCAGGGTCCTGGGGAAGCCAGAGGGTCCTGCCCCCCAATTCCACAGTCAGACGGGACTCTCAGCCAGCCAGTAAAACTGAGGTTTATTAGACAACAGGAACATGGTCTAAAACAGAGCTTGTAGGTGCAGAGAACAGGACCCCTCACCTGGGTCCATTTTGGGGGGCAGTGAGCCAGACAACCACGTCTGCACTTCACTCCATGTCCCCAGCCAGCCCCAAACTGAAACCCTCTCCAGCCCCCCCCCCTTCTGGGCTTTGTCCCTTTCCCGGGCCAGGAGGTCACCGGATTCCTTTGTTCTCCGACCCTTTAGCTCTCACCTTGCAGGGGGGAAGGGCCACACCATCAGGTGCCAGGAAACAGGGTGTTGGCCCTTCTCTGTGTCCAGATCCCTGCACACACCTGCCCTCTAGGGCTCTGCAAGGATCATACACCCTTATCCCACCCCCTAGATACTTAAGAACTGCTTAGGGGAAACTGAGGCACCCCCACACTATTCAGAGGAAACATTAAGAACAGTCCCGCTTCGTCACATCTCTCCCCCCTTCGAGACCGAACTGAGCGGGGTAATTTTAGCTGGTGACCTGGGGAAGTTCGAAGCCACCAACGTTCCCATGGATGCCCCAGCATCTCTCCCATTCCTTGGTGGGAGTTACACCAGGCCCTTCCAGTTTTACGCCCTTCCTTAGGTCGGGGGTGGTTGATAGCACTCGCATGCCGCATGTGGGAAGGTTTATGCGGCCTGTGCCCTTTTGCCACCCCAAAACCCCCAGGGGTCAAACTGGGATTGGGTCTTCTCCCAGAGCTCCAGTCTGGAGGGCTGCAATTCGGGCTCTTTTGGTTAAGAGCCCCCATCTTGACCTGGGCCACAGACTGTTCACTTACAGAACCAGCATGGAGACATCCCTTTCTCAACAACCTTGTCTCCCCAACTAGCTGGCCAAACACAGCCACTTGGTTAGAGGACTGTTTAACTTTCTTAACAGCTTTCACTCCATCTGAGACCTACTCAAAGCCATCCAGACTGGAGCTTTCAACAGGAAAGTCAGTGGATCCATTCACAATTGAAAATTTCTGGCTGTTAGGAACTGAAACTTTCTTGATTAAATCACTTTCACACCCTTCAGTGGCAGTAAACTGCTTGCAAAGGCTCCATGAGGATTCCTTTCCCTAGGGGCTTTTCTATGCAACAATTCACCCTTCACAGAAATTCTGCCCTTACCCTCTTCACCTAGGGCTTGCTCTAGAGGAACACTTTCCTGAGCAACAACAGACTCTTTCTGGGTCTCACTTACATCCAGAATCACCTCTGGCCCATCAGGCGGATTCCTACATGATCCCCTTTCAGGCAAACTCACAGACTCCCTAGATAAGCATTCTCCTTCCCTTTGCCACACTCTAATAAATTTGTTAGTCTCTAAGGTGCCACAAGTACTCCTTTTCTTTTTGCGAATACAGACTAACACGGCTGCTACTCTGACACAAGTTCAGGAATCTTTTCCTTCTTGCTACAGGTTTCCACACCCTCAGTAGGTAACACAATCAAATCACCTTTCTGCTCTCCTTGTGCCCTGGCTAGGATCTCACCCTGATTAGACAGAGTTGCTTCACCCTTTCCCAACAATGCACTAGCAACAGGCAAAATACAAGCACCAGAATTGTCTGGTCTCTGGGATTTTACATAGACACTAACTGGATGCAACCTAGTTACAGGGCCATTCTCCCGAGCAGACACAAACTTAGGGCCATTCCCTTCCTGGGCTTTAGCTGAATCCAGAACCAACTCTTGAGACAGCTGCACTATTCTCAACCATCCCAGGCTGAAAGGCCCCTTCTGTCTGCTCCACAGACAAAGAAGAGCCGGAGACACTTTCTCCTTTCCCAGACACCCAGCTCGGGATCATTCCCCTGGTCCCAGCACACAGGGCTGTTCACAGACAACTGCTTGGAGACCACGGTAGCTCCCTCCACAGGCAAGTCAATACCCCCGACAGACACAGGCACGTTTCCTTCACTGTCCCAATTCTCCACCCAGCTAACAGGTAAGGTGCAGGGACAGTCATCTGCCACTCTCCTCGCCTTCCCACCCTGCTGACTAGACAGTCATCAGCTCACAAGGCTGCCTAGGCTCATCCAGACTTTCCTTACCAAGCACCTTGCCACTCCCAACACACCCCCTGCCCTGCCTGTGTCTCCCCCCACTCAGCTGGGGTCTCAGCTCCCAATGTGCTCAGTGCTGCCCTTGCTGTCCCAGTGGGGGCAGGCAGCGAGCTCGCTGCTTTCCTTTTGCCTCAGAGCCAGCCTGAGCCCCCTCTCCGGTGTGCAAGGGGGCAGGGAGCATCTCTCTGTCCCACCCAGCCCCAGGGCTCTGGTTACAGGCAGGCAGGTATCCTGAGCCTAGCAGCTCCTCCCTGCTGCCAGCCAAGTCAGCTGCATTTTCATTCACCATTTCCCTCTCCGCCGATTGGTTCCCTGGATTCAAATTCAAACCCTCGGCAGTTACAGGAGCAGGGCCTGGATCAGGTCCCAAAGAGACACAGTCGCCCCATAACAGGGTCTCACAGCTGGTATCCTGGAAAACCCCAACGACCAGCCAGCCCCACCCCTCCTGGGTCTGCACAGGGATCTGGGCCATAAGCAGAGTGAGGGGCTTCATCCCTGGGACCCTCACCCAGCTCACACAGCCCCTCAGCATCTGAGGCTGCACCACCAGGGGCTTGACAACAGTTTTCTCTGTCCCAGGGTCTCGCCACCCCAGGAATGTCTCTCCATTGACCATCACCTTCCGCTCCCACTGGAGGTCCGAGGGGCCTGAGCCCAGGAAACGCCACACAGACATATAGGTTGGGGTCAGGAGTGGGAACCTGTCCACCTCCCCACACATCTGTCTGATGGAGTCTATGGCCTTGGGACCCAGCAAAGGAGCTAGACACTGGGACTTTTCTGCAGGGTCCCCCTCATTCAAATCGCCAGCCTGCTCAAAAAAAGTGAGGTGGGCATCCACATCCCCCCTCCTTAACCAGGGGCAGCAATTTAGTCTCGAGGTTCCCTGCGGAACTGGCGCCCCGGGGTCTATCCCCTCTCACCCCTGGGAGGTCCCCTCTGCCTCTCCGCTCCACCATCGCCAGTTCATGCTGCTGCTGCTTCTGCAGCTCTTTCTCGGGCTCTCGCTGTCTCTCACAGTGCTCTCGGTCTCTTGGACTCAGCCCCAATCCCATCCGTCTCCGATCCCCTGACGGGGAACCCGATCGTGAAGACCCCCATCTGGTCGGGGACAGGAGTCTTGGGGATGCCTGGCTCCCACTCCAGCTGCTCCCAGATCCTGCTATAGCCCCATTGGGGTCAGGAATCTGCTCCTTAGAGCGATCACCCTCCTCCAGCTGCACAATTAACTGTGCTTTGGTGAACTTTCCAATGCACAACCCTCTCTTTCTGCACAGGGTTACAATGTCCTTCTTAAGGAGATGATGACAGGCCCTCACTCCGCTGTCCCCAAGTTGTTGTGGACTCGCAGGCCTGTGTGCTCTCAGCTCCCCACGGTTTCCAGGGAGAACCCCTCGGGTGCCAGCCCTTCTCGAGGTCACCACCTCTCTGCCAGGGTCGAGCTGCTGACTCCTCTGCCCCTGGGACTGCTCGCTGCAATCCCCAGGGGAACCCTGTTACTGCAAAAATCCTTCTCTCTCCCAGGGGCAAGCCGCAGGCTCCTCCACCCCTGAAACTTCTCACTGCAGTCCCCAGGGGGACCCCATTACTGCACAGTCCTTCTCCCTGGTCACATACTCCCAGGGGTTAACTGCCCCCCGAAACCACTCTGAGCCTTCAGCACGCCTTGTCCTCATCAATCCCCCTTAATTTTACTGCTCCCCAGTCACTTACTGCAGGAAGTGCCATCCACAGGGTGCAGTACATCCCACCGCTATCACCAGTTGTCATGGAGTCCCCGGGCGATGCTCTGGAACTGCTCCCCACAAAGCCAGTCAGGAGTCTGGGGGAGTCTCCCTTCTGTGAGCAGATTGTCTTCAGGACACACAACTCACACGGCTTCCACCTTCTTGGGTCTGACCTCGGAGCATTCAGCATCCTCTGCCCTCCGTGCGCTTCCCACAGCGAGTCCGCCCAGGCAGGGTCCTGGGGAAGCCAGAGGGTCCTGCCCCCCAACTGCACAGTCAGACGGGGCTCTCAGCCAGCCAGTAAAACAGAGGTTTATTAGGTGACAGGAACATGGTCTAAAACAGAGCTTGTAGGTGCAGAGAACAGGACCCCTCACCTGGGTCCATTTTGGGGGGCAGTGAGCCAGACAACCACGTCTGCACTTCACTCCATGTCCCCAGCCAGCCCCAAACTGAAACTCTCTTCAGCCCCCTCCCCCTCCTCTGGGCTTTGTCCCTTTCTTGGGCCAGGAGGTCACCGGATTCCTTTGTTCTCCAACCCTTTAGCTCTCACCTTGCAGTGGGGAAGGGCCCAGGCCATCAATTGCCAGGACACAGGGTGTCGGCCATTATCTGTGTCCAGACCCCTGCACACACCTGCCCTCTAGGGCTCTACAATGATCAGACACCCTTATCCCACCCCCTAGATACTTAAGAACTGCATAGGGGAAACTGAGGCACCCCCACACTATTCAGAGGAAACATTAAGAACAGTCCCGCTTTGTCATACCTTGTTTGCCTGGGGAGAGCGAAGACTTTTGCCATCCTGAAGCCTGCTCCTGAAATCGATGGCAAAACTCCAGGGGAGCAGGACCAGACCTTTAAATAGCCATGCGCCCCCGGGACGGCCTTGGATCCATCTCATCATTAGCAGCTCGACTAACCCTTCCTGCGATGAGAGCAGGGATCCAGATCACCAGCAACCACACACCACACAACAGAACCACTAACCCAGGAACCTATCCTTGCAACAAAGCCTGTTGCCAACTCTGTCCACATATCTATTCAGGGGATACCATCATAGGGCCTAATCACATCAGCCACACTATCAGAGGCTCGTTCGCCTGCGCATCTACCAATGTGATATATGCCATCATGTGCCAGCAATGCCCCTCTGCCATGTACATTGGCCAAACTGGACAGTCTCAACGTAAAAGAATGAATGGACACAAATCAGACGTCAAGAATTATAACATTCAAAAACTAGTTGGAGAACACTTCAATCTCTCTGGTCACTCGATCACAGACCTAAGAGTGGCTATACTTCAACAAAAAAGCTTCAAAAACAGACTCCAACGAGAGACTGCTGAATTGGAATTAATTTGCAAACTGGATACAATTAACTTAGGCTTGAATAGAGACTGGGAATGGATGAGTCATTACACAAAGTAAAACTATTTCCCCATGTTTCAGAGTAGCAGCCGTGTTAGTCTGTATTCGCAAAAAGAAAAGGAGTACTTGTGGCACCTTAGAGACTAACAAATTTATTAGAGCATAAGCTTTCGTGAGCTACAGCTCACTTCATCGGATGCATTTGGTGGAAAAATTTCCCCATGGTATTTCTCCCCCCCCCCCACCCCCCACTGTTCCTCTGATATTCTTGTTAACTGCTGGAATTAGCCTACCTTGCTTGTCACCATGAAAGGTTTTCCTCCTTTCCCCCCCCTGCTGCTGGTGATGGCTTATCTTAAGTGATCACTCTCTTTACAGTGTGTATGATAAACCCATTGTTTCATGTTCTCTGTGTGTGTGTATATAAATCTCTCCTCTGTTTTTTCCACCAAATGCATCCGATGAAGTGAGCTGTAGCTCAGGAAAGCTTATGCTCTAATAAATTTGTTAGTCTCTAAGGTGCCACAAGTCCTCCTTTTCTTTTTGAGAATACAGACTAACACGGCTGCTACTCTGAGAACCACTTTACAGGCCTAGAACTCTCCCGTCGCCACCAACGGCAGCTCGTTTAGCTGCTGTTCTGATGGGCACTGTCATGAAAGGAGCGGCTGTGTCTGCCCAGTGAACACGCCACCCCTCTCCCCCAACCCCGGAGAGCCGCTGGCCCGGACGGGTCAGACAGTGGGGAACCGCTGTGGGGAAATGGAGGACAAATTCAGCAGGGCTGCAAACAGATCAGAGGCCGGGGATGTGTGTGGCTTGTGATGTCAAGGGCTGGGTCGGGAGGGCCGTTCCTGTTCAAACAGAGGCTCCCCTCTGTTTTCAGGGGGCCTGACTGAAATGTCCTGACGGGGCCTGCTTTCCAGAGGGAGGGGGCTCAGAACATTCTCAGAACCAGGCCCCTTTGAGGTTTGCCCCCCCACCCCCACCGAAACCAGAGGCTTCCCAAATCACTTCTTCTGTCTGGGCTCCAACGCCTTCTCTCTTTCCCGCCTTGGGGTGCCAAGCTGCGATGCACGGCCAGACACCACTGTGCTGTGTGCGATTTCCCCGGCAGCGCCTCTGATTTTGCAGGCAACAGAAAGACCCCTGCAAAGCGTGAAGCTGCTGGGGATTTATGGCCGAATCTTCATGGCTCCCGGTCATTGGTGCCTGGTGAATAGGGAGGTTGTGGCTTGACTTAGCAGGCTGCGAACTGGCACTCTTTGCTCACTGCCAGCAGCGTCTTCACTGGCCATTTTAGACCTTGTAATTCCCCCTGGCAATAGCACCAGTGGGATGTGCAGCATAGCCGGGGTTCAGGCGTTAATATTGTCGCCCCCCTGCCAAGTGGGAGCCAATTTTGAGGCCTCCCCATGGGAAGAGAAGTCAGTGCCGTAGACTCTTGGTCTTTTCTTAGTGTCACTTGTAAGCATTGAACTAGTTAGAACTGAAGGCAGAGAGCAAACTCGCCTGCTGCTTGCAACCGCAGCCCCCGGACGAATGTGCATCACAAAACGAACAACAAAGCAGCGTTGCTTCAAAGACTGAACTCCGCTTTCATGCGACGCAAAAGGCTGCAGCAGCTCCATTGGGTGTCTCCTGCTCTAACAGCGTCCACAGGGCCGGACTTGAGTCGTGGCAGAGTCAGGAGACCAGAGGATCAGAGTCCGAGATGGGCCAGAGGGCAGCCGGAGAGTCGGGTGGCGGGAGGCAGGCCGGGTCGGAGACCAGGAGATCGAAGACTGTAATGCCATAACAAAGCCCACCCAAATCCACCGTCCCTAGCGCTCTTCAAACCACGCCCTAGACTGCAAAACTCACATAATGAGAACCAGGGTGGGTGAGAGGTGACACCAGGTGGCGCTCTAAGGCGCCAGATTTGCAAAAGTTCTCAGCCCCCAGCAGCTCCCATAAGGTGGGAGAGAGAGGTGGTGATGGGGGGAGTACACCATTGTTCCCAGTGGGGAAGGGGATCCTCCACTGCTCTGGGAGGGAGCCGCTGGGTGCCAAATGTTTTTGAAAAGCCATCTGCTTCCGTTCGATGCCTAGATAGGAGCTTTCAGAGTAGCAGCCGTGTTAGTCTGTATTCGCAAAAAGAAAAGGAGTACCCGTGGCACCTTAGAGACTAACAAATTTATTAGATGCATAAATTTATCGGATGCATTCCGATGAAGTGAGCTGTAGCTCACGAAAGCTTATGCTCTAATAAATTTATTAGTCTCTAAGGTGCCACGGGTACTCCTTTTCTAGATAGGAGCTGAGTAATACTGAAAACCCAGGCCCACTTAGCAAGCTGCTGTGTTGATTGAAACGTCATCTCAAGAGGAAGCCAGCGGAGGTAGGAGGCTGGCACTTCCTACCTCTCTGTGGTGTACTCTGACGACGGCCTGCACCTTTCCCCGGCCTGGGCTTGTGCAACTGACCAAAAAAACCCATGGGGGAAAGGGCTGAGGGGGGCTTTCCCGGAACGTGTATTTCTGGGAAGGGAGAGACATGCATTCAGCACTTCCTGCGCCACAGTCGAGAGCGCTGTGTTCCCCTGTGTTCACCAGCATCCAACCGACTCATGAGGATACGATCATATCTACCGCGGGTACGCATGGCGGGACAGACAGCCTTCCTCCCATTCACTGGGACCGGTTCTGCATCACTGATGGGGACGGCACATTAACACCCAACGTCCCAGTGCTGTACAAAACACAAATGCTGCAAAGACACTCACTGCTCTGGAGATGCTCGCTGCTTCCTGCAAAGGGAGGTGAAATGCAAGCTCAGCCCAGAGCTAGATCTAGAATCCTGGCGTCCAGACTCCCAGATCCCCGCTAAAGTCAGGGCCCCTTTCCCCTTACGGCTCTGAATAA